>NC_056744.1:1741121583-1741466583 GCF_019279795.1 Protopterus annectens | reverse complement strand
AAATTCTTAGGTGTTTTGGCCTTGATGGGGTATCTTGTCTTATAATTACTTTGAATAAGACTGATTTATTATCAGATCTTGTCAGGAATGACATCACATGGGGAGTAGGGGGTTGCAGTAATCTCAAATGTTAGTGGGTACTATGTCCATAACATTTGAGCCTCTTATGGGTGTGCTGACTTGCTGTTTCAGAGGATTTACATTGACAAAGTCCAAGAACCTCTGAGCTAGCATGTTTGTGTATGTTTCCCAGTCCATGGTAGGATAATTAAAATCAACCATAAGTAAGGTGTTAGGCTGTACACAAAGTGACTCCAGTAGGTCCAGGTATGTGGTATGCTTTTCTTGTCTCTCTGATATGGTAGGGGGGCTTTAGCTAAAGGTAATTGGACATGGAGTAGCATAAGAGAGTCATAATGTATGACCAGTCTTGAAGTGTACTTAACCTTAATGTAGATAGATACACCTCATCCTTTGGTTCTTTCACTGTCATTTGTGGTCTTAATGTATGGAAGGCATTGTAGCCCTGTATGGCCGAGGTGCTTTATGTATCTTTAAACCATGTCTCAGTGACTGCACAGATATCAGCATCTTCTAAATGGGGAAGTGCTTCCAATGAGTGCAGTTTCTTATTTAGACTCTTAGCATTAAGCAGCAGTACATTGAGTTTATATAGAGAGGATTTTTGTTATGTTGGGAGGTTGGTTATTTTGACACCACCTAAAAAAGACATGATAGGGGTGGCTAATACCTTTGCCAGTATCCAAAAAGCCTTGAGGAGACAGGTGCTGATAGTCTCTTGGAAAGCAGCATGGCCTGTCAACCATGTCTTCCCAGCCTGACAGATATTGGATCCCCATGGAGTGACACTAGAAGCTAAGCCAGTTGTTAAAGTTGATATTTTTTTGTTTTATTGTGGCATCATCCTTGGAGAAGGTAGAATGATGCTTAAGGATAGACTTATACCTACCAATGATACATAATCTGAGAGCTCAGTCATGTCTCTCCTCATATAGTCCATAGAGGTGCATCAAAAGTCATTCACACCCCCTACAGAATATGATGGAGTCATACCAGTACTTGTGGTTGAGCGACCTGAGTGCTTGAATGACTTGACAGATCCTGACACCTGACAGACAGATAACCATAACCTACTCCTTATCCATCCTGGTGAGGGGGAATATCTGTTTTTCTAACAATATAGTCACTTATAACCAATATATTAGGTTTTGTGGTGTTATGCCATATGTGCTTATGTGTTGAGACACTGGTGTCTGAATTATTTTTTGCAATGCTATGACTTTAAGTAGCATCCATTTTGGAGGTCTCTGATCTTTTGGAAAGTTACTAGTGATTACCTCTGCAAATGTGGGTTTATGTGTCATGCCTTTATTTAGAGTGTGTGTGTGTGTGTGTGTGTGTGTGTGTGTGTGTGTGTGTGTGTGTGTGTGTGTGTGTGTGTGTGTGTGTGTCTGCGCTGACAACCTATTTGGAACTTGATTTCTCCTTATGTGAGGATCTTGCCTCCAATTTCGTAATGTAACTACATCTCTCATGTAAAGTATTTGTGCACATCAGGAGTAAGTGGTTGCAAGTATACATGAGACAATTGCTACATTGCTTCAGGATGCCCATGTCTATCAGGCTGGCCTGAGAGATAATGGGAACCTCCCCATCTATGATAACAGCCTCTTACTGTATGTTTTATTGGGAAGGAGATGGGTTAAATTTAACAGGACTGTACTGGTAGACACAGACTATAAGAGGGACCCATTCTTTGTGTAGGCTAAGTTTGATCAATAAGGCAACACTATTAAGTGTGCAACTGAGTTGCTCCTAGAACAGCAGAAAAGCTTGAAAGGGTACCACTGACAGCTGTTTTGGAAAAAAACTGAGCTTATAGGCTTTTGCATCTATACAGGACACTACTAACCACTGCGGCATGAAGAACAGCACCATGTAAACATGAGGCTTAAATATGAGGAAAGAGAAATAAGTTTTAAGCTAACTATTTATCAGGAAAGCACACAATAAGCTTTCCACCAGCAATCCCCAACTTAGGTTACGTCAGAATACTTCTGCCACAAGGGTGCAGAGAAACACCTTCTTAATGTAGGAGAGCTGACTTGGAGCCTAAGTATAACAAGACTACAAAACTACACATAATAGTCCTACAAGTAACAGATACAATGTAATACAGTGGAATTAACTACTTAAAGCAATTCATGACAGTACGGCTGGAACTGGAAGCTACAGTGACAGCATGGGCCAGTTCACCATGCGACTGGGGCATGATCATGTTGTACAGAATGCAAAATGCAGTAAACATCCTGCATGCAGTAGCTGGGTAATACTGAAGTGCAGCCCCATACTCATCTAGGCTTTTTAAAATGACAAAGACATTCTCTATCAATATACAAGTCTGGGGCAGGGCTATATTTAAATTATGTTCCACAATTCCACTTGGATTTCTCACTTTTGTTATGAACCATAGTTCCAGTGGATATCCTGGATCACCTGAAAAAAAAAGAAAACAAGAGAGATAGAGTAAAGTGGAGGGGGGAACAAAACAAAGAAAAAGTGGTTTAGTAGTAAGCGATACATTTCACTATGAATAGCTACTTAAATGGCAATAAAAAATCTACTTACCAACAAAATGACCACCGTCCTGCACTACCATGCAGGAAGAGGTGGTAGGGTGCACTAGTATCCCAGATATGGGAATCATGCACACTGCCAGGATGCTGGCCAAAGATCTTGGTGATGCACCTTCATGTATCATATACTACCTAACAGTTAATGGAATGGTAGCCCTTTGTATTGTAGTAACACTGTCTCTATGGACCAGATAGGGCCCTAATTGCAACATGGGTGCAATATGTCATACCAAGCACCTCAGGGAAACATACTACCCCATAAAAGGTACGCATAGCCTGAGCTTGGTTCTAAGTTGACACCAGGATATAGATGGACTGATCCACACATGATAAGATTGCACCCAGAAGATGCTGAACTATCCTCGAAATAGAGCCTAAGAAATACCCAATGTGTCACCAGCCTGTCTCTGGAAGGTGCCTTTGTTAAGTATAGTGAGGGCAATAATTACTTTTGTGTCCATAGGAATTTGAAGATCATCCATCCACCCAGTAACTGTGTGGTGAAAATACATGCTTCCTAAGACCTTTACAGTATCCCTGTCCACTCTGAACCTGTCAAGAATTTCATCATTATCAAAATTACAATAAGTTATTCTCCATCTAGATCTCTGTAGTCTTGGCTGGACAGGATCACTGGCAGTAAGCCTTTTGGCTCAGCCAAGACAAGTTGCTCACACTGAGAAAGAGCAACATTAGTAATAAGAGAAAACTTGCTCTCCTATTGCAAAGTAGATAGAAAAGGTGCGATTGTGCCTTTTATAATAAATCTATATACATGGTGCGGAAATGAGTCAAACAAAGATTATGAATCACAAATTGGTGGGAGAAGGACTTATTGGCATATGGGTTATTACATCATTTCTCATTAACATCTAATTTTTCCTTCATTTGCTTAGGTTTATTCATGGCTATCATGTGTCAGTATAAATGCCCCTAGAAGTCTAGCTTGTAAGCTATGCATACTCGTGGACATCACAAGTTGCCCTTACACATTTGCATAATGACTACAGATACCACCCATAGGGTTTTCATTCAATACTTCTTCCTGTTTTGCATATACTACTAAAATCTGACTTGATATCATAGAAGGGTATCCACTTGTGGTTGCTCAATTCCCCATCCCAGCCTCCAATGAACAAACTGATTTGCAGTCCTTCTAAGGAAAACATCTAATGGGAATAATCAAGTTTCCAAAATCAAAACATTGGAACCACTTAAAAATTGAACTTTTTTTTATGTAATTTTTTTTCCGTTATAGAATGTTATAACCTTTTTGCAATGTTATGTCAATGTAAGTTTATGATGCCTACATTATAACTACATTGTGTGATACAAACAAAATTAATTTTGTCTTCCCCTTAAGAAATCTGAAATGTTATGCAATGCTTAAGACTTTAGAGTTCTTAATGTCTGTCTTCTTATATAGTGCTGAACTAAGGATGCCAGTATTGCAAGAATGATGTAAAATGTTAAGCAGCATTCATTTATTGGAAATTTGGGATTATAGAAAGTATTTGAAAGTTGTGGACCTATATTTTAAAATAGTCTCTCCTTTACAGTTTTTTCATTTATACAGTTTATTATGGTCAGTCAGAAATTATGCTATTTTCTGAATTATTTTTTGCTGTCTGTGATACTGTACAGTAATATAATTGGATGGTAAGGAAACTATGTGTTAGGCATCCCTAATAAATGTGAACACACCTTCTCAAAATGCTCAGAAACACATTATAAAATAGGAACTCTAATATATACAGAATGGGCTTTGTAATTTTGTATTCATCTTGTCAACTCCAAAAGAAGAGTGCAATATTTTAGGTTTAATTGCCTGCATTGTGAAAAAGGAGACATCTACTCAGGAATCTCATTATGAAGCAACAAAGTAAATAATCCTCAAACCACTTTTTCAAGCACATTTTGAAACTTGTTGAAAACATCACCAGCAAAAGAAAATCTTATAACATAGGAATGCAAGAGCAAATAATGCAGATGGGAATACAAGTGTATCATCAGTAAGAAATCAAGGTGAGTAAAACCGGAAATATAGATATACACATAGAAGTCAATTCAACAAAATTTATAGTTTAAGGTCCACTAAGAATGTAACACCTTTTGGACAAACTATAGCTGTAAAATTAAAACACTTGGCTTCAAACTGCATTTATGACATAAAAATGCTTATCCCTAAAAAAAAGAGAAGGCAGACATGTACATCTCTGAATAAATTATTGCTTTACTGCTATATACACTATACACAAGGAATCAGTACAGCATTCTGACATTTGTTTTTAAGCTGAGAAGGGGTGACATGATTCCAACTTTTTCTTATGCATTTTATTGAAGATATGATCTTGCATGGCTCCCATATGAGATGAACTGCTCATACTGTCCAGCATAGATATACCATTCATAGTCCTCTGCCTATAATATAGGGCTGCATGTAAGAGGGTGGGGGCTAGAATATAGTAGATAATGAGTTGGCAAGCTAATATCCACAGCTGGCTTGGATTTTTAATTCATATCTTGACTTTCTTTTGAATTATATTCTCCAGTAAAGTGTTTTGATAATATCAAATCTATATTTCACCATGTCTCAACCAGATGAAGAATAGCTCTGTTGCATTTTCATTCCAGTAAACAAACATACCTCTGAAAGAAAAAAGTTATTTTCATTTTTATACAACGACTTTGCAATGCTCCTCATTTCTAGTTTTGCAATGCAACTCATTTTGAGTCTTTGACTAACTTTTTCTCGCATGCATCAGGGTGATTGTATTTTCCACTCTTCCCTTTGCCTGTTTTTTTGTCGTCATGTTGATGCTTCTCCTCTGCCTGTCCCTTTCCCTTTCTGAATTCTGTTTTCTTGTGTTATCTGAGTGCTGCCCCCTTTTGTTTTCTAATTGGGTCTCTGTTAAGGCATTTCAGGCAGTGGCATAGCTAGAGTTTGTACCACCCGGGACTGTCTTTGAGTTTGCTGATCCTCCCCCTCACAAAATCATGGTCAGATAGGGTCCCCCAGTACACAGCCTTCCTCCCCTGCAGCCATTCGAGTGTCCCGTTACTTGGCTATTTCTCCCCATTTACCATAACAGTGTAATTTGCATACTGCTTTGTGATGTACTTCTACAATGTTTTTTTGGATTTCTTTTAAAACCTTTATTTTAAGTTTTATAGCACAAACACTGATATGCATCTTCTAAATGAAGCAATACAGTCTTACAATGAAAACAGACTTAACATTAAATCTTCTCTGCCCTTGAAACTCACATTGGCCACCTTAAAACACTGGACCTTACCCAGTTTGGGTTTGTGAAGGGCCAATCTTGACTCCTGATCCTGATTGACTTCTTTGAATCCGTCTCCAAAGCCGTAGACGAGGGTAAGGCAGTCCACACAGACTATCTGGACCACGTCAAGGCCTTTGACACCATCCCCCACTCTGGAATCATAGATAAATTTACTAAGCTGGGCATTAATCCCTATGTCACTCGATAGGTGGCCAACTGGCTTACTGACAGAACCCAGACTGTAAAAGTAGCCGACTCCAAATCCAGCTCCAGACAAGTGACAAGTGGAGTATCTCAGGGTTCAGTTCTGGGACCTTTCCTGTTTGGCATGTACTTCTCTGAAGTACAGGCCAACACTAAGGGACTCTGGCTAACAAAGTTTGCAGATGACTGCAAACTGGGAGCCATTATTGAATCCCCAAATGATGTGGCTACTCTACAAAAGGGCCTTACAGAAACAGATGCTTGGTGCCAGAGCCATGGGCTCAAGCTCACTGCCAAGAAATGTATAGTTATCCCCTTTGGGAAAAACATGTACCCATTAAATAACACATAGGTGGCAGTACACTAAACACCAAAAGTGTGATAAGAGACATAGGAACACAGGTGGACAGTGGTCTCACCTTCAATAACCACATTGCCATAACAGTCAGGAAATCCTTTTATATGGCACACCTCATCATTAAGGGTTTTTCATCAAGAAAAAAGGAGGTCATTGTTCCACTGTACTCATCCCTCATTAGACCCATTATAGAATACAATGCCTCATTTGGTATGTACCTCTCAAGAATCTGCAACAACTGGAAAGGCCTCAGAAATACCTCACTAAAAGAATCACAGGCCTAAAGCAGATGCCCTATGCTGAGCATCTTAAAAAACTCCAGCTATACTCTGTCACATATCTCTACTCTGAGGCAATCTCTGCTTAACATACAAGGCCATGTCAAACCCAGGGCTGCTGGACATGCTACACTTAAAGAAATCCCAATCCCTCAAAGCCACATGCTCCAGGGATCTAAACTTTGTCATCACAATAAACAAAACATGCTGGATGGATAAGTTCCTGACCCAGAGACTTCCCAGACTCTGGAATAGACTGCCCATACATGTCAAGCAGAGCTCCTCTTTGGCCCGCTTCAAAAGGAACCTTGATGATGGATGGGAGAAAGGAAATTCATCCCAGTGATCACGTCAGTCGCCCTGCTAGACAGGGGTCCAGGGAAGTAAATAGTGTGGGAAGAAATAGCCAGGGAATTGTTATGGCTAGGCTTGTATAGGCCCTAGGGCTGATAGCCTAGTACCAACCTATAAACTTTCATTGAGACAGCATTGAAACTCATGGTCAAACAAAATGCATCTGGCCAGTGCCGGATAATGTTTACTTTTGTGATGTTCTCAAATCATAGACCTCTTGCACACATATCTAAGAGCATGCAAACATACACATGTTCTTTGAGTCACATTCCTGATTGTATTAAATTATATTTTTTGCATAATACAGAACACTTGCTAGAGTGTTTTAAATGTATTATTTTGAATTTTTTTCCAGTAAGCAATGAAAAAAAATGTTTGAACCAATAATGACAAAACTGCCCAATTCAGAACATTTTCATCATAAAAGTCTATTCAGTCTTCTGTCACTAGAATTCATCAATAGCACTAAATATGCACAATCTATGCAGAATTAAAAGTCATCTAAATAATTCCACATTAAAGGGATCTGTAACTAATGAAGAGGTTGCTGCTAGCAAACAGTTTTATATTTCATTGTTTCATCTACAAATAAAGTGCCTGTTGCCTATGAAGACTAAATTGCCTATGTTACATTAAAAAAATGATACACTAGTAATATTGCAATAGGCAATGGATGGTAAACTGATAACAGGTTCATAGTTACTAGGTATCTCCTCCAAAGGAGGACATTCTCAGGAATGCAGCATCCACCCCCTTTAAAGTACAACACCTTACAGTATCAGCGATCCATCTACATACTGTGGGAGTAGAACCCACAGCCTTCTACATCAAAAGCAGGTATACTACCCATTGTGCTACTAACAATACAAACAGATTTGGCATAAGCAGCACTAAACATATCCTCCCCCAAAGCTCTCAGCTCCTTGTAAATTCTACTTGTCACTCAACTATATCTCTCAACTTTGCAGCACAAGAAATCTGGAAAAAGCCAAAAGTTATTGGGGGAGGGAACAAAGGCCCAAAACCAGGGATGCATTTTAAACATTGCTTGTATAATCTTAGATAATTACTAGAATAAAATGTTTTGTGTTACCATGCATTTCCTGAAAGATACATAAACTAAAACTTAAATGACTATCATTATTTAGTTAATTCAGTTCTTACTGATTTGCCAGAAAACCACAAATTTTAAGAAGAACAGACCAAAATTATGAGCAAAACATTCCAGACCATCTTTGAAAATCTGAAGAGTTGAGAGCTATGGCTCAACTCCTTGTCTCACAAGTGGCGGTTTTCTCTTGTTTCTTGTACTTAAGGTACTGGGTTTGAGCCTGAGTAACACTAACCACCAGAAATACCTAACTGGGGCATTTCACAATAACGCACGCATGCACGCACACATGCACACACACACACACACACACACACACACACACACACACACACACACACACACACACACACACACACACACACACACACACCAAGCAGCAAAATCCTGTGAATTGAACACTCATTAGCAGCAATAAGACACCCCCCCAAGCAGTAAAATTCTTTGACTGGACCAGCTATAGGGCTGTTCTTAAAGAAAGTGCCACCTGGGGTGGACCCCCCCCCAAGCTACGCCACTGATGTCAGCTTGTCTTATACAAGACTTCACAACTAATACGTAGTGTACATATGGGTCTATATTAAATCAATGAAAATCCATTACATCGAATACCAAAACAGCGACACGTATTAATGGAACTGTGAAAATATCGAATGCACTGAACTGCAAAATTTAAAATATCGAACGTTCATAGTCGGCCTACCCCACGACCTACTACATGCTGCCTACCCAAGCAAAATAAATAAACCACATGCATGCACTAACCAAACCCTACTCCTAACCCTAAAGTAAAGCACCAAAACTCAACTTCTAACCCTACACTAAACCCCATATACACAACTGTCTATGCACTATCCTTATCCCCTCCCTAACCCTAAGGTCCGTAACTAATGCACACTTCCCCTAAGGAGATATACCCAAACCAAATAAATAATATAAATAAATACATGTAACAAAACCCTACTTCTAACACTACACTAAATCTTACACACATTACCTATCTATGCACTTACCTTAACCTGCACCCTAACCCTAAGGTCCGTAACTATCGCACACTTACCTGACGGAGCTATACCGAGACGGGCCAAACAAAACACTTCGACATTTCGAATTTCACGGTTTTGCACGTTCGACGATTACGTATTTCGTGCAATATGTATCGATGATTTCGTATTCGAGTAAACGGAGTCTTGACAATCTAATAGGAACCCGTACATATAATGCAGCTTCTAAAAATATAATGCATGTTATGTTTGCATATCTCACATTGCTAAATTTAAGGTTATATGTTTCAGGTTGTGCTGTAAGACAAAAACGTATCTGCTCTTTTATTGCTGCTTGAAATATTTCTTAATTATAAACTCATCATTATTCTGTTACCTCTAGTCTATGCCTTCATTCAGAAAGATAAATGCAAGGTGTACACAGGGTTTATAAATTACAGTAAGCATTTCCAACTCAGAGACAGCCCTATCGTAGTGCTTTACAGTGAAGATTTTCAGCACCATTGTGGGCTGTTTCTGCAGCCATACTAAATGCTAATGAGGCCTTTTTTTCTACATAATTCAGCAAACAGGTAGAAATGGGGGTGCATGCCATGTGTGCATTTGTGATGCTGCATGTGTGAATGTGTTTAGGCATATTAGACATATAGCTGGTGTAAGGTTTATATGTCTGTGTATTTTACTGTCTAAATGGGAAGGTCACAGTAGGGGAGTTAGGGGGCGCATATGGTAAATGTGTGCCTATGATTGCAAACAGGTGGGGGGACTGTGTGTGTGTGTCTCTGTGTCTGCAGAGGGGCTGCCACACCTTCTTATTCCTCTAGATTACTGAGCAAACCCTGTAATACTGGGGGGGGATGCAGCAGACACACCAGTGATACTATTTATATCATGCCTTAAAGGCATTTAAGAAAATAAAATGGAAAAAGGTTTTTGTCATAAAAGATAGGATCAGACAAACACAAGACATCAGGGATAAGTCTTTATATTGTGCTATAAAGGGGCACATAAAAAAATATAGGAAAATGTTTTGCAGAGTGAAAGACATGGGTTGGTGAAAAAAGCAAACACCAGGAATAAGACGTTATATCATGTTAAAGCACTTAAAAAGATTCAAGCCCTGTATCCTTGACATGGTGCACCACACTTAGTTCCCAGCAGCACCAGTAGACACCGGTGATACTTTAACATATTACCATAAAGTCTTTAGACAAAATAAATAAAAGTAAAAGGTGATGAATATTGTTGAATCCTGCAACTTTCCAATTATAGTATCTTATCTAGGAGAAGACTTAACCCTGTATGCTAACTTAAAAAGTAGTATAGAAGGGTATGTTTTATGTAGTAAATATGAATCTCTAATGTTATTTACTGCTTAGAATGGTCTATAAGTTACATGGGACAGGGCAGTGGCCTGTAAAATTAGAGGCAGTTGAGAGGGATGGAATTTTTACAGGTTCCTAGTTTCATAGGTAAATATTAGGCTATCAGTTTGCAGACTGTCATAAGCCTAGCTAACAACCAGTGGTCAGAATCAAACCCTGTAGCTTGTACCTGTGAAGTAGAGACCTTAACCATTATGTTAACCCCCAACCCCCAATTAAGTTCACAGACTTGATCATTATCTCAGCACTCCACCAAGGAAATGGGGTGCATCTATATGGACTGAGGCTTGAGGACAAAGCTGAGATGAGCACTAGATAGCACCAGGGATACTTTTTAAATTATTATGTGGCTGCACATAAAAAGGTAATCGAGTCAGTCAGTAATGGCAGACAGCAGGGTTTCATTCTCCTTACTGAACATAAAGTGCTTCATGCTCTTCTCCTCTGGATCCAAGGATCTGTGATTTACAAGGGCAGGAACAAAAAAATAAGAAGAGACGTCAGGGACATTCTGTTATCTTTGGGTAAGTAAGAAATATGTCAGTGTGTGTATATGTGACTGTGTTAGTGAATGGGGGTGCAAGGGTAAAGCAGTGCATGGGCTGCAGTTCTTAAGCACTGCAAGGAAATACTGATCTTGAATTTGCTGTAGTTTAAAGCAATTTAGCCCATACTGAGGCCTTTCATCATCATGACTAACAAATATCTAAATCGAAATTTGCTGCACCATGTAAACAGCCTCATTTGGCCACAGCTCTTGCCATCAGTAGTGGAGTTCTTTCTCAATCCCTCTGCATATTATTTATTTATTTATAACAGAGGTATTTGCAAGTGATTCCATCTCTCGATTATTTATTTTGTAAATTAATACTGACACTGTAAACATGTATGAATTCATGTTGTAGCAGTTCTGTCTTGTACTTTTTTCTTAAAAGGATAGGATGTATGTTGTACAAAGCTTCAGGTTGCAAGGTGTATGCATATTAATATTGCTTGATAAATTTACTGGATATCCCAAAATAACTTATAGGAAAAGAAAAAGCTAACATGATTTTTATTAGTTGATTTCAAAACTGTATATCATGAGTGAATTGCAGTACATGTAATGGCTGCCATGGTGTCTACTTAGAAAAGAATTGTCATGTAAATTATGCATTTAAGAACATTCTAAGTGTTATCAGACACATACTATGACAAACTGAGTGGAATGGTTGCCTGCAAGGTACTAATTCTTTAGAAAGCAAATGTGACTCATGCATTAATTTTATTTAGGGAAAGGATGGCATGAAATAAATGTACTAAATATGAAACACTCCTGACTTTCTTGTGAAGGATTTTTTCTTTTCTTTTCATTGGAAGTTCTGTATTTTAAATTACTTTTGTCTTTTGAAGTGATATGTAAAGCATTTTCCTTCATTATAGTTTTGTAAAAATATTTGAACAGAATCTGTCCATTTAACAAAACATGTATATTAATAATATATGCACTTTCAAAGCATAGTTATTGATATTAATTGGCACCTTTTAGCAAAATATAACCATTGCCGAACATAACCTTGCAATATAAAAGTTAGTATAATATGTTATAGATTTTGTACTGCAAAGAAAATAACACACAGTGCATTTTAGAATTGTAAATTAAGCTTGCATTTCAAACAGCATGCTAAAGGAGGCACACTGAACTACTTAGTGAATGAATGGATCTTTCTTGGAATATGTAACTGTCATATTCCATGAGGTTGGACTATCTATTACTGCTATAATGTAAAACAACATTGTTGATTGCAAACTCAGAATCTGTAATGGTGTAATAGTCCTGATAAATCTGCATGGTTATGACATAAATTATAAGCATGCAACAATGATGCATCTGCACATGACTGACAGGAAATTCACTGACCATCACGACCCTCACCTACAAAACACTGATGACTGTTTTCTATAGGAAATCAGTGCTTGTGCATTTTCTATATGTATGCAGCATTAGTTCATTTGATTTGAAAAAGTTTTAGCCACTCCAGTTGGCATGTATAGACAAGAGGAGCCTGGGTGAGTTTCCCCAACTACAGACTGGACAGAGGAACTTACTCCTTGAAAAAATTCATAGAGATTTATTTTTCGTTATGTCAGCTTTGGGCCATTTCTCTTCCACACCTTTGTTCACCACTGGCTCTATACACAAGTGTCTGGATTGTAATTGTCCTTAACATATTTGATGAGCTTATTGATGCCATATACTGTATTTTATTCTTGAATCTTAGCATGATTATCACTATATCTATATATATATATATATATATATATATATATATATATATATATATATACGTGTGTGTGTCTTGGAAAAACAGCTTCCCCTACTCCTTTTTTAGAGAATCTTTGGTTCATACTAACTTGCCCAATTAGTGTTGTCATACATGAATACATAAGTAAACAACACTGCATATATTCATCACCAACTTGGCTAGTTTGAAAACTTTAGCAGCTATAAGTTGGCACATGTAAGTAGGTCACGGAAATTACTTCTTGAAGGTAAAAAGGTGGAATGTGATAATTGACAACAGTAGGACAACACTAAGATGAGGCGTTTTTCCAGTTTTTTTTTGCTTTACTAGCTATGGTTCCTTGGACAAGGGACAGCAGCTGTGACTGTGATATCTTACAAAATTGCTCAGTTTCTGGGATTTCTGCTCAGTCCCACCAATCAGGATGTAGAAAACAAATTATAGAGAGACAAAGACTTTGTGATTCATTCTCTAGCTCATGGAGGATGGGATATATCAGAAGGTCTAGAAACTGAATTATGGTTCATAGGTTCATAGATTATTACTAAGTTAATGACTACTAGGGCCCTTAAAATGGCTAGCCCCGCACCCAAGAACATTTGGGTCCTAAGTATCATGAGAGTATGTATGAGAGGTAAATAACTAAGGCTTTATAAGGGGAGGTGTAAGGATAACTCTTTTCTTATTGCAGACCTCAGCCTGTAATGGACAGAAGGGCAAGATTGGGGGTAAATTTTCGATTTCCTATCCAGTTGGCATTGTTTGAAAAGGGCAAGAATAAACTAGGGGATTGTAGAACAGGAATCCTTCAGGACACATATCTGTCTCTCCAGTAAATTCTGTTTATGTCACAAATGAAGTTCAGATCCTTGGATCTAGTGTTTCTGCTGCTGATTGTTTCACAAGTGTAGCAGTATCATCATAGCTGGGGCTGATGAAGAATGCAAGCCAGACAAGGATACCAGCTTAGGAGCCTGTAGGAGACTGAATACAGAAGTGGAGTCTTTAGGTGATTAGGGTAGGACAGGTTATTCATGCCCTGAATTCTCCTGGGGAGAAACCTTTGTGGGCATTCAAACTGTTGCAGGTTTCTGGTGAGATACATGCCAAAGGGGGCATTGTATTCAATGATAGGTATGATAAAGGCTGAGCATTGTGGTACTATAACTTCCTTGGACATGGATGCTATACCCTTACTTATAAGTTTGGCACCATAGTATGATTTTCTTACTATCTTAGCTACATGGTGGTTAAAGGCCTAATTGCTTTCTACATATATTCCTGGATCACTTACTACTGAGTCAACTCTTAGGGATATTTTATCCAATGAGTAATTAACTTTGACAGTTTTCCAAAGGGCATTATAATGCATTTTTTTGGCCTTGGCTTTTATACAAGTCATTTGTCTGTGCTAAACCCTCTTGAAAGATAGTGGTGTCTTGTGGAAATTTATTATATATCAGTTTAAAGTCATCTGAAAACTTGGTTAGACAGAAGGCTTGAATTTAAGCTGTGACTTCTGAGAAGTAGATAACAAACAGGAGTGAGCAAAGCACAGAAACCTGGAGTACTTCACTGGTAACCAGTCTTTTTGTAGAAGTGGTCTCACCAAATCTGACTTCCTGGGTTCTGTCTGTATGCCATCTGGCAATCCAGCAAGCTATATAGGGATTTATCCAAAAACAACCAGTAAAGCACAAAAAATAAGAAATAAATGACGAGAGAAACCAGGATCCACCACTCAAAATGTAATCAAACATCTAACGCCTCGCAATAGCCTTCCAAGGAGAATACAAAATAGAACTGAAGCACACATTTATATAATAAAATTAATTAAACAATTAAACAATTTAAAAACACTTAACAAGCTTAAATGAGAACTCTACAGTTGCATTCTGCATTTCTACCACCAGGGGCTAATGTGCCATATTTTAATGTAAAAAGTGTTTTTTCTTTAAGTCAGTAGCATATTTATTAATAGGAATATGTTCTAAAATTGTACAAACCCAGAGGGTTACTATTCTGGTATCTTTTGAAATGCATAGCAAGAGGGCTCTCTAATTTTACATTTTTAATATCCCTAATATGTTCCTGAATCCTAGTCTTAAAGGCCCTCTTGCTTTCACCTATATACAACATACCACAAGGTCATTTAAGTGCATATATGATGCCTTCTGTATTACATGAATACATGTCATTAGACTGAAAAGGTAGCCCATTAATATATCTAAATGTTTTACAAACATATTGGCATGTTATACATCTACCACAAGGATGAGTACCCACAAGACTAGGATTAATACTTAAACTCATATTAGGCAAAGAAAATCTAGCATGTACTAACATATCCCTCATGCTTTTACCTCTTCTATAAGAAAAACTCGGAATTCTGTCAGGAATATCTATAAGGTCTTTATACTTAAATAAGGAAGCCCAATAGAATTGAATCATTTGTTTTACCTCTTCTCTTAATAAATCATAAGTAATAACGACATACATCTTTCTTAATTTATTTAGTCTATTACTGGGTTTACACAAACATTTATCCTGCCTATTATTAGCTGACAAATAATATTCCTATTAACTTTATCTAAAGCAAACAGTACTTTATTAACATCATAGCCTCTCTTAATAAATAATTGAACTGTTTTCTGTAATTCATTACTTAGTTCATTGGTATTATTACATAGCCTTTTTACTCTAACAAGCTCACCATAAGGAAGAGATTTTAAGAGATGTGGAGGATGGCAACTATGGGTATCCAGAAAGTGAAAACCATCCTCAAATTTACAATGGACTTTAGTAATAATCTTCCCATTTACGCCTCCATCTAAACTGATGCCGAAAAAATGTACTGTATTGCCCAATTAAAAAACATCAAATTGCAATAAAAATCTATTATCTTGAAGGCCATTCATAAAACATCTGACTTCTTGTTGACCCTCCCTGCAAATAAAAATTAAATCGACAATATATCTATAGTATTTCACCACATGCTTCTTATAAAATTATTTTTGATAGAGAAATTCTACTTCAAAAAGTCCCATCATGATGTTCACATACATGGGGGCAAAGGCTGCCCCATGCCTGATCCCTTCAGTTGATGGAATAACTGATTATCAAATTCAAAATTATTATTTTTCAAACAGAACTCTGTTAATTCTATTATATAATACGTAAGGGGGCTATCTCTTAAGGTAACTCTTAATGCTTCCAATCCATGTTGGTGATTAATACTTGTATATAAACTTTTCACATCAGCAGTCAGCCAATATGTATCTCTAGTCCATTGTAGAGAAAGTACCTTATCTATAAAGTCAGAACTATCCCTAATAAAAGAGCTTTGCTTGGTAAAATATGGTAAAAGAAAACTGTGTAAAAATATACCCATGTTGTTAAGAAAATAATTACATGCAGACACAATAAGGTGACTCGGTGGATGCTGAATGTCCTTATGTACCTTGGGCAGACAGTAAAACTTAAGAAATTTAAAACTGATAATTGTGAAATAGTTATCTATATCATCTGTTTTAAAATATCCCAACCTCTGTCCCTTTTGTAATAAACTATACAATTTCTCAATATCTTCTTTTATAGTACATTGTTTATAAGTAGTATTATCGTTTAGATGTTCTAAACACATTTGAACATATTGTGAAAAATGCATAATTACAACATTATTCCCCTTGTCAGCTGGTTTAATAACCAACTCTTTATTTTTACTAAGCTGTTGCAATGCCTTCCATTCTAACTTAGTTAAATTATATTCAACATACTGCTTATTGTTTATAAAATCAGAATATAAGGATTCTAATGCAAAATTTACCATGGCTGAAAAATTCTGAATACCTTCATGTGAAAACAGAGGTATCAATTGGCTTTTAAATGTAATTTTAGATGTATCTAACTTACAATATGCATTAGAAACCTGAAAATCTTCCCCATCCAAAACACATTAATAGAAAGTGTCATCAGAATCAATAGAAAAAGACAAGTCATGATCTATACTATAAACATTCTGTTGTTCATTTAAAAAAAAAAAAAGTTAAATGCAATTTATGTACAAGGCAATAAATATCCTTCTTAATAATATGCAACCTCGGCATGACAGTAAGAATAAATTTTAAACCATGATTCGAAACAGAATATTCAGACTTATTATTCAAAGTATAACCTGACAAGTTAACCACATATGTTTCATTTCCACAATTATTAACCAAACTGTCATTTAGAGCAAAAGTCTCAAAATTCAAAGTCTGAAAGTCAGTTCCACCTAACTCATTTGTACCTTTATTGTGCAGGTGGGTGTCCATAAAATGGCTGTCTTTCTCCCATTTCTGGATCAGTTCTGCTTCCTCTATTAGGCTCTCTATTCGTATATTTGGACCTTTTGTTTTTACAAAATGTCTGTTGTAGGTAACGTGAGTCCTGGGCAACTGGAAGCCCAGGATACTCTCCAGATTTGCTCTCCCATTCTGTAGAGACATCTGAGACAATGCTTGAGCCACCATAATGTTACTGATCTTCTTTGTGGTTAGCAAACCGAACACCCCTTTGGCATTGCTTCTAATTGGTTGACCGGGTAAAAGCAGAGCCGCTACTATAATTCTTGATGTCACGGTTTAGTTTGTACTTCTTAGTATTTAGTAGCTCTTTTTCAAAGTCTATCAGTTTGTTCTGAATATAATGCAAACACTGTTCCATACATTCTGTACCCAGCGTGTTAGATAAAGACTCACATGCTGTCGCAATATCTGTTTGCAATTTTACCTGTTTCAGTCTGTCCCTCTCCACCAATATATTAATCCATTCAGTTGAACAGCGGTGGGCGGTGCTGGCTGATGAAGAATGCAAGCCAGACAAAGATCCCACTTTAGGAGCCTGTAGGAGACTGAATACAGAAGTGGAGTCTTTAGGTGATTAGGGTAGGAGAGGTTATTCATGCCCTGAATTCTCCTGGGGAGAAACCTTTGTGGGCATTCAAACTGTTGCAAGTTTCTGGTGAGATACATGCCAAAGGAGGCATTATATTCAATGATAGGTATGATAAAGGCTGAGCATTGTGGTACTATAACTTCCTTGGACATGGATGCTATACCCTTACTTATAAGTTTGGCAATATAGCATGATTTTCTTACTATCTTAGGTACATGGTGGTCAAAGGCCTGATTGCTGTCTACATATATTCCTGGATCACTTACTACTGAGTCAACTCTTAGTGGCATTTTATCCAATGATTAATTAACTTTGTTTGACAGTTTTCCAAAGGGCATTATAATGCATTTTTTGGCCTTGGCATTTGTACAAGTCATTTGTCTGTGATAAACCCTCTTGAAAGATAGTGGTGTCTTGGGAAAATGTATAATATATCAGTTTACAGTCATCTGAAAACATGGTTAGACAGAAGCCTTGAACTTAAGCTGTGACTTCTGAGAAGTAAATAACAAACAGAAGTGACCAAAGCACAGAGCCCTGGACTACTTCACTGATGACCAGTCTGTTGGTAGAAGTGGTCTCACCAAATGTGACTTTCTGGGTTCTGTCTGTATGCCATCTGGCAATCCAACAAGTTATACAGGGATTTATGACTAGCTTAGAGAGCTTGTCAACAATGCCTGAGAAGGGTACTGTATCGTATTCTTTGGCTGGTCAAGAGACACAGTTTTATCATCATCCTTTGCCTCAGTGTCCATCTAAAGGAAGTGTACTCGGTTAAGTAGGCTTGACCTTCCCTTAACACAGGCAAATTGGCTTGGTTCCAGCATCTGTAGGTTGCCACTGTCCTTGTATATTATGCACATGATAAATCTTTACATGGCTTTGCATATTCGGGTTGTTAGATTGATGGGTCTGTATTTCCCTGGATGGTACACTGTTGTGGAGTGGTCCTCCATTCATGTGGAATGCAGCCAGTTTCAAGGTTGTAGTTGAAGAGTGCTTCAATGGTCCAAATACAGTAGGTCATGTTTTAGACTGCTGAAGAAGTACACTTGGATGTTGTCCAGACCAATGGAAGCAGTGTTCTTTGCTTTAGCAAGTGCTGCCAGCACCTGGTCCCTGCTAATAGTTGGAGGTAGTATGTTGGAAGAGGTTCACCTGGTGGAGCTGGTGTGGGTGGGGGGGGGGTGTAGTAGGTGAAGTATGCGCTGACTTTGTCAGCCACTAGATTTGCTATGTCATTCTGATCGGTGAAGGTGGTACCATTCACCACTAGCTCACCATACTTCTGTGTATTATGTTTAAGGTTACAGACATAGCTAAAGAAGACCTTGTGATTGTTCTTAGCCTAGAAGGCTACCATGATGATGTAGTTGGCCTTTTTGGACTTAATCAGCCTTCTTAGTTTCTTGTTTAGTTGTATAAGAAAGCATTTCTTTTTAAGGTAGTTGTTCTACTTGATTTGGGCCATGAAGTTTCTTCTTTCATTATATACCCTGTTTAAGTGAGGATTCCACCAGTGAGGCTTGTTTTTAGTGTTTGTTTTTGGTTTACGTCTGCTAGATACAGCAACCTCTATGCAGGAACTCACATGTTTGTATATAGACTCTGTAAATAATTATGTATAGGTAGATAAGGTCTTGTGGTTAAGGGGCGTCTGAATTTTGACAGACTGTCTCTTAATAGGATCCAGTTTGTCTTAGAATGGTTACTAACTAGCTACTGGTTTAGCTTGGTTTTCTGGGTTAATATTTACTTCAAAAAAGAAAGCTTTGTGATCCAACCTAATTAGCGATGACATGACATGGGGTGGGGGTGTTATATTGCTCTTCCATGCAGGTGAGTACCAGATACAGTATGCTTGATCCTCTGTTTAGTGTATGCACTGTCTGTTCCAGTGATTTTGCATTAATAAAGTTCAGGAAGTGCTGTGTCTCTGAGTCTGAGGCAGTGCAAGTTTCTCAGTCTGTAGACGGGTGACCAATGAATAGGATGTTTGGTTGCATGGTGAGTGCATGAAGTAGGTTTAGGTAAGAGATGTGAGATGCAAGGTGTGTCAGGCCATGATTCAGTGAATGATCATATCTATGGTGACTTGCACATGGATGAGCTGTATGGTGTCATCCTTTTTAACCAACATGGAGGTATGATTGTTGCTAACATAGATGAAGACAGCTTCACCTTTTAGACCAATAATTGTACAGACTAGGGACAATGTGTGGAAGGTTATGTACCCCTGCACAGGTAGAGTACATTTTATGGCTTTAAACCAAGTCTCTGCCAAAGCACTGACATCTTCATTCTTCAGAGTGATGAGAGCTTCAGTGGTGTGGGCTTTTTTTTAGGCTCCTAGCATTGAGCAGTGACATCCTAAAGTTGCTTGGAGACTTTTTCATTATATTGGTAGTTTTTGTATTTTTGCCATTACCTAAAAAGCTCTTAGTGGGTGAATAAGGTTTTAGCCAATATCTGAAAGTCTAGAGGGGACAGGTATAACCCATCCTTGGCAAAGCAACGTGGTCTGTTGACCATGTCCTCCTCCTATGCCGACATATATTGTTTCCGCTGGAGTGACACCAAAAACTAAACCAGTTATTAAAATCAATAATTCTCTCTTCATACTGTGGTATCATCCTTGGAGAAGGTAAAATGGTGCTCATTGAAAGGCTTGTGCCTGTCTTGACATATATTACAAGAGATCCATTTTTTTAATTTTCATATAGTTCAGTGAGGTATGCTTCAGGTCATTTATACCTACAACGGACTGTGATACAATCATATTGGTACTCATACTGCTGTGACTTGAGTATGTGCATGATATTGCGGATTTTGGATCTGGATCCAGATAGTAAACTAACTGTTATATTCCCCTTGTCTAAACTGGTGAGTGGGTATTACAGTGGAGTCCTCAGTGACAGGAGTATTAGGTAAAGTATATGCTTGCCTTATGGGCTTTGCTTTTGGGGGACCATTTGTTGAAGGCTTATATGAGATGTTTGGTGTTGCTTTTGGCATGTGCTTTAGTTATCGCTGTGTAGCACTGCTGCTGTTAAATGACTTTGGAGGTCCTTGATATTTGGGGGCATTTCTTTTTAGCATCTCAGCAACAGACAGTGTGTGTGTGTGTGTGTGTGTGTGTGTGTGTGTGTGTGTGTGTGTGTGTGTGTGTGTGTGTGTGTGTGTGTGTGTGTGTGTGATTGTGATGCTATATACTGGTGGCTAGTGAACACATGGTGGTGGGTGGAGAATACTCAGGCTTGAACCCTCTACCTTGGGTGCACGTGGCAAGGGCCTGAATTCCCTACCCACCACCATTTGTAAAAAAAATTGCAGATTTTTGCCATTTGCTCTGTTCCTTATAAAGTATGTGGTTTCTGTATGTTTGTTTTTCCTTGCAAAGTCAGTAGTGCAGTGGTGCACTGGTAGCATTGTTGCCTAACAGCTACAGGTTCCCTGGCTTGATTTTTGGCTGGGAAGCCTTCTGTGTGGAGTCTGTAGGTCCTCCCATCTTACAAAGACATGTGTCTGGAGTGTTTGTCCCTGCTCTGCTGAAAATTGGCTTTTGTTCCAAGTCAGACTTTCCTGGTTAACAAATGTTAAATAGAAATAACAGGCATTTGAATTTCAGACTTGGGACTGTATTCCCCCATTTATTGGCTTCATCCAGGTTTTTTGTGCTAAGGTTGAGAGCTATGGTTAGAACTGAATTCACTGAATATGTTTGGGGGCTGTATTCCCCCATTACTGGCTTTGTCCACGTGTTTTTTGCTGTGAGGTTGAGAGCTATGGTGAGAACTGAATTCACTAAATGGTACCATTTAAGTTTCAGTCTTCCTCTCTTTTGCAAAACAGCTGATTTGGCATAGTGCTATGTTGCTCTGACTGTTTTGCACAGAGTCCCCTGGGTTCAAGACTTGGCAGTGAAATGTATGGTGGTAACACAGCATTATATTCTAGCAACTTTCCAACATTATACAAGCAATGTTTAAAATGTGTCCCTGGTTTTTGTGCTTTTGCCCCCCCCCCCCTCAAAATTTTTTGGCTTTTTCCAGATTTCTTGTGCTGCAAAGTTCAGAGATACAGCTGAGTAGATTTCACAAGGAACTGAGAGCTGCAGGGGAACAAAAGGTTAGTGCTGCTTATGCTGAGTCTGCTTTTATTGTTAATAGCACAACAGGTGGTGTACTTGCTTTTGATGCAGAAGGCTGTGGGTTCGACTCCCACAGTAGGTAGATGCATTACTGATACTGTACTGCCTTGTAAAGGGGGTGGATGTTGCAGTCCTTTTTGGCAGATACCTAGTAACTATGAACCTGTTATCAGTTTGCCATCCATTCCCCATTTCAATATTACTAGCTTATCATTTTTTTAATGTTGCATAGGCAATTTATTCCTCAAGGGCAACAGGCACTTTATTTGTAGATGAAACAATGACATATGAGCACCATCTTTAAACTTCGCCCGATCTCGGTTGCTGTGCATCCTGGCTGAGCGTGTACTCCTACACTTTTTTGCCCTGATTTACCCTGTGATTACGCCTGGGTGGACACCTAGACCTAACTAACTTAATACAGCTCATCCAATTGCTCAAGCAATAGTAACAACTCTGCTGCCTCATCCTCTTTTCTGGAAATTGAACCAAGAAGAATCTAAGGAACTTTTTTGCCCTGATTTACCCTGTGATTATGCCTGGGTGGACACCTAGACCTAACTAAATTAATACAGCTCATCCAATTGCTCAAACAATAGTAACAACTCTGCAGCCTCATCCCCTTTTCTGGAAATTGAACCAAGAAGAATATAAGGAACTTTTTTGCCCTGATTTACCCTGTGATTACGCCTGGGTGGACACCTAGACCTAACTAAATTAATACAGCTCATCCAATTGCTCAAGCAATAGTAACTACTCTGCTGCCTCATCCCCCTTTTTTGGAAATTGAACCAAGAAGAATCTAAGGAACATTTTTGCTCTGATTTACCCTGTGGTTATGCCTGGGTGGACAACTAGACCTAACTAAATTAATAAAGCTCATCCAATTGCTCAAGCAATAGTAACAACTCCGCTGCCTCATCCCCTTTTTTGGAAATTGAACCAATAAGAATATAAGGAAGTATGTGCATCTGCTGTTAAAGCTTTAATCACCTTACTGTTTAAGCCTTGCTAGCTGTTTTAGTATACCCCCTGCCAGGAAAGCTAGCAGCTTAAACCCCCCATGTTGCAGTTTCTCTGCTCTTCCCCCTCATCCCATTCCCTGACTTACACTAGCTCCATTCCTCCTTCAGTCTAACTTGGTCCAGAGAATATCCTAGTGGACTAAAGTGTACTTCTGCATTTGTCCACTAGGTGGCATGCTCCGCCCACTAAAATAGACTTCACTTCACTCACTTCATGTATTCTCTCCAAGCTCTAACATTTCTTTTTCTCACTCTATCTCCTATACTCTTTTAGCCCACTCTAAGCTCTAACATTTCTTTTCTTACTCTCTCTCCTAAATTCTCATAGCTCACTCTTACCCAACACATCCAGGTCCCCTCTGCTTACCATTCGGCAAATTTACCCCTCTGCAAACAACGCTCCACTGATAGGCTCTCGAACCTCTCCTGCTCTCTTTGGTTCTGCTTTCCCGTATCATATTGTGCTGAATTGCTATCTTCTCTCTCTCTCTCTCTCTTGCTTCCTTATACCTGCCTTTGTATCTTGCCTGTGATATCTGATTTTTCTTTGGTTCTACCCGCTCTGTTCGCCCTGTGGGCTCACTCCACTCCCCTACCCTGCCCCCATTTCCCATCCACCCCATCACCTCTACCTATATTCCCCTATAACCACACCCACTGCCATTCTACTCCAATCAATCATATTCTCTGAAATCAACCACTCCCTTTTTCCCACCCAAATTAACCTTCATTACCTTCCCAAGACTATCCCACCTAGCCAATAGGATTCCTCTTATCCCTCTACTCCCACTCCCTAACCACACCCCTTCCAATCCTAAGTCAACTCTCCACTCCTGTACTATTATTTCAGTACTTACCATCCCCTATATACATAAATCTCCCTTATATCCACATATAATTCATCAGCAAAATTTCAACTCTACATACTCCCCATTTCATCATGCTTTCAAAACCCTCTTTCATCTCCTTTTTACTTCTATTACTTCTTAATTTATCCTATCTTTGCTACCTCACCCAAACCCTTAACTCGTACCACTCACAATCCCTCCATGTTACCAACCACCTTAACTCCCCTCTACCATACTCACACACTCCTATTTCTCCACATCTATATCCTATAAATAACCTCCTACTTTTCCCATACAAACTTATCACTTCTCATAAACATTTTACCCCCATAGTAACTAGCAAAGGCTTCAGATTCACAATAGAACCCAATCTACTTGCTAAACTGTCTAACTACCTCACTAATCCACTCTTACATCTAATTTCCAGTCTATTATCAGGTGACATCCATCCCAACCCAGGCCCCTCCACATCTTCCACTACAGACAAGTCCATTTTATTTACTTCTTTTAACTCCCAAAGTATAGTAAACAAAGTCCCAAACCTCCATGCTTGGCTCATACATAATAAACCTGATATCCTAACGATCTCTGAAACATGGTTAAAACCCCATATAAAAGACTCTGAAATTATTCCACCAAACTACTCTATCATAAGAAAAGACAGGTCCCATAATAAAGGGGGTGGAGTAGCTCTCCTATACCCATCCTCATTGTCAGTTACCCCCTATAACAAACCTATTCTACACTTTAAAAATGCTGAACTACTACTCACATTATTCCAAGTTAACCTATATAAACACATATGTATAGCTTCACTCTACATCCCCCCAGGGGATAATATTTCTACACTCGAAGATATCCTCTTCTGGATCTCCAACAATATTAGCAATGAAACAATAATCTTAGGAGACATGAATATTAACTGGGCCTCCATTCAGTCTCCTAAAAACCCTCTTAATATCAACCTCTACAATTTTTCACAGCTAATCAACTCTGTAACACACCCCTCAAAAAACCTCTCTAGCGGCAGTATTCTAAACTGGATTCTAGTCTCTCATCCCCATTATTTCTCTGACAGTGGCACTCTTCCTGATCCCCTTAGTGACCATATACCCATCTTCACTCATCGACTCCCATCACTCCTGCATCACACCCATAAATATATTACTATCCGTAACCAAAAAAACTTTAACCCAACAACCTTTTCAAACTCTCTAAAAGCAATTAACTGGAATTGTCTAAAAACATTATCTCTAGATAATGCAGTTGCCCACTTCAACTCAATATTCCTAAAACTACTTGACTCACATGCACCCCTAAGGACTAAGAGAATTAAAATTAAAACAGCCCCTTGGCTAACCAAAAACACACTAGCAACTATGCGGCACAGAGATAAAGTCTGGGCACACTACCAGAAAAACAAATCCCCCCTAGTCCATAATGAATATAAAATTCTTCGAAATAAGGTAAAAAAGCTCATAATCTCTGATCGACAAAATTACTTCTCCACACTCCAAAACAATAATAAATCAAACACTCAGAAATTCTGGAAAGGCATCTCTACTCTCCTTAACCCCAGCAAACAAGACACCCCTACCCCAGACCCAAACGCTCCTGACCTAGATTTGGCTACCCAATTTAACTCTGTTTTCATTGAATCTATTTCCAAATTAACATCATTTTTTTCTAACACCACTACACTCCACCCTGCACTGCTACTACTTCCTCATTCCCATCTACTAACTCTCGTCCCTCCACTCCTTCACCTACTCTAACTACTTCATTATCTTCATCTGCCCCTAATTCCTCCTCTTCACACTCTCCTTTTCTCTCTTTAAAACCTATACCCACTTCTACTATAAAGAAACTCCTTCTGAAACTGAAGCCATGCACTAATGCTCCTGATAACATCCCTTCCTACTTTCTTAGCAAAGCTGCTGAAGCAATCGCCTACCCCATTAGCATTTTAATCAACTGCTCTATCCAAGAATGTATAGTACCCAAAATCTGGAAAAAGGTCTTTATCATACCTTTACATAAAGGTGGCAACAATAACAATGTTACTAATTTCCACCCCATCGCTATCCTGTCCCCCATCTCTAAACTCCTAGAAAAGTGTACTAAACTACAACTCCTTCCACATCTCTTAGATAATCACCTACTAACTCCCACACAACACGGATTCAGACCAAATCACAGCACTATGACTGCCCTCCTCGCCTTCCTTGAAACTGTAAATAAAGCCCGGGACTCTGGCCAAATTGTTTCTACCCTACTACTCGACCTCTGTAAGGCCTTTGACACTATCTCTCACAGCCTGCTACTAACTAAACTCTCAAAACTTAACCTATCTCCCTCCTCTTTGAACTGGTTCATCAGCTACTTATCTAACAGATATCAATCAGTAAAATGGAAAAAGGCCACCTCCTCATTTCTAAATACCCCTACTGGAGTACCCCAGGGTTCCATACTGGGTCCCATTCTCTTTAATATATTTATAAATGATTTCCGCAACTCTATCCCATTCTCAGACATCATCCAATACGCAGATGATTCTACTATTATATGCTCTGCCACTTCTATCCCCTCATCCCTAAAACTGACTCAAGATGCTTTTACAACCACTGAGCAATGGATGAAAAGAAATCACCTAGCACTCAATGCCTCTACAACCAAATTAATGTTATTTACCCCCTCCAAAGTAACCTCTTTCGATAAAAACACCTTCTCTATCACTAGTCAAAATAACTCACCTCTGGAACTGGTGTCAGAGACCAAGTTACTTGGGGTCCAAATTGATAGCCAGCTCAAATTCAACTCTCACCTACAGCTAAATATCAAAAAAAAAACATCAAAAACTAGGTATGCTCTACCGACAAAATCATTACCTTACACCTGCTACCAAAATCACTCTCTCTACCCCATTTCTTATCCCCTCCCTTCTCTAAGGAGCTCCACTCCTAACTAATCTACAGTCCTCTCTGAAAACACAACTTTCCTCTTGCTACAATAAAATCGCCAAGTTCGCTACCAACCACAAGTCCTCCACCCACCACTGTTCCTCTCTCCAAAAACTAAAATGGCTAGAGCTACTCAGTTATCTTACATACACTCAACTAACTCTTGCACACAAGCTCATTTTCAACCCCTCCCTCTGTCCCTTCCTTTCATCAACCTTTAAAATGCACCTTCCTGATAGAGTATTAAGGTCCAGCAATCAAAATCTATTAGAAGTGTATAAACCAACTCGTCCCCCAGGCAACAATCTTCTGTTTTATGGCCTTTCATGCCTTTGGAACTCCCTACCACCATCCATTCGCACCACCTCCAACCATTTTATTTTTAAAAGATCTCTTCATTCACATCTAGTATCCCAGTGGGAATGCTCTTGCTCCCACCCCACATAACTAACACATGCAATTTCCATCTTCCTTCTTTTTCCTGTTTTCCTCCTGCATTTTTTCTTATTATTTACCCCTAACTCATACATATTATCATTCCTATGATATTTGGAAAGAACTCACTAGGCCACACCTCCTAAGTGTTTGCTTCCTAATATGTTATTATTTCTCAGTACTTCCATGCATTATTCCTTTTAGTCTGTATTATCTATTAATTTCATCACTAGTCTGTATTAATTCTAGTTTTGCTGTATTATTTGAAATTGTTTTTCTTGTATCTTTAACTTTTGTATAATAGTATAATTTGTATAACTACTATGAATAATCTACTGTAATCTGTTTAGTTTTGGAGCTTTTCTCCCCAGGACTCCATTGAAAACAGGTTCATTTTGGCCCAATGGACTATCCTGGTAAACCAACTGTAAATAAATAAATAAATAAATACATAAATAACATATAAAGTTGCTTGCTAGCAGCAACCTCTTCATTAGTTACAGATTTCTTTAATGTGGAATTATTTAGTTGACTTTTACTTCTTCAGAGATTGTGCATATTTACTGATACTGGTGGACTGCAGAAGTTTGAGTAGACTTTTATGATGGAAATGTTCTGAATTGGGTGGTTTTGTCATTATTGGTGCATGCATTTTGTTTCATTATTTACTGGAAAAATGTTCAAAACAATAAATTTAAAATGCCGTCTAACAACTGTATTTCACAAGGAATCTAATTTAATACAATCAGGAAGGTGTATCAAAGAGCATGTGTATGTTTTGTGTTCAAGGGGCCTATGATTTGAAAACAGCTCAAAGTTAATCTTTATCTGCCACTGGCAAAATGTATTTTCTTTGAATGTGGGTTTCAATGCTGTTTCAATGAATGTGAGTTTCAAGGGCAGAGAAGTTTTAATGCTAAATCTATTTTCATTGTGAGACTGCATTGTTTTGTTTAGCAGATATCTAGTAGGGTTTGTGCTGTAAAATGCAAAATAAAACTTTCAAATGAAATCTAAATCATCACAGAAGTAAAGCAGTATGCACATCACAGTGTTTATGGTAAATGGGGCAAAATAACTAAGGAATGTGACATTGTATTGGCTGCAGGGGGGAGGCTCCATTTGACCATGAGTTTGTGAGGGGGGAAGGGCAGCAAACTCAGACAGCCCCCGCTGAACTATACCTCTCAACTGTTCAAATTTTTGCTGAATTAATAGATTTTTGCTTCTTATTTTTGGTTTGTTCCTCATAAAATGTGTGGTTTTCTGGCAAATCATTTAGGAATGAAGTTTCTAAATAATGACAGACATTGAGTTTCAGACATCATAATCGTCAGAAAAATGCATGCTAAAGCAAGACCTGTTATTAACTGTCTTAAGTTTATACAACAGCAATTTTTAGTACTGTTTGCATGTTCCCCCAATATATTTGGTCTTGTCCAGATTTCCTGCATTAAGAAGTTGAGAGGTATGTGGAAATAAATCGCTTTATAGAATTAGGAATATCCAAACCTCTCAACCTTCCCCAATTTTGGCTCAAAATGTTGCTCTCCCCCTAATAATCCCACCACAAAATGGCAATTTTGGAAGAAAACGTGGCAAGTTTACTGTTATAAATAACTGTAATGATCAGAGTTATAGTTTGCTTTTATTTCAGAAATGCATGTAGATGCTCTTATTTTGCCAGCTGTTGAAGTTAGCAGTACTAATATTAAAAAGGTGTCCCTTCTTTGACAGGTTCCCAGCTGTATTGTGTGGCAATTTTATATTTTTGCATCACATTTTTGGTCTGTTTTTCATAAAATTGTGGTTTTCTCGCAACTTAGCAGCAAATCATTACAGATTGAAGATAGAAAATAATGGCAGACGTTTGAGTTTCAGATTTCATACCCTTCAGAAAATTCATACTAATACAAGACCTACTACTAGTCAATTATATTTATATGTTTATAAGAGCAATATTTAAAAATGTTCTTTATTTTTGGGCCTGTGACCCACTTCTATTTATGGCTTTGTCCAGATTTCTTGCTCTGAGGTTGAGAGGTATGAGTGTCAGAGCCATCACCATCAGCCAGAAACATTTCAAATTGTGACATACTTGTTGCACCTCACTCCCCCATGTGGTGACTCTGGGTGTGTCCAAGTAAGGCAAGGAGCAGTTATGCAGTGTAAGTGTGCAGAGTATTCCCCCCCACACAAGGTAGACACAAGTATGACAGTGGCTTTTCATCTGTCCTTGATTTTGCAGAATGTTCTGGTTTTCTGTCATATTTTTATACTGTTGATTTATGCTTCTTATTATTCAGAAAATGCATGCTGTCACAGTGCCCTGTTGCTCTGTGTTTAAGTAGCAATGCTTTAATGACCACCAGGTAAGCTTGTCGGAGATTGTAAGATGCAAGTAACCTTTAATAAGCATACTGTTAAAGAATTATCAGTATTGAGAGCCTTTTCTTGTTGCCATGCAGAGAATATTTACATAACTAGATAATGTACAAGCCTTAAGTATTGAAATGCAGGTGACAGTATTTGTAATAAAGGACAGAGGATTACAGTATTTTCAGAAGCTCATTACATTTGTTTGAGAATTGCAGTCATCATTGCAGGCTTTACTTGTAAAGTAAACTTTTTGTTTGCTGTTCATTTTTTACTTTGATCAATCATGTTTTTCCCATGAAACATGTAGGTAGTTGTTGTCAGGCAGCAGGACTTTTTTGGATAAGAAACATTTTTACAAGTGGAAGTATCACAGAGATTGCTGCTTTCAGCAAGTTACTTTGTACTTTTATAAAGTTGAATATAAATTATAATTAGAACTGCAGTGTAAGGAGAAGTAGCTTGAGTTGAATGCTGCTTGTTTTTTTTTTATACTTGATTTTGACTGGCATTCCAGTAATGTATTTAAAAAGTAATTTATTTTTTCATGCCTCACAACCTTTGTGTTTCCATCTAGATATTAAGTAAGTTGTCATGTAGCCAATGCATTGAAATATTTTTCTTCTACACTTCATTTTGTCTTGATTGGACTCTTGTAATGACGATTTGGCACCCAGGGCAACGTATTTAATTAAAGTTCCAGTTGTTGTGGTTTTGAGCATAGCTCCACCCCATTCTAGTTGGCCACATCCCCTCCCATTGGTCACCACCTATTCATCTGTCTCCTGCAGCCTCCCCCTTTAATTTGAAGTTACCAGCCGCCACTCTCTTAAGTGTAAATTAAACAACAAACAACTAAGTTCCTGCCTAAGTCACCCTTCTACAAGGTGATTTGGAAGCAAACGGGACTAGATAAGACAAAAGAGAAATTATTCTTCCTCCCACCAAATTAAATAAACGATTTAAAATGCAAAAAATGGTAGTGATTACTGTATACAGCAAGAACACGTATATTAAATTTATATAAAATTAAGAAAATATTCTTATCTTAGCTTGCATGGCTCTCGCTGCAGTTAAAAACACTTAAAAGGCTTTGCTGTGTTCTCTGTTAAGTCAAAACAGAGTCTTGCAAACTTGTGTAATTTATAAGAGGGAAAAAAAAGCTTAAACTGACTCCTGTGCCATCTAGCGAGTAAACTACAACACTTTGAGAACCCTGGAGTCTGTGAGAGCATCTATGCGACAATGGCATAGGCCCCCTTAGTCTTTGCTAAGTTAAAATATTTCTTCCACAGTTGTCACATTGTGGTCTTGACCAGTTAGTGTGTGTTGAAATAGTGAAGGAAAAAAAAGATGAGGAGTTATAAGTATGAAAATTAATTTCTTCCTTTACGAATGTTTTTGTTCAGGACCTTATTTGATCAGAAGGTTAAGCTGATAACCAAGCTAATACTAATCACCCCACCTCATTAAAAGTATCTACTCAAAATGAAATACTAGACAATAACACCCACTTCAACTTTCATTCAGTATCAATCAAGACCATTCAAAAACTCATTGAAAAACTCAAACCCACCACCCTGGCAGCCAATAACCTACTGCTGAATATCTACAAATAGCTGCAGAAGTCATAGCCTATCCTGTTACTATACTTATCAATAGATCCATCTCAGAATGTATAATACCCCATTTATGGAAAATATCACATGTAATACCACTGCATAAAGGAGGTAACTCCTTTGAATTCAATAACTATTGGTCTATAGCTATACTATCCTCCTTATCAAAAATCCTTGAAAGAGTAATACACTCACAACTGATGAAATACCTTTTAGAAAACAAATTATTATCTACCCAACAACACGGCTTTAGACCCTTCCATAGTACCACCACTGCACTTACATCATTCACTAACACCATCAATCATCACAGAAATAATGGACTTCCAGTATCTGTTGCATTCTTAGACTTATCAAAAGCTTTCAACATGGTTAACGACCTCAAACTTCTTCAATCACTCTCTACCTTAAACCTCAGTACCTCCTCTATTACATGGTTCGAGAGCTATCTGTCAGGTAGGCAACAGGCACTACAATGGCAGAACAAATATCCTCCCTACTTGCCGTTTCTGTAGGGGTCCCCCAAAGCTCCATCTTAGGTTCCTTACTCTTCCCCTTTTCACCAATCAACTCACATCCACCACACCTAAAGCCTCCATTGTCCAATATGCAGATGACACCACTATAATCTGTGCAGCCCCCACATTCGATTACATCCTCTCCCTAACACAGGAATGCTTCTCACTAGCCGAAACATGGTTTACCAATCAACAGCTCATTCTTAATCCAACTAAAACAAAATTACACCTCTTCAGCTCGCATAGATCCTTATCCCTAACAGGCAACTTTGCCATCACCTCCAACAACAAAACTGTTATTGCCCCATTCACCCACACCAAACTGCTAGATGTAGAAATAGACAACCACCTCAGGTTTGATCTGCACATTGCCCAAACCATAAAAAACATTCACAAAAAACTTGGACTGTTCTACTGTAACAAACACTATCTCTCAAAGCAATCTAAAACAATAATAGCCAGGACACATCTGCTATCTACCTTGCTTTACGCTTCCCCTGTGTTCACAAACCTTCATAAAACGGATCTAAGCAAACTTGAATCCTATTATAATAAGATAGCTATATTTGCCACAAAATCACTTTACAAAACACATCACTGTGAATCTCTCAGGCTTAACTGGTTAGAACTCCCTCTATTACTGCAATTAAATCAGCTCTCACTAGCACACAAAATATTAAACCACTCAAACAAAATTCCATCTCTTCAACATGTTATACATCCCCATACCACAACTAGAACCCTGAGATCTAGCACCCAAAAATACCTAGAGGTCACCAAATTTAACATTGAGGTAGGAAACACTGTCTGCAGCTACTCAGTCTCTAAACTCTGGAACTCCCTCCCTACCCACCTAATAACCAACAACACTACCAGTCAGTTTAAGAAACTCCTTAAAATTCACTTCATGAACACCAGTCTATGCTCCTGTCTCACCCCAGGATAAAAACCTTAGATTACAATTAACTCCCATACACCACAATAATAATTGTTTTTCTCTCACCCTATCCACAGTCCAGTCATGGCTACAGGCAATGAAATGCCTTTAACTCCCAAAAATCATTACCAACTACGTTTCCAACAAGTCCAATAACCACTGTTTGGCTATGTATAGCTTGTCATATTTAGAAGATATAATGTAATGTCCTACCCAATGATGTTCTTACTTACTTTGAGTGTGTGCAATATGTTATCATTTAATTGGAATGTTAGTTTTCCCTGTAAGGAAAGTTAATTCTAAATCTGTAAGATGTTGTGAGTGTATGTACTTGGAGCTTTTCTCCCCGGGCCTCCACTGAAAATGGACCTGTGTCCAGTCGGACTTTCCCAGTTACCAAATGTAAAATAAATAAAATAAAAGATAAGCAGCTAATAGCCTTTGGCCAAGAAGACAGACAAGGAGCTTAGCCCATATTTATAACTATTGCAGAGCACTGTGTGACTAAGGGAATTGATCAGAGTGGCACAGTAGGCAAATAGAGATTGGGAGAATCAATCCTTGGACAACAGGAACCAGCTCCTTAGCATGGAGAATTATGGCTATGAGCTGTTTTCTAAGGTTGGAGCTAAAGGTCTAAAATGCAGCTCTGAGCATCTACAGCCCTATGGCTTCTGGAGCCTAGTAGCCTTAGACCCCTGCTTAAATCAGTTATATTCAACATTGTAATTGTGGTACAATATTTGGCACTAGGGAATGTTCAAAGTGTGGATGAAAAAGCTGAAAGGGAAGAAGAAGCATGTAAACAAATACATTTCCTTAATTGTTTTCATTATGCAGGCTGTAATTGGATCAAAAAGTTGGGAAATAGGTCCAAAAGGCACCTTAGAGCTTCTAGAACCATATGGCTTTGCGGGCCTTGTGGCACAAGGATACCTGCTTTCTGCAATTGTTTCTTCAACATTTATTACAATGTAGTCTTGTCCAGTTAATATGTGTTGAAAAGACAGTAAAACAAGGTATATAAATAAATAAATAAATAAATAAAAAATATGAAACGATCTGCGTGGATGATGTTGGCTGAGATGAAGGTTGTGGTGAAACACAATGTACATTTGGAGACGTAAGGCAGGCCATGATGGCCATAATTTGTGATAGGTGATCTCCTGACTTTATGGTATTGTTTTAAAATGAATAGCTATATTTGACAGAAAAAGATTCATCTGTCATGAAGAGTTAATTGAATCTTCACAGCTGGTTCATCGCACTAAGTATTGTTTTAAACAGTAAAAGTTTTGATTATAGAATTGAAGCGTATTTATGTTTGTGGTCAAGTCTACTAACTGTGTAGATGGATTGCGGAAGCTAATATATTCAGAAGAACTGCTCCTGCTTCAGGAAAGCGAAAGTGTTGCTGTATTTTATTATTTCTGGAGTAATTTAATATACTGATCGAAACAAGAGAGGCAATGATTTTGAAAATAAAACTGCATGCAAATGAAAGATTTGACTAAGAATTGCATTTGTTATCTTGATTTTCATGATCAGGACAGCCAAATAATTAATATTTAACAAACTGTGTGTCCGTTCTTCTCAAATAAACTTAAATGATTATGTTAGTCACCCTGTATAATACACCGTAAAGAAATTTGGTGAGAAATGTTATGCATTTAGTTGATTCTGATTGTATGATGTCTGCTGAGAGGGATGTGTCTTTAAATATCATTAGGTTTTTATTAAGAAAGAAGGGAATTAGCACGGTGCTGTTTACATCACTTCTTAATCTCTCTTTTCGCGGCACATGGAGATGCTGCTGTATTGATGTTGTTATGCATGAACATGTAACATCACCTCATTTTATAAGAAAGATGATGGTATTTGATAACACTTGCCCACTAACAGTCCTTTGCTTCTCACTGTAAAACTAATATTAACTACATGTATGCATAGCATTTAGCAGAGTATCATATTTGTCTAACATCTATAGCTCTGTACTTATTTTGGATAAACTAGTGTTTAGCCTTGGGAAAGGTAACATCCTTGTTACGAAACAGACCATGAGAAATACAGTCAAAGAAAAAAATGCACATTTGGTTTTACATAGAACAGTACATGTCTGAGCATGTTGGAAGTGCCATTCCTCTAGAAGCTGCATTCTGCTTTGTTTACAAAATAAAACAAATGATTTAATCAGCCTTGAAATGTTCATTCATTTTGCTTTACGCACTTTATTATATATGCATTTTAAACATGAACTATTACCATTAAATATGTGAATTTGACCTTTCACTGCACAGTTTCAAAATTATAGTGAATACTCTATGTGTGGGTGCTTACATGCATGTGTGTATGTATACATATCTAACACACACACCCACATATATATATATATATATATATATATATATATATATATATATATATATATATATATATATATATATATATATATATATATATATATATATATATATATATATATATATATATAGTGGATATAAAAAGAGTACACACCCCTGTTAAAATGCCTGTTTTTTGTGATATAAAAAATGAGACCACAATAAATCATTCAAAACTTGTCCCACCTTTAATGTGACCTATAACAAACAAATCTGTTAGGGGAAAAATATAAAAAAACGTAAAATAAGCTGGTTGCATAAGTGTGCACACCCTTAAACTAATACTTTGTTGAAGCACCTTTTGATTTAATTACAGCATTCAGTTTTTTTGGGTACACAGCTGCCAGCAATTAAGGAGACTCTGATTATCCCCAAATAAAGTTCAGCTGACTAAGTAGGATTTTCCTGACATTTACTCAGTTGCCTCCTACAGCAAAAGCCATGTTTCGCAGAGAGCTTACAAAGCATCAAAGGGATCTCATTGTTGAAAGGTATCAGTCAGAAGAATGGTGCAAAAAATTTCCACAGCATTGGATATACCATGGAACACAGTAAAGACAGTCATCAAAAAAGTGGAGAAAATATGGGACAACAGAGACTTCTCAAAGAACTGGATGTCTCTCCAAAACTGATGAAAAGACAAAGTGAAAACTGGGCAGGGAGACTGCCAAGAGACCTACAGCAGCACTGAAGGAGCTGCAGGAATTTCTGGCAAGTAGTGGTTGTGTACTACATGTGACAACAATCTCCAGTATTCTCCATTTGTCTGGACTATGGGGTAGCTTTGCAAAACAGAAGTCTTTTCTTACACAGAAACAACATCCAGGCTCAGCTAAAATTTGCAAAACAATACACCAAGTCTCCCAAAACCATGTGGGAAAATGTATTATGGTCTGACGAGACAAAGGTTGAAGTTTTTGCCCACAATTCCAAAAGGTACATTTGGCACAAAAACAACACTTTGCATGACCAAAAGAACACCATCCCCACAGTGAAGCATGGTGGTGGCAATAGCATGCTTTGGGGCTGCTTTTTTTCAGCTGGAACTGGAGCTTTAGTCAAGGTGGAGTGAATTATGAACAGTTTCTAATACCAGTCACTTATGGCCCAAAACCTTCAGGTGTCTGCTAGAAAGGTGAAGATGAAGAGGATATTCACCTTTCAACATGACAATGACCCCACGCATGCATCAAAATCAACAAAAGAATGGCTTCACCAAAAGAAAATTAAAGTTATGGAATGGCCCAGCAAGAGCCCAGACCTAAATCCAACAGAAAATCTGTGGAGTGACCTGAAGATGGCTGTCCACAAGAGATGCCCTCACAATCTGACAGATTTGGAGTACTTTTGCAATGGAAAATATTGCCAAGTTAAGATGTGCCATCCTGATAGACTCCTACCCAAGAAGACTGAATGCTGTAATTAAATCAAAAGGTGCTTTAACAAAGTATTAGATTAAGGGTGTGCACACTTATGCATCCAGCTTATTGTGCAATTTTTAATTTTTTTATATTTTTTCCCTAACAGATTTGTTTGTTTTTCAATTGAATTGTAAAGGTTATAGGTCATATTAAAGGTGGGAAAAGTTTTGAAATGACTTATTGTGGTCATTTTTTTATATCACAAGAACCTGGCATTTTAACAGGGGTGTGTAAACTTTTTATATCCACTGTATGTGTGAGTATGTGTGTGTGTGTGTGTGTGTGTGTGTGTGTGTGCATATTTATATATATATATATATATATATATATATATATATATATATATATATATATATATATATATATTTGGATCTAGGACGTTTGCTCAAATGAGCAAATGACCAAAACCCAAAAGGCCGGAAATACTTATTTTATCGATTTTCACCGAGAAGAAGCATAGCATAAGTATAAGTGCCTGCGTTGCTGAGGCTTTACAGGAGTGCAGGGTAAGGGAAATTTCCCAACTTTCAACACTGTAGTGTGGAGGGAGAGGGTTAAGGGGAGGGGTGTGGGGGGAAAGTATGCAGAGAATGCCTCCCTGCTAAAATGTAAATATAGTGTTTATTTTTTTAATGTAGTATTTTATTTTATGATTTCGATAAAAGCACTTTTTTAAAAGTGTGTTTTATTATGTGTATATGGATTATATATATATATATATATATATATATATATATATATATATATATATATATATATAGATAGATAGCAATAGATATCATTACAGGACATCAGTTCTTTTCTCGTTGGCTACAAGTTATTGAGATACATATCCCGGAATCCTGTCTAAGCTTATAGAATACAGTGTTTTTAATAGTATGCACCACTTCATCCGCCTTAGCCTCCAATGTCTCTAAATCAGAGATCAGAAAACATTGGGGTAAAGGAAAATTTTCCTAATCTCTGCTGTCATGCTCTAGCATACCTATATGTGCTAATGCACAGAGCAGCACTCACCACAAACATTAACCAGGTTGGAGATGTTTCTACACACACACACACATATGCATTATACACACACACACACACACACACACACACATATGCATTATATATATATATATATATATATATATATATATATATATATATATATATATAGATAATATCTCCAGTTTGATTCTCGGCTGGGGTGCCTTCTGTGTGGAGTCTGCTTGTCCTCCCTGTGGTCACGTGGGTTTCCTCCAGTGCTTCGGTTTCCTCCCACATCCCAAAGACATCCCAAAGACATGCTGTAGGTGGATTGGACACTTTAAATTGTCCCTAGGCATGTGTGTGTGTGTGTGTGTGTGTGTGTGTGTGTGTGTGTGTGTGTGTGTGTGTGTGTGTGTGTGTGTGTGTGTGTGTGTGTGTATGTGTGTGCCTTCCGTCGAAGTTTGGGCATTGGGCTGGCAACTCGACACCATAAAACTCCACTGCCAGTCATGAGTGGACAGATGATACACTGTGGCTACCCCTATCTGGGAAAAGACGAAAGAAGATATATATATATATATATATATATATATATATATATATATATATATATATATACATATACACACACACACACATATATATACACACACACACACACACAGATATATATGTATATATATATATATATATATATATATATATATATATATATATATACATACATACATACACACACACACACAGATATATAGATAGATGCACAAACACTAATGTAGCTTGATGTATGCTTTACTGGCTCTGTCATGCCATTTCAGAACTTGTATATGCTGAATATTTTGAAATGTGGAGTGTTTGGTGACTCTCCCTACAAAAATATTGTTTTTAAATTATTTTGATATTTTCTTATGGTTTAGGAAATGTTTGCATAAATGTGAGATGGTGGCATAATGGCATAAGGATTGTTTCTGTTTACTCCACTGATATTCAGTTGTACTGTGAGTATGTTTACATATGCAAGGGTGTGGTGGTACAAGAGACCTGTGGCCACTTTTTGAGATTCTTGTAATTTTTTGATTGCTTAGTTATCCTGGATTATTTAGCAGTTTCAACTGATTCTGGTGAATTGTGGAGATACACCTGCTGCAATAATTTATCAATTAACAAGATATGTCAAAAGCCATATTACATGTGATGAACATGGTGATATGAGTAGAGGACAGTAGTGAAATGTGTAGTTTTGACCTTACCTGCACATGTTTGTACGTTTAGAAGTAAAGTAAGTGGGTGGAATGTGGAAAAATAAAATCCCTAGTGGATAACTGAAGAATATGGGTAGCCAGAGTGTTCCCTGCTTATCTGGAAAGAGAAAAAAATGATAGATGTAGCCTGATAAGATGTTTGAGAAAGCGACTATGAGGCTATTACATGGTTTATGGAATTTTGGACCAAGTGTAGCCATGTCAGGCATACCACTCAAATTCTATGATCAGGAATTTGGGGCAAAGACAAAAAAATAAAGGGAGGGGGGACAACAATCCAAATTCAGGGTAAATTTTAAACATTATCCTAATTTGCTAAAATATTAATAGAACATTGTATATTGTATTAACATGCAATTTATGAACAATAAGAATTATGAAACTCAAATGACTGCTATAATTAATTGCCTGTAATCTTCAGTGGTTTACTAGAATAATGCCTGTTTTGCATCGGGTAGTGCAGAAAGTGTGAGAGAAAATCAGGGACTATCAAGAGATATGATTCTAGGGCACCTACAGGAGTGTATACTCAAAGGAGTTTGATTGCAACTTATATGCAGAAAGGTTATAAATCCAGTCATCATTTTTTAAAAGGAAGGTGGAGACTGATGGTGTAGCACTCATGACAAACTGCTTTATTTCTTGATAGAAGCTTTTGGGGTTTCCACAGATCTTATCTGTTTAATTTAGGGAAGGTGAGATTACCTAAATTTCAGTGGTGATTGCATTAATTTCTAATGGCTATATAGGGCCATTTCTGAGTCTTCTATTCATGCTTTTTCAGAGCACTTTTTACATTTGTTCCAGTTGATCATAAAGTCTCCCTCATTTGGACTGAGTGTTACTGGTTATTTCTAGTATGGGTTGTGAGTAATTTTGGGAGTGTCAGTAAGGCAGCTGTCACTCATCTTGGTTTACAATTGAAGATGAATAGGCTGGGTAATTCATTTATATGCCTTATTACACAGAAAGACATCAGGATGGCTAGCAGTAGTATAAAATATAAACAAACTGATTAACTGACAGACCACACAGACATGCATGCTTATATCTCAGCTCACTACAAAATGGCAGTCAGGCTCACACACGCTCAGTATTTATACACTTATGTAAGCCCATAGAGTGCTTCTTAAAGGTATACACACATACTGATCTACAGCAGCCATGGAGGTGTCTGTGCCAGGGTGTGAGTTGTTTGGTTAGTATTAGTAAGGGAGCCATCAAGTTGTTTGTGGCCTCTCCAGCATACTGGCAATGAACATATGTTTATGACATTAACCACTCCCCCCAAGTGAAAGAACAAGGGTTCTTTGCCACTGTGAAGGCCATTAATCCTTTCCTCTGTGAGTGCATGCTCCTTTACACCCAGTTCATGGAAGATTGGTGAATTCCTACCTCCAAAGCTTAACTGCATCTGCTCCACCTATACCCATGGAACATGAAAATTTCCAACCAAAGTGACACTCCATCTCCATCAGGTTGTGCACATATATCCTCCTTTGCCAGCACAGACAAACAGATGTCTAAGCCACTAATCAAATTCAGATTATCCAGGCTGAGGTCAAGACTTTGTCCATCTGTGCTAATGAAGCAGGTGAGATACTATATTGGATTTAGCTGACGTGAAAATATTGAAGTATGTTTAAAAATGTCTAGCTAAAATTTTATCTAGTTATTTATTTATTGGCATTTGATTACGAGGAAAGTCCGGCTATGTAGAAGTCCATTTTTGGTGGATGCCCAGGGATAAAAGTTCCAAATTACTGCAAACATTTTAAGAACAATAATTTTACAATCTTCAGAAATAATACAAAGACATCTCACTGTAAGTAATTATAACAAATTAGACATAATATAAAAGCACTGGTTAAGACTTGATGTAAGTTAGATGGAAATCATTTAATATTTAGAGAAATTTTAGACAGTTTGTAGAGAAATTAAAGGTGAGTTAGTCTAATACAAATAGGAATCACAATATGAAGTGAGAGGAAAACAGACTTATATTTAGCGAGAAAGTCAGGAAAGAATTGGATAGCAGTAAGGAAGTAAGTGAAGAAGCTAGAGTAAGGAGGTATATGGAATGAAAAGGTACTTGTTCACATTTAGGGATATAGTTTATCCTGATTTTGAGCAAGACTAGAGCCTGCTTTTAGCTATGAACACTTCCAGGGTGGTTTTGAAAGATGGAAGGGAGGGTATAGAGCTGATGGATACAGGTAAGGAATTCCAAGCCTTACCAACCTTGTACAAGTACAGATAATGCTCAACAAATTTGCTAGGTTTGTAGACAGGAAGGAGTTTTTGGTCACTGAATCACAGTCACCAATTGGGAACATAGTTGTGTTGAATGTTTTTTAGTACTGGGCAGGCAGATGAATTCTGGATAACTTTATAGGTGATAAGTTGTGTATATGCTAGTTGAAGTGGCAGTTCTAACTGATTAAGGATTTTTTAATTTTTGGCTATTATTAAGGTTCAGTTGTACTGATAGTCAATGAAGACAACTCCAGATGGAATAGTTTTACAAGGATTGCTAGTTCAAGTATCTTGGGAAATCTTACAGATGATAAGGCTGTATGTGGATTTTTTTTTCTTTGTGGAGTAAGATAGGAAGACAGAATGCATTCAAAAATAAAATAATTTTTGATATGAAATAAAAGAGTGAGTTACTCAGTTCCTGATTCAGTAATGAATGGTTTTCCATTTTAGTTTTTGATCAAGTAGGGGAGGTTATTAAGTGTTGCACTCTGTTTTAGGTGGAAATAACTTGTCACATTGATCTTTGTTAAATCTGACTGGATTGATGCTGCCTGCAATGATAAGGTGAAGATGATGGTGAAAATGATGTGCAGGACTTCATTACTTAATTGGATGAAGGCAAATGCAGTTAGCAGTTATTTATAATTTTTGATGATTGCTTATTGTGTTCTGAAGAAATATGTAGTGAACGTCATTTTGCTACGTATTGCTGGAAAATGTTATTTATTTTATTTTATTTCACATTGGTTAACAATGTTGGTCCAGCTGAGTTACAAAAAAAACATTTTCAGTGGAGACTCAAGGAGAAAAGCTCCAATAACTTCTACAGCAATAAAAAGTAAAAATAAACATTATATATAGATAAAATAGAGTACACATTGAAATACAGAAAAAAATTATACTTGTCAAATTAGAAAGTGTGAGTACTAAAAATATAAACATGCAAACAGTTTAGTCACAATGTTGAAAAGCTACCATGTTCTATTATTTACAAGAATTAGAAGTAATACCAAGACACTTCCTAAGTAGAGGTTGTAGAATGTGAATAGGCAGAGGTATACAGGAGGTTAAGTGGGGTGATTGCAGTGACAGATCTTGGAGTTAAGCAGGTGATCTTTTAGTATCTTTTTAAAGTTGTTGGCATGAGTTATATTTCTGATATGTAATGGGAGTTTGTTCCAGCTAAGAGAGACAGAGTATGTATAAAGGTTTTTGCCTCTATTTTTACAGGGTTTATAAGTAAGCAGTAAAAGGTGGTTGGAACTACAAAGAGGACAATTGGGGGTGTAATAGGACAAGAAGTTTGGAAAGTAATGAGCAGGTAGTAGGGTTATTGAGAAGGGAGTGATCAATCTGGAATTGAGTGAGAGTAAGTTGATGTGGGAGTTTAAGCCAGTGAAGTTTCTATAGGGCCAGGCAGTGGTGGGAGGAGTATGGATGATTTACAGCAAATCTATCAACTTTATTGTATGTTGAATCGAGTTTGTGAGTAAGGGAAGATTGTAGGTTAGTCAGGATAGGGGAGGCATAGAGTAGGTTGGGTAGTAAGAAAGTTTGAGCAAGGGTACATTTGGATTCTGCACTAAGGTATTTTTTATGTCTGTAAAGTAGGCCTAATTTTTAATGTTTTTTTTATTCTTTGTTGGACATGTAGATCAAATTTTTGTTGGTAATTCATAATGTTGCTGAGGAGTTTAGTTTGTGTTTCAACTTTTATAATAGTGTTCAGGAGAGAAGAGATTGAAAAGGTAGATTTAAAGTGGGAGAGGAAGTTAGGCAAAAAAATGAGGAGCATTGTTTATTGAGATTGAGGATTGTCAATGAAGCATCTTTCTACAGAAGAAAAGGAGTTTTGCGTAGTAGTTAATAGGTCTGTCAAGTTTTCAGAGACAGATATCAATGTGGAGTCATCTGCATTTTGGATGATAGAGTAGTGACCGTAAATAGTATGGAGGTTATTGGTAAAGCTGTTGAATAACAGAGGGCCATGGATTGAGCCTTGGAGTACACCTGTTTGGATAGAGAGGAAAGGGGAGCAAGAGTTTAGCCATCTAACAGATTGTTGTCTGTTAGAGAGGTAGCTGGTGAACCACTCAAGGACTGTGTGAGAGAGTTTGAGAGGGGATAGTTTGGGGAGGAGTAGAGAGTGAGAAACAGTGTGGAACACTTTAGACAGATTGAGGAACATGCAAGATACAAGTTTGTTGCTCTGGCCATAGCAACAGTTTCAGAGAAGGAAATAAGGGCAGTGGAAGTGCTGTGTTTAGGGCTAAATCCGTGTTGTGTAGGAGTGAGGAGATTTTCTTGGATAAGATATGTAATGAGTTGAGAGTGGATACAGTTTTCAAGGATTGTAGACAGAGGAGGGAGGATTGCAATGGGTCTGAAGCTGCTAGGTTCAGTTGAATTACCACCATTGTGTAGAGGTATAGTGTACAAAGATTTCCAGAAGTCAGGAACTATGGATTCTTGAATGGATCTTTTAATTAAAATAGAGACAGGAAAAGCAATAGAGTCAGCATCTATTTTAAGGTACTGAGGAGGAAGGTTATCAGTAGAGGGAGAGCAGAGTTTAAGTTTCAGAAGTAGTTTTCAAATGTAGGAAACAGAAACAGGTTTGAATAAGAAAGTGTTGGCAGTGGCAGTCTGAATATGAGGGGTAGAGTGGTTTGTGTTACAGGCATCTGTAGTAGAAGAGGAGGGATCTATATTATATGAACAAAAGTTCATATAAGCAAACTCGGAGTTGGAATATATATTTAGTGGGGGGGGGCAGCCCCCCACAATATTGTTTTTGATGTCCGGGATTTTCGCTCATATAATATAGACCCGCAGAGGAGTTATTAGGAATGAGCTTGGCAATAGTCTCTATGAAGCATTTGTTAAGAAGTGTTGCAGTCTCTGCTGTGAGAGTTATGAGTTTACATTACAACTATTCATTAAAAACACGTAGAACTGTGTATCTAGTTCATTTACCAGTTATCTGGCATATGAACAAATGAACCAAAAGTCAAAATACTGGAGATAATCACCAAACTTAAAAAGCATAAACCTCTAAATAAAATGCTTGGGATTCAAATGAAAGCAACCACTGATGTGTAAACTATATCTCACACATAGCTTCCTGAAACTGGATTTCATCATAATAAAAGTTACAAGCAGCATACTCATTTTTAAAACAGTGTGATCACATGATATACGCAGAACCCTCAATGAGGTCATAATTAAGGTTTTGTATTCTAATACTACAGCATACTTACAATAATACAAATATTTATAGGTTTATAGGTTTATAGGTTCATACTAGGCTATCTGCCCGAGGGCATTTACAAGCCTAGCCCATAGTTTTGTGGCTTACGCCACCCCTTTAGTTTGGAGAACTATGCCCATTATTTTGCTGTGCCTCTGTCGAGCAGTGATGCTGAGGTAATCCCTGGGGTATATCTGCGATCTCCCATCCATTGGTCAAGATTCCTCTTGAACAAGGCCAGCGAGGTGCTCTGCCTCACATATACCGGGATTTTGTTCCACAGAATAGGGAGTCTTTGGGTGATGAATCTATCCCTCCAGCACATCCTATTAATAACCGTGTCGAGGTTTAAGTCTCCCGCCCTTGTGGCTCTGAGGGATCTAGATTTTTTGAGGTGAAGCATGTTCATCAAATCTGGGTTTGACATGGCCTTGTATGTCAGGCATAGGTCACCTCTGAGCAAGCTGTGGCGACTGAATAGAGCTGGAGTTCTTTCAGTCGGGCAGCATAAGACAGATTTTTGAGACCCTTTATCCTTTTGGTGAGGAACTTTTGTGGCCTCTCCAGCTGCTGCAAGTGTTGGGTCAGATACATTCCGAATGGGGCATTGTACTCAATCATTGGCCTGATGAGTGATGAGTATAGGGAGACTATGACCTCCCTTGATCTAGATGTGAATCCCTTCATGATAAGGTGGGCAATGTAGAAGGTCTTCCTAACTACTTTAGCAATATGAGTGTCGAATGACAGGCTACTGTCAACCTGGGTCCCCAGATCCCTGATAACTTCTTCTGTGCTCAGTGGATTGCCATCTATATGGTAGCTAGGGGTAACCTTGTTTTTCCCGAAGGGTATGACTATGCATTTCTTGGCATTTAACTTTAGGCCATGGCTCTGGCACCAGTTATTCGTTTCTGTGAGACCTTTCTGAAGGATATCTGTGTCAGATGTGTTTTCGACTACGGCGCACAGTTTGCAGTCATCTGCAAACTTTGTCAGCCATAACCCTCCTGTGTTTGCTTGTACTTCGGAAAAGTAGATGCCAAACAAGAGTGGGCCCAGGACTGAGCCCTGTGGGACACCACTTGTGACAGGCTTTGAGTCTGACATGGCGCCAGCAACTCTGACCCTGTGGGTTCTGTCACTCAGCCAGTTTGCAACCCATCTTGTGATGTATGGGTTTACATTTAAGATGATGAGTTTTTCAATGATACCCGAGTGGGGTATTGTATCGAAGGCCTTCGCCAAGTCGAGGTAGGCTGTATGGACTGCCTTTCCCTCATCAATGGCCTTGGTGACTGTTTCGAAAAAGTCAACCAAGTTTAAAAGGCATGATCTGCCTTTGACAAAGCCAAACTGGATTGGATCCAAAGTCTGCAAATTCCCTATGTCTTTATTTATGAGATCCATTATGATCCTCTCCATGGCTTTGCAGATAAGGCTTGTCAAGCTAATGGGACGGTAATTTACAGGGTCGGTGGAGGCACCGCCTTTGTGAAGTGGGACCACAGTCGCTGTGCGCCACTCCCTGGGTAAGTATCCAGAGGTGAGACTAAGATTAAACAGCTGTCCTAACTGCGGGTTTAATTCCTCATTGAGTTTGTGGAGCACACAGCCAGGGACACCATCAGGTCCCATGGATGCTGTGTTTTTTGCCTTGGAGAGAGCAGTTCTCACCTGGGCATTAGAGATGTTTGGGGGGCTACAATCATTTGGTATAGATATCTCTCCTTTTGGGGGGAGGGGGGGAGAAGTTTGCACTGAACCTGTCAGCCAGTATGTTGGAAATGTCTGTAGGATCAGTAATCTTCACATCATTTTGAACTAATTCTGAGCATATCTGGGAATTTCCTCCCAGGTTTCTAACATAGCTAAAGAAGGCCTTATGATTGTCTTTTGAGTCCTTAGCTATTTTTCTCTCAAAATTTGCTTTGGATGATTTTATGAGAGCTTTTAGCTTTTTACTTATAGTGATCAAAGGTGTCTTACCTTTTAAGGATTTTGCTCTATCTTGTAGTAGCTTCCTCCTTTTGTTGTAGAGTTTGTTTATGGCTGGGGTGCACCAGACTGGACGCTTGCCTTTGGTACAAAGAGTCTTTGTTTTGCTTGGAATTGCCTGATCCATGCAGTCCTGCAGGTGCTGGTAGAAGGCATTTGTAAGTGATTCAGCGGCTTGAGTACTGTTTACCGCCGGCTCGGGGGCCTTACAGGAGACCACACTAGTCTTTAAAAGTGTGAAGTCGGCTTTCGAGAAGTTCTTTACTGTGGTCTTTTTTATTTCAGGTGGGGGTGGGATGAGGACCTCCAGCGAGATTAGTTTGTGATCTGATCTCACCAGTGAAGGGTATGCTTCCGGTGTTGAACATTGTGCTCCCATGTTCGTGATGATGAGATCAAATATGTTTTCTCCTTTTGTGGGGATGGTGACTAGTTGTTCCATGGCATTTGAGTTTATGAATTCCAGGAACTTTTGGGCTAAAGTGTTTGGACTTGAGTAGTGTTCCCAGTCTATATTAGGGTAATTGAAGTCACCTAGTATGATGGTGTTCGGAGATACATTTTCAGGTTTTGGTCACTGAATCACAGTCACCAATTGGGAACATAGTTGTGTTGAATGTTTTTTAGTACTGGGCAGGCAGATGAATACTGGATAACTTTATAGGTGATAAGTTGTGTATATGCTAGTTGAAGTGGCAGTTCTAACTGATTAAAGATTTTTTAATTTTTGGCTATTATTAAGGTTCAGTTGTACTGATAGTCAATGAAGACAACTCCAGATGGAATAGTTTTACAGGGATTGCTAGTTCAAGTATCTTGGGAAATCTTACAGATGATAAGGATGTATGTGGATTTTTTTTTTCTTTGTGGAGTAAGATAGGAAGACAGAATACATTCAGAAATAAAATAATTTTTGATATGAAATAAAAGAGTGAGTTACTCAGTTCCTGATTCAGTAATGAATGGTTTTCCATTTTAGTTTTTGATCAAGTAGGGGAGGTTATTAAGTGTTGCACTCTGTTTTAGGTGGAAATAACTTAAGTCACGTTGATCTTTGTTAAATCTGACTGGATTGATGCTGCCTGCAATGATAAGGTGAAGATGATGGTGAAAATGATGTGCAGGACTTCATTACTTAATTGGATTAAGGCAAATGCAGTTATTTATCATTTTTGATGATTGCTTATAGTGTTCTGAAGGAATATGTAGTAAAAGTCATTTTGCTACTTATTGCTGGAAAATGTTATTTATTTTATTTTATTTCACATTGGTTAACAAGGTTGGTCCAGCTGAGTTACAAAAAATCCATTTTTAGTGGAGACTCGAGGAGAAAAGCTCCAATAACTTCTACAGCAACAAAAAGTAAAAATAAACATTATACATAGATAAAATAGAGTACACATTGAAATGCCGGTATACAGAACAAATTATAGTTGTCAAATAAGAAAGTGTGAGTACTAAAAATATAAACATGCAAACAGTTTAGTCACAATGTTGAAAAGCTACCATGTTCTAATATTTACAAGAATTAGAAGTAATACCAAGACACTTCCTAAGTAGAGGTTGTTGAATGTGAATAGGCAGAGGTATACAGGAGGTTAAGTGGGGTGATTGCAGTGACAGATCTTGGAGTTAAGCAGGTGATCTTTTAGTGTCTTTTTAAAGTTGTTGGCATGAGTTATATTTCTGATATGTAATGGGAGTTTGTTCCAGCTAAGAGAGACAGAGTATGTATAAAGGTTTTTGCCTCTATTTTTACAGGGTTTATAGGTCAGCAGTAAAAGGTGGTTGGAACTACAAAGAGGACAATTGGGGGTGTAATAGGACAATAAGTTTGGAAAGTGATGAGCAGGTAGTAGGGTTATTGAGAATGGACTGATCAGTCTGGAATTGAGTGAGAGTAAGTTGATGTGGGAGTTTAAGCCAGTGAAGTTTCTATAGGGCCAGGCAGTGGTGGGAGGAGTATGGATGATTTACAGCAAATCTATCAACTTTATTATATGTTGAATCGAGTTTGTGAGTAAGGGAAGATGGTAGGTTAGTCAGGATAGGGGAGGCATAGAGTAGGTTGGGTAGTAAGAAAGTATGAGCAAGGGTACATTTGGATTCTGCACTAAGGTATTTTTATGTCTGTAAAGTAGGCCTAATTTTTAATGTTTTTTTTATTCTTTGTTGGACATGTAGATCAAATTTTTGTTGGTAATTCATAATGTTGCTGAGGAGTTTAGTTTGTGTTTCAACTTTTATAATAGTGTTAAGGAGAGAAGAGATTGAAAAGGTAGATTTAAAGTGGGAGAGGGAGTTAGGCAGAAAAATGAGGAGCATTGTCTATTCAGATTGAGGATTGTCAATGAAGCATCTTTCTACAGAAGAAAAGGAGTTTTGCATAGTAGTTAACAGGTCTGTCAAGTTTTCAGAGACAGATATCAATGTGGAGTCATCTGCATATTGGATGATAGAGAAGTGACCGCAAATAGTATGGAGGTTATTGGTAAAGATGTTGAATAACAGAGGGCCATGGATTGAGCCTTGGAGTACACCTGTTTGGATAGAGAGGAAAGGGGAGCAAGAGTTTAGCCATCTAACAGATTGTTGTCTGTTAGAGAGGTAGCTGGTGAACCACTCAAGGACTGTGTGAGAGAGTTTGAGAGGGGATAGTTTGGAGAGGATTAAAGAGTGAGAAACAGTGTGGAAGACTTTAGACAGATCGAGGAACATGCAAGATACAAGTTTGTTGTCTCTGGCCATAGCAACAGTTTCAGAGAAGGAAATAAGGGCAGTAGAGGTGCTGTGTTTAGGGTGAAATCCATGTTGTGTAGGAGTGAGGAGATTTTCTTGGATAAGATATGTAATGAGTTGAGAGTGGATACATTTTTCAAGGATTGTAGACAGAGCAGGGAGGATAGCAATGGGTCTGAAGCTGCTAGGTTCAGTTGAATTACCACCCTTGTGTAGAGGTATAGTGTACAAAGATTTCCAGAAGTCAGGAACTATGGATTCTTGAATAGATCTATTAATTAAAATAGAGACAGGAAAAGCAATAGAGTCAGCAGCTATTTTAAGGTACTGAGGAGGAAGGTTATCAGTAGAGGGAGAGCAGAGTTTAAGTTTCAGAAGTAGTTTTCAGATATAGGAAATAGAGACAGGTTTGAATAAGAAAGTGTTGGCAGTGGCAGTCTAAATATGAGGGGTAGAGTGGTTTGTGTTACAGGCATCTGTAGTAGAAGAGGAGGGATCTATATTATATGAACAAAAGTTCATATAAGCGAACTCGGAGTTGGAATATATATTTAGTGGGGGGGGCAGCCCCCCACAATATTGTTTTTGATGTCCGGGATTTTCGCTCATATAATATAGACCCACAGAGGAGTTATTAGGAATGAGCTTGGCAATAGTCTCTATGAAGTATTTGTTAAGAAGTGTTGCAGTTTCTGTTGTGAGAGTTATGAGTTTACATTACAACTATTCATTAAAAACACATAGAACTGTGTATCTAGTTCATTTACCAGTTATCTGGCATATGAACAAATGAACCAAAATTCAAAATACTGGAGATAATCACCAAACTTAAAAAGCATAAACCTCTAAACAAAATGCTTGGGATTCAAATGAAAGCAACCACTGATGTGTAAACTATATCTCACACATAGCTTCCTGAAACTGGACTTCGTCATAATAAAAGTTACAAGCAGCATACTCATTTTTAAAACAGTTAATGTGATCACATGATATATGCAGAACCCCCAATGAGGTCATAATTAAGGTTTTGTATTCTAATACTACAGCATACTTACAATAATACAAATATTAACATGCACTATTAAATATTCAGATTTATTTATTTATTTATTTGTTTTACATTTGTTAACCAGGTTGGTCCAACTCAGCAAAATATTATCTGTTTTCAGTGGAGACCTGAGGAGAAAAGCTCCAATACACTGATATATACATATTAACACAAGAATAAGTATAAAAACATTTTAATACAAGAAGAAGTAGAAAAAGCATAGCATACAGTATACAAAAGATGCATACATACACACTTACTTTTACAAAATTGGTAGAGAGATTATTGGTGAAACGTGTATGTACTTGGTATTACATATAGTACAAGAAAGATTATGCAATTATCAGTCAGGAAGTTTAGAGGTTAGGAAAATTTGACAATGATTGAAAGGTTATGGAGCAGAAAGGTGGTCAGGTGGGATCCTGGCATGGGCAGTTCCAATTATTTTGGAAGAATACGTTCAGTTATTTTTTGAAGCTTGTTGCATGGGTGATATTTCATAGGTTAGAGGGTAGGCTGTTCCAGATTTTTGTAATAGATGATTTATATAGGAGATTGCCTATGTTCAGCTTAGGTCTAAAGGTTTCTAGGAGACGTTTCTCTGAGGTATGGAGGGGCGGAGGGGGGAATAGTATGAAACTAAGTTTGTTAAGTATCCGGTGGGTTAGATGTAGTTGGGACAATTTTATGTGATGGGAGAATTAAAGCCATTGTAGCTTGTGAAGGGCTAAGCAGTGGTGGGTTGGGTTAGGAAGGTTGACTGAAAATATGGCAATTTTATTGTAGGTCTGCTCAATTCTTGAGAGTAGACAGGATTGAAGGTTGATGAGGACTGGTGAACCATAGAGGAGGCTAGGAAGGAAGTAGGCTTGGGCAAGGGATTGTCTAGATTCTGCAGAGAGGAATTTTGAGTTGCAGTATAACATACCAGATTTTTGGTTAGTTTTTCTTATTGCATGGTGAATGTGTAAGTCAGATTTTAATTGAACATCAGTAGTCATACCTAGTAATTTTGTGTGAGTGTCTATGTTGATTATTATGCTGTTTAGAGAGGAGATGGAGAAGTAGCCTTGAGGTGGTCGTTGTTTTTTGTGAGAAAGAGAAGTATCTTTGTTTTTTGGGGTTAAGGATGAGCTGATTGTCTTTTAGTCAATTTTCTACAAGATGAAAGGATTATTGAGATTATTGAGGATTGAAGAAGTGAGAGAGTTACCAGATGTGATAAGGGTGGAGTCATCGGCATACTGAATGAGGCTGGATTGGGAGGTGGAGGAGTGGATAAAGTTGTTAAAGAGCAGGGGTCCAGGAATGGAACCCCGGGATATGCCAGTGTGTATAGGTAAGAAAGGAGAGCAAGAGGATTGCCATTTTACTGAATGAGGTCTGTCTGTGAGGTAATTGGAGAACCATGAGAGAGGTGAGCTAGATAGGCTGAGAAATCAAAATATTTAGTAAACTTAAGGATATTAAGGACGTTTTTTTTTTTTTTTTGCCTTTCAGTTTAAAAGCAGTATGATCATGTAACACCTCCTTAATCTGCAAACAAATAATAATTAAGGTCCTCTTGTCTAATGCTAAAACATACTTCTGACAGTATATTTATTAATATAATATTGAAAATGAAAAAGAAATACATTGAAAAATTATCGAACATTAAAAAAGACTTTCTGCATGTGATTAAATAAGTTAAAGTTTTGCAGGAAACATCTCACCAACACTTTTGATAGAAATAAAATAACTTAGGATGAGACATGTGCGAGCATTTAACTTTACCTGTTGTACTAGCCATCTGTATTCAACACAGGCTTTCCAGGACTCCCCTCTGATATTAACTACAACATCTCCTAGTACCCAAAACATAAACCTTTCAGTGCACATACCTGCGGGTGTCTACAAAGGGTATTATTTCCATCCTTTTTGTAATATCATAAACATGCTCATATATCTTTTTCCTGTTGGTTTTTCATATGTAAAAAGCAAGAGACACTTAAATAAATACATTACACCTTTGCTCTTACAATCAAAATAATCTACATTAGACTTCTAAAATAGGTACCTGCATTTCTTCTCCTTCATAATTGAAATTACATTGACTACAAATAATTGGATTTATAGCTTGTTTTTAGTCTGTGCATTGTTTTTTTTTTAAGTTTTTAGCTACTTTTTTTATAGTCCTTCTATAATAATATACATCAGGTGCAAACACAACAGATTTCTTATTTTACATTTTACTACATATGTATTTTCTATTTATCTGCAATTATGGAGCAAAGCGCACATTTTTGTTCCCAACACCACATTAATGGGTTAGCATACAGAAGAGGTAATGTTACCCACATGTCCAGGCCACTCTTTTGTTGAAAAAGTCCCCATTCAGAAAATATAGTTGTTAACTAAACCATCTTTTACAAATTCAAGTCAACAATCTATCACCTACATCTGATACATTGTGACATTCATTAATGGTGGTCAAAAACTATTCTAGACTTGCGTGGAGTGGAATTGCAAAAGATAACACAATCTCTGCAACAGTGATGAACAGTGCATTTTCCTCTTGAAATGCATCCTTCAAACTACATAAAAAGTGCTGCTAATCTTTTGGAATGTAAGTTTACTCCAATTAAAAAAAAAAAAGATAAAATTTTGTCAAAATAAATTACTAATGGCATGGATATTTATACCACCCACTGCTAGAGTCAGGTAAAGTGATGACTTTATGCAAATTTGGTATACCAAATATGGTAAGCACTACAGCACCATCCACATTTTAATGTTTACAGATAGATGGTGAAATAATTGGGTATAAGACCATGTCATATGAACACAAATCAAAAGCATTATAAACCAAAATAAATTTATTTCTAGACACTATAGCATCTCTATTGGAACTGTGCAACATATTAAATATATTGCTGACATAGTCTGTGCTATGCATAATAATTAATCTTCCCACTTTATCCAGTTTCATGAAGTGGAGAATATGGCTCCATATTAATGGATTTAATAATCCTCTCTCATACTTTGAAACCACACACATAAATATAAAGAAAGCCCTCTTCAAAGGCATGGTTTCATTCATAACATTGAAAGGATAATATTAGGCCTAATTTGGGACTCAAAGTCAAGGCCTCCAGCATCCATTAGTTAAGTTTTACTTTTATATTAAGTCATCGGCAACGAAGGTGTAAAAGCTTTTCTGGCAAAACTGTACATTTTTAGTAAACTAATTTACTCTTGAAGCATTAACCAGTTTAGTAAATATATGATTCCAGCAAGCATGAACCTTTCTATACTGGCGGTATCACTGCTGCTGATTAATCAGAGCCTCTCTATAGATAGGGGTTGAGTTTTTATCTAGGAACCCCCCCCCCCCCAACATGGTGATACAGGTTAAACTACAAACCATACCTCTCAACTTCTTACAGCAAGAAATCTGGACAAAGCCATTAATAAAAGTCAGAGAAAGGGCCAAAAATAGGCACACTTTTTAAATATCACAGTTACAAACTTAGAAAGGTGATACAATAGCAGGATTTTCTGAAGGTTATGAAGTCTGAAACTCAAATGCCTGTCATTATTTTCTAACTTCAGTCTTTAATGATCTGCAACTAATTTGCCAGAAAACCACAATTTTATGAAAAACAGACCAAGATATAAGGCAAAAATATGGACATTCTGTGAAAATCTGTACAGTTGAGAGGTACGCTACAAACACACACACATAAAGCCTTTACTTACGCCCTGTTAGAATCAGAGAAGTGAAGGATAATGATGGCCTTCATTTTGCAAAAAAAAAATGTTTGTAATTTGTCAATATAACAAATTGTCAGTATGTGGTTTACGTCCACCTTAAGTTCCCCCTTTAACTGCTCCATGTGAAGGATTAAAAGGAAAGATACAATTATTCCACTGAGCTGCAATGTGTGCTGTGTTTTTAACTAGTTTATCTAAGATTATAATGGCTACATAGTGAGCATAACCAGTTTGTTTCTGAAGTGTATTATAGTAAATAAATCCACGCTATTTCTTTGTGTTTTTCAGAAAATATGGCATTAAATTATGATGATGATTTGTAAAGGCCATTCCTGTGGTACTCTCTGGGATACAAAGTCATTCTAACTGATACAGGGGTAAGATGTTTGTACAGCCTTCTGTCATGTACAGCCTTGACTATTCTTTCTGGGACAGGATGTGTAGAGCACTTCACATGAACAAGCTCATAGAGTGGTGCAAGGATTTAAGCCATAGGCTGTCTTCATACAATATATGTAGGGTATGTGGAATGAACCACTGGCAGTGGGTCCATGGCAGCAAGCAACATTTACAGTGATAGTATAGAATGCAAATACCTGATGCTGTGCTTACACAGACCTATGCTCACTTATTTATATAATGACATTGCTGCATGTCCCCCTCTCCATCCATATACAAATGCACATAATTTCTACATTCCTTTTCTTCAGTATGGTAAAAAATGATCACAGAAACTAATGCACAACATAGCCTAGGTTCTAACAGATATGACACTGCCAAGTAGTTTAGAATAGTTTTGGATCCTCCTGGTCTGTATTGATGCTAGGATACCATACCCTACTGCTTGGACAACAAATTACTTTTTTCCAGCAATATGTTTGATCACTGTACAAATACCTTGATTATAGGTGAAAAAATACAGATAAAATGACCAATAAATTAAGATCTTCAGCCTAAGACTAATGCTTTTGGTAATATTGCCACTGAAGATTTCCTTTCATTCCCTTGCTGTGCTCTAATTTAATAATGGTACACAATCCTTAAACTTCTCCTCAGAAGTAACTGTCCCCCACACACAATTCTCTACTTAAATCCAGGCAAGAACGACGGTCTCTGATTTGAAGGTATTAAGTTAATGCTGTCTCTTTCACATTCAGAAGTGAACTACTCCAATATGTACGACACTGTCTGCAAATAAGAAGATAAAACCACCATATGATTCAGCTGGGTATTTTCTAGACATTTGCTGCACACTGATATTCTGTCCATAATAGCCACAGCAACAATAATAAATATCTAACTAAACAAATAAACAATAAAAAATAACATAGATTTTAGGGGACACAAGACACAACTTTGAAGAAATCCTAAACCAAACCTAAATTCCAAATAAATACATAGCCCTGTAACAGTATTAATTGCATTTGCATACATGAAAAAAAATTGTATCTATTTATAAAATCTCTTTGAAAATATAAGATAGCAGTTGTAAAAATGTGCCACTATATTGTTTATATTTGTCTGTTTTTGTCACTTCCTGTTACTTATTTATTCAGACAGAAATTAAATAATGTTGCTTTATTTGTCATAATGATTGTGGTGTGGATGAAAATTATTTCAGGATCAGCACACCTATAAAGTTAACAAGCAAACATATATATTTAAACAATAATCTTTCTCATTAAATACAAAGATTGAGCAATGTGCAGCAGTGACCCTGAAGGACTATTTTGTTTGCCTTTTTCCTCCCTTTATCTGGAATTCATGCTCTGCTTTTCCAGTAATGTCATCCATTTATGCTGATGAATACTTTTTTCAATTATTTTGTTTTCTTTGTAGTGTGGTTATGTGATAACATGTCACTGGCAATATCTATTGTAGATACTCTTTTTACTTGTCATGATTACTAGTTCTGCATTCCATCTTGTTCATTTATATTCGGTCTGAATTAGTTAGAATAAGTTAATTTCAAAATATTCATAGCATAAAAAGATGCATTAGCAGTATTGTTGATTTTCTAATTATTCAGCAAAGTCTCAATAACTGGAAAACTATTTAAATCATGTCTATAGAGTTTACAAAATAATGAGATCTAAAATGGACTGACATCTTTAAACAGTATTCCACTACTTGAACCAATACTCTACAATGCAACCTGTAACTGCTGGCTATCTGATTCCCAAATATTACAAAATGTGCATTTTATTAGGCTAGTTTTCATTGTGGCTGCATGTTATGCATGCGTCTTTAAGTGAAAAAAGGGAAAATCCAGAAAGATTAATGTCATTTTCCACTTTCACATCAGTGTTGTATATGAACATTATTTTTATAAGCCACATGGTGAGTTTACCTCTGAGACCGTGGTCATGTAGAACATATTGCAAACAACCCATTGCCGTTAATTGTGTATTCTGATAAATCTTAAAATAAGATTGATTTGAAGTATTGATTCAACATAAAATACTGTAGGTAACCATTTTCTCACTCAGGATAATGAATCAGACTTGACTACAGCAAATGAGTACCAGCAAGTGCAATACAAGTCAAATTGCGTTCTGTAAATGATACATTACTGCAGAAATCCATAGGTTTCTAATAATGGCTTTAATATCATGCTGCATCAGGATAAATTACATGCATGGTGGCATGGATATCAACACAAGTATTCATCCCACATTACATTTGGAATATTTGTCAAACATCATTCAGACATGATAGCATTGGTTTCTGAAAGATAAATACAAAGATACAAGTTCAGATAAATGTTTTCATGAAAATGTTGTTTTGAAAATCTGGCCGTTCACTTTTTTTTATCTGCCAGATATGCACATATAAAAAAACATAGGTAAAGCTAAATCATACTATGCTGATGGACAATGTACAGTCTACTTCAAAGCATGCTCTTCCCTTCACATATAGTTTTATTTATTACATTAATTTCAAATAAGAATTTTGTCTGCTTATCACAGTTTTAAATAAATATAAAATAATTACATATAGAGCATCTACATGCTTAAGCTAGGCAATGGAAAATATAGGTTTGCAAGATGACTATGTTAGGGGTCTGTATCACTTTATCAAAGACCCAGTTTAGCAAATCGCTATTTGTCAAATCTGAAAAACATACAAGTGAATTTGTGATCCTCCTGTTTCCAATGGGGATAACGTGTGTGTGTGTGTGTGTGTGTGTGTTTGTGTCTGTGTCTGTGTGTGTGTCTGTGTGTGTCTGTGTGTGTGTCTGTGTGTGTGTGTGCAAATATGTCCTGCAAGTAACCTGGCATCCTTTCCAAAATGAGCGTTTCTACCTTGTACTAAGTAAACACCAGTATAAGATTCAGCTTCCTCAGTGACCTAAATTAGATAAGGGAGGTAGCAGAGAAAGAATTAAAGAAAGGATGAATACTCCAAAATGAAAAGGACAGATTATAAACATCATTTTAGAAAGCAAATGCGAAAATACCCGCATGCAAAATGGATATTTCTTTGCTAGTAAAATGTTTTGAAACAAACATTGTGACTGGTACTGCTTACAGCAGTGTTGTTTTTGTACAGGCAACATTGTAATCTGCTGACATTTTTTAAATTATAGTTCATTAATTCTAACACCTTAAGGAGTAACTACATTTAAATCCATGACTGTTTCCAAGATTATCTTCTATGCATTTCTAAGACATTGATTCCCTTCACCTCTCATTTGTCTGTGATGTGACCTTGAGCAAGTCACTTAACCAGACATTGTTCATGAAAAGGGGACCATGTGTCCAGTGAGATGGGCCTCCAAGATTAACAAGTGGATATTATCATTATTATGATTATTTTAAAGGAAGAAGGGCTAGTGGAATATTCTATACACTGTCATTGGTGCTGTGATTGCTGGTCACTCCTGGAAATTGTTTTGATTTGGATAAATTCTGTGTACAGTTAAGTCAGTTAAATGGAAGGGTTGACAACTCACACAAATGAGTAAGATGAAATGATCAGTCAGGTGGGAAAAGTTAGAATAACATTTGAAACTTTTAACCTATATTGAAACGGGTAGCTCAGGAACAGGCATTTAACTTGTATAAAAATGAGAACTTGAACTGGAAAGGTTAGAAATGAATCAAAGGAACAAAGTAATTTTTCTGGCTCAACCCAACTTTAAGGGTGTTTCTTGTAATAATAATAATATAATAATATAATAATATAATAATTATAATAATAATAAATGGTGTCAGAGCTTGAGTCTGCACAATTTTTTAACTCCAAGCTGAGATACCTTATTTATGCCATAAGGCTAGTGATATCAATATTTTTCTTATGTTATTATTTCAACAGTGACACCTCCTATAGTGAGGAACTTAGCTGGCAAGTGTGGAAGCTGTCAATAGCATTGAAAGTCCATTTGCCCATGATGCCAGCCCTCCTTTGGGCTGTCATGTCTCAAGTGTTTAAAAGCTGGATAGCCCGACTTCTTTAGTGACCAAAGTCCTTGAAGACACATCTGAACTTAAATTTCTGTTTCTGCAAAAACAAGAGGAGACACAACTCTCTAATAAAGTGAGTCTTTTGGAATCATCTGATTCTGTGAATGCAAAGCAAATGCAGTGTAATCTAGCTATGCTGCTTTTACTGCAGTGGTAAAAGATAAAGGGAAGGATCTGGAGAATCACTCCAGATGCAGTAATCTAAGACGGGTGAGCTCAGTGGAGTCAATTGGTAAATAGAATCTATTGTCCTTCTCACAAGATAAAATACCACAGCACTGGATGTCCCTCATCAAATCACGCTTAAATTGTACATTGTTCCTTATGGCCTCCTCAAAAATTCAATCAGCCATCAAACCAAACTGTTATGAGATTTTTAAAGAATACCAAAAAGCAAAAGTCTTAAGTAAAATAAGAGAGGGGAAAGGAATTTTCTTCAAAGTTGCAAAGTTAAAACTCTTTCTGGATTACTCAGCAACAGTTTTGTTATGGAGGCAGGTCTTTGCACCCATTAGATCTTTTTGTTTTAATCTTAATATCCATACTCCATTTAAGTCACCTGCCATCTTGAGCATCAAATGATAGGGTGCTCATTTTAGTCTTAGCACAGAAAAAGCTTTGAGGTTTCTGAAGGAAGACCTTACACAGTGTTTGTCTTCTATAGGGACAGTATGGATGAGGGATAGATTGTTATTCTTTGTAAACAACAAACATAGGAGGTTCACAAGTTAGAATGAAACTTTTTATTGCTCCTGGTATAGTCACTGCCATAGCAACTCTGTTCTGCTAAAGTCATCAAAGGAGATAGCTGAATCAAAGACAGAGATTCCAGATCAGTGACAGTGGAAAACAGCCAGCTGTAAATTTTTTGTTTCTTTGCCTAAAATGACAACAGTACTCCAAGCATCTTAATCTCCAAGGTTAAATGGTTGAAATAATCAAATTCCTTAGCCTGTAAAGCACCATTATTCTGTTCAGTCCCAAGCTGAGGATGAAAAGACATGCAGAAATAAGTGGCCGCCTCTTCTACCTCATTTACATCTATATTAAAAAAGGACAGAGGGCAAGTGCTAAAACATACATCTCAGAACTACAGTTGCTGGTATTGCTTTGTAGAATTTGCCTAGCTGCATTCTTGGAATGTCCCAGATGATGTAATAAAAAGTTAATTTAAAATTCAACTTTGGATAGAGATTTGGTTTTTGGTCCTTCTGCTACAGAGGTTATAAAAAGTATGATGAGAGGGGTAAGCTTATTCAAGGTATCTCAAAGATTTTTCAGCCCTCCTTTTCCAAATGTTCTAAGGGATTCTCTAACCCCTCCTTCAGTTTTGGCAAGAAACAAAACAAATGATTTCAACAAACTGCCGGTAAACAAGATGCTTAAGAAAAAAATGAAAAAGGGGTTGCAAAAAAATAAAAGGACCCCCAAAACCAAGGACAGTCCCTTAAGACAGGCAAACCTCCTTAGTTTTGGGGGTCCTTGTATTCTTTAAGGTACCTCCCCCCCATACATATGCCACACCATGACAGTCGCTTTTCCATTCAAGAAAGTATGAATCTGCACTTTTCGCTTTTGCAACAGTTACTTTTAGATAAATGGGTTCTGAAGATCATTCATCAAGTTTACAAAATGCAATGTGAGGAACTTACTCCTTTCCAGGGGATAATTCCTCATTCATCAGAACAGACTCATCTATTTTCCCCTCTTCCTAAACACATGTCTCATGGAGTGACAGAGCCAGGTACTTCTTCCCAGGTTGGTGAAGATTATTCAAAGATCTTTTTTGATACTAAAGAAAGAAAATACTTACAGACCAGTTAGTTCTAGATCTTTGTTTCTTACAAGGTACCAGGATATTTTGTCTTGAGCCATATGTGATGGCAAATACAACTCTGTTGATATTTGACCTCTTTCAATAAGAGTTTTCTAGAACTAAGGAATATCAATTTGTGATAGTGTCCAAGTTTAAAATACTGTCACTTTACAACCTTTTACCCGTTCTTTCTCATTTAAGTTTCCTGTTAACACTAGATTTAAAAGATGCTTATCGTCACATACATAGTCATCCAGACTTCAGGAATTTCTTAAAGTTTTGTGTGTCTGAATCACATTATCAGTTATCTGCCTTAGAACTATCCACTAAACCAGGAGTGTTCACAAAGTGTCTAGCTTCAGGTATAGCTCAATTCATACTTAGATGACTTACTTATCTTGATAGAGTCTTTTTAAAAGTGTCATGAATCTCTCACTTGGGTACACAATCTCTTATACAAGCTGGTATTGCAAGAAAACATTCAAAAATCTTTTTTTGACTCCTTCACACAGGATTGTGTTCCCAGGGTGCTAGACTCCTCTATTCAAACATCTTTTCTTCGACAGGAAAAGCATATAGATATGTACTTTGATCTACATCTACGGTTTTCCACTCAGACTACAGTCAGTGTAAGGAAACACCTGAGGATTTTGGGTTTCATGGCATCTATGATTCTCATGATACTCCAGGCAAGCCTCCACATGAGAATGATACAATGTCTGAAGTCTCATGTCTCAACCCAAACATTAATTATCTTTTCAAATCCCAGTTCTGGGGTTTGTCAGAAGGGAAGTCACTTGTTGGAGACAGCAAATATTACTAAATCCAAGTCTACACTTCTCCCCTCCAGCTCCAAAGGAGTTAGACACCACAGATGTCTTGGACTTTGCATGGGGCTCAATTTCAGCAGGGATAATAGTGCAGGGTGTTTTGGACACCAAGGACAGATACAAGATACAAAGGGGATGTTTGTTCTAGTCAAGGCATTCAAGTCTGTTCAACTTTTTACAGACAATATCACAGTCGTGTGGTACATCAATAAATAAAAATGAATTAGGACTTTCCTCCATTTACAGATTATGCTAGCTTGTGATATAGCTTTGAAACATAATCTCATTCTACAGACATTCTCTCGGAGCGAAACTGTGTGGCAGACAAACTGAGAAGGACAAAGGCAGACTCTCAAGAATAGAAACAAGATCATGAGGTCTTCCCAGATTTGATCAGTCTGTGGAGATTTTCTCTAGTAGACCTCTTTACCTCTTTTCTGAACAATCAGCTGGAAAACTTCTGCTTCAGGACTCCATTTAAAAAGGCCTGGAACACAGATGCCTTTTATTTCCGTTGGACAGGAATGTTTCTGTATGCCTGTCCAACCTTTCCTCTGATATCCAGTGTATTTCTGAAGATGCAGAAGGAATCCTCTAAGATCATTCTTTTGTCTGGCTTTTGGCCCAGGCAACAGTTGTTCTCCCTTATTTTGGAAATGGTCAGGTGCAATTAACATCAGCTTTCTCATTTATCAGCCATTTTGGCATATCTGCCCACTTATCCTCTTCCTTCAAGGCATTCTCACAGCAAAATGGTTTTGAAAGAGGTGTTGCATAAGAGGCCTCCAAGAAAACCAGTAGCTCAACCTCAGGATTTTAATTTTGTGTTAGAGATGACAACATTTGCCCCAGTAGACTTGAGGTTCTTAACATGGAAAACCATTTTACTTTTTTGCACTGACCTCTGAAGAAAAATATCTGATTTGGAAGCTCTTATTGTGAGTCAACACTATCTCATTTTCCATAAACACAGGGTTTCTTTGAGAATTAATAATTCTTTTGTGCCTAAAGTCATATCTGGCATTTCTTTAATCCAAACCATTCATTTCTTTATTCTTTTCCCTAAACCTAAAAATGAGGGAGAAAGAATACACCACACCTTGGATGTCCACAGGCAACTTAAGTACTACCTTGACAGAACAACATCTTTAAGATTTGTGGATCAGTTGTTCATGTGTTGTGAAGTTAAGAAAAATGGTTGACCCATGTCAAAACAGATATTTTCCAAGTGGTTGTCTCAAGTTATTACCTTTTGTTATTCTTGACACAGCAAATGAATCCATATAGGGTTAAAGCCTGTAATACCAGGTTCTTGGCTTCATCTATGTTTTTTTAAAAAAAGGTTGGATTCTAGATGTATTCCAGAAGCAGCAGCTTGGTTCACTATGCATGCTTTTACAAAGCACTACAAACTTAATTTCTTTTCTAGGTCTAAATCAGGTTTGTTCTCAAATATGTGATTTTAGGGAGCTCAGTTTGAGCTGCCTAATAGTTTTAGCATGTATATGATGCCCTGAAACTTTGGAAGCTGGCCTGCTGTCACATCCTTGGCTACTGCAGTAGTGATCATTTGAACATCTGCTGTTATGTACTTTTCCAATGTCTGAATATATGAGCAGGTTACAGAAATACAATTTCCGCTGTCTCCCTAAATTGGTTATTGATGCAGTCAAAAGAATTTCCAGTTCTTGTAGGAGTCACATTTTTGACATGAGCTTGCTAAAGCAAGGTTACGTCTGAGAAGACCTGTAGGTATCTTGGAAAACAGGTAGGCCTTGGGTAATATGGTGGTACTGATTTTTTTTTTTTTAATTTGTTCTTCCTTCCTCTCTCCAGTGGGTGGTATCCCATGGTATATTCACTGCCTGGGTTAGCTGTGCATGGCTGATTATGTTGGATTGGGTGTGGGTGGTTGTCTAGTCTTATTTGGTTCAACTTAGGGGCTTATGAGAGTGTTGTGTGCTTTTCGTGCCTCTGGCTTGTTTTTACTTGGTGTTCAGTGCTTTGGAGGGGGCTGTGATTAGCATCTCTTCATGGGGTTGTAGTTCTGTACCATTGGTGGGAAGTCACCGGTCAGTGGTGGTGGTGCAGTAAATCTTTAGTGTGGTTGGTTTTGGGGCTCTCTTCTCTATTCAGTTGTGGGAAGTAGGTTTCTGGGGCTGTGAGTGATCGTCGTTGGTAATGCATCGCATAGGGTGCTATGAATAGAAAGGTCCAGATATATATACTGTTAATTGCTAAGTTACGGGCAGATATTTTCAAGCTGTCATTATTTTGTGCCTCTGTCCTCTCATTTTGGCAGGCTTGGTGTGGAGTGATATGGTTTACTGTTGGAAGTGACGAACAGTGCAGGGGGGGATTGTTAAATTATTGCTCTGTTGTGATCATTAGTAGTCATCTTTATTGGGTGCTACTTTCCCGGCTTAGAGAAAAATGTTGAAAAATAGTGGTTGCTGGTAGACTTCTGGCACACAACTGAATGCAGTTGCAAGTAAAGATAATTGCATTTCAGAATTCCTCCCCTTTCCTTTCTCAAAGCACGCAAAGCATTAAGTGCAAGATGTAGTTAATAGACATTTGTTTGGTTGCTGTGTTTTTTGTCTTTCTTTTCCCCCAGTCATCCACAGTTCCTGTTGGATCTGCTAAAAGGTTAAGCTGGATAATGGTTGAAGTCATGTTCTTCCTACTTAAACATGCGCATTTTGCTGACTGTCCTGATAAACTGAATCTTTATTTATTCTGCTTGAAATTTGTTGGCATTCTCTTGTGGAGGGCAGATCAAACGTCGAGGGAGGATGTGCTGTGCCTTCGAATTTTGTTGCATTTTGGGTTCTAGCACAGTAGGAGCTAGAGCTCCAGAGTTTTATTCGGCATGGTATTTCTTAGGGCATGGCTCATGGCTTGCATTCCTGATAGTCTATATGTCATTACTGTGCAGAGGGATTTCTAAGGCTCAGTTTTTCACCTCCTCTAGGGCTTAGTTTGCGGTGGATCAGCTGCATTTATTGTTAGTGTGCTTTATTGCAATTGCCACATTACCTCTTTGACGATTCTTGTATGTGGTCTAGGGTGACTTTGGCCCAGGAAGATTTCTGGCAAGAGGTATGTCTTTCTCTTCCTGCAATTTTGCTGGAGAGTTGGCTGTTGATGGGTGTTGATGTAATGCTGTATCTTAATTCATATCCTTATGGATAGCTTGAATTACTTTCTTTGAGGATGACAAAACTCCTGCTGTGTGACTGGTGAACTGCTGTCAGGTTCACTGTTTGTCCCACCTTTCCTTATGTCTTCATCCAGATCACTCGAGTGCATGTTGTTCAGTGTTTTGGATGAGTGGTCTGCATTTTCAAAGGGGAGGGTGGGAAGCTGTAAGATACCATCATTTTGGTGTTGTGAAATTGCATTGCAGAAGGATGCGAGCTGGTGTGACATTTGTAATCATGCTTTTGTGTACTGTTTCAGGACATTATTGATGAAATGTGTATAATGTGAGTTTGTTAATGAAACTTATTTTTTTTTTTGCTATTGAACTTGAAATAAACTGGTTATTGGCTTTCTGTTTTCATTATTACATTGGGTGGGGTAGTATGTACAAATGCAGTTTGAGGAGGTGTCTTATTCGAAGAAATACACCTGCTGGTTTGTGTTTAGAGAGTTACAGGGTTAATTTTTTTCTAGGATTAGACAGTTGTGAAGGAAAGGAGGTAAGGTAAAGCAAGGAAGTTCTAACTGAAGGGGATGGGAGTTAAGGTTAGTAAACTAAATGGTTGGTCTCTTAGATGTGGGTGTGCTGGTTGCAGTACAGTTAATGCTTGGCTGGTGTTTTTTTTTCCCTTAGCTGCCTAACTAAAAGTACTGGATGTTTAGAATTTATCAAATCTCTGCCCTGGAGCCCTTCAGCAAGTGGAATTTAGCTGCGGTGCTATCATTTTTAGATTTTCCCTGCTTGGGAGGCATGGTGGCAGACAGTTGTTCAGAAGGCTTGCAACCTTTTATTCAAGTGGTGGATTAGAAATTCTATGAGGGTGATACTTCAGGTGAGAGGTGGTTAGTTGCTGCATTTCAGAGCAGGTACTTCAAGGGTGGCTTAAGTTAGAGGTGGGGATAATATTACCTCTCATACTGTTGTTTTAAGGTTCGCGTTTGAAGGATCATTTCATGAAGAGTTTGAATTGTGATCCACTTTTATCTATTTGGTCTGTTCTGTTATATGAATGGTGGTTTTGGGCAAAGTAGTGGCTACACATTCAGGACTGAAGTGGAAGTAATAGCATACAGGGAGTTTTGGATTTAATACCATTCATCGTTAATGCGAATCCAAATGTTAGTAGAAGCCATTTTTTAAAGATTTTACTTAGAATTGCCCATGTCGTTGGCCTTGGTCACATGTTCTTTATGGCTTTCTCCTGTAACTTATTTCACAAGACTTATATTTGTCTTTTTCTTTGCAGATGGTGGTTCTTTTATGGGTTCTCCAGCTCTTGCAGTGATGTGCAGTGAGGTGCAGATGATGGAATCTCAGAGTTCGTATTGCCCGAAGTTCAGAAAGTGGCATTGTCAGGAGGGGAAGTCCACTGTGGGTATTGGGCAGTAACCTGAAGGAAATGGGGCTTGAATGGTGCTGAAAGTTGCATTGGATGTCCTGGGCTCTAGATTGAGCAAGGCATTGCTTTTAGCCCTTGTATCCACTTCAACCCTTATATCCATGTGCCGCACCGGTTGCCCTTGTCCAATAAGTTGTGCGGTCTTTTGGAGCAGTTAAGTTGTATGCCTATTGGATAGATGAATTGGGATCGTTTATGGGGATTGGCATTTGTTCACAAATGGGTTGGGGGTATACTTTGAGGGGGGGTTGGTTTAAGGCTTGTTGGTTGGCAAGTTGGAAGGAGGATTGCAGGAGGGATGTTGAATATTGTGAGTGCCTTTTCAGCTGGACTGGTAGGTTTTGTGGGAGAAGCTGTTGTGAATAGGGTCATTTCCACTGGTTTTAGGACAGTGGTATAGGTTAGTGGGGCAGTTGGTTAAGTTGTATCAGGTTGGGATACAAGGTTCAGAGGCTTGCTGCAAGAGTCTGTTAGATAAATTTGAGTTGCAGCTGCCTGGGGGTGGAGTTTGTTGGGAGTGGTTTAGCCATATGTCAGACTTGGGAATAAGGTAAAGCAGTTCAGCTTGTCTAGCTATGAGTAGTATAGCTGCATGGGTGAAAATTCTTTGTGAACTTAATAAGCCTTGGTGAAGAGGTTTATTGGTGTTAAGGGTTGCGTTAGGTTGATAGATTGAAGTTTGACAGGTGTTGGCGATTGACAAGATAGGTTATGTTGCGAGGCTTGGTGTTGGTAAATGGAGGTTCATTGGATTACAGTTCATGTGACATTCATTTTAGATATCTTGAAATCATTCAGAGTGGTTTGTTGGTTAGCAGATGCTATGACAGTCATTAAATATGTTTGTGCTTTTTTTTTGGTGTGATAGCAGGATTGTTATTAAATGGGTATGGAAGGAAATCATATTTTGGTTATGAAGATATACATTGGGTTTTAAAATATGGTTGCATATAGGCATGATGGTATGCAATTGTTCTTGTGTGGGGTTGCATGGCATTTGGTTTTGGATTATGTGCTGTTGGTACAGTTGGTTGGTACGACCTGGGAATAATGGCACAGCTACTTTTGGTAGTTGGGATAAGTGAGTTCATATACAGAGATTATACAAGGTTATGGTTATTACTTTAGCAATGAATAGGGATCAATTGCTTTATGTCAGCCATATAGACTATTAAAAAAAAGTGAGAGGGTTTGTTGGAGATTATGGTTCATTTTCAGTTGTCAATATCGAACTTGTAGAGCTTGGGGTGGTCGGGCAGCTAAATGCCATATGGCTGTTTAAAACATTTATTTTATGATGGATAGTTGGTGTTATGTCAGGTTTGTTATTGTACTGGCTTTAAGTGATTTAATTTAGTTATTCCAGTCATTGGGTGGTAAAAGGGGTTGCAATGTGCCATGATGGTATGCAATTGCCTCTTCATGGTTTTTACTGGCAGTGATCTTAGTGTTTAGTTATCCAGGAGGCAGGTAGTGCCCTTGGAATCATGGCGAGGCTTTCTTTGGTCATGAGGTAAGGATTATTTAGTTCATGCGCAGTGGTTATATGAGGTTATGAGGTTATGGTTTGCTACCTTAGCATAGGAGAGGGATCAGTGGTTTGTTTTCAACTGTTTAGGTAGATGTTTTTTTCTTAAGTTATGTGACAAGGTTTTTGGAGGTCATGATTCAAATCCAGCTTGGTTATAGAGGATAGGGTAAACCGAATGATGTTTGGCTTACTGCCTTAATGGTGGTTAGGTTGCTGGAAGTTGGTCAGAGAGAAGCGGAACAGCCTGGTCAGGTTGGTGGGCGGAGAATAGGGTCAGGCTTTACCCTATTCTGTTCCCCCTCTGGTATTGGATGTTCAGTTCAATAAGTTGGGAAAGGAATTTGAGCAGTTGCGCTGCTTGATAAGTAAATAAGCAAGTGGAGGTAAGCTGCTTATTTGGTTTTAGGTGGAATTCAATAAATGGTAACTGAAGTGAGTTGTGGTACGCTGCTTCATAATTAAGTGAGTGGAGGTATGGATGTTGCTTACTGATCAGGATGAACAGGGTCAGGCTGTCCTGTTACATGGATGTTATTTTCACCTGTATCATGTTTTGGTTGAAATTAATAAATAATTGGTTAACAATCATTTTTATGGAAGTTTAATAAATGTCGTCAAATGTCATTCGGTGTGATGTGTTTATTGAAAGGGACCAGGACAATAACACATTAGATGACATCAGGAGAATATTAAACTGCTATGGTATGGACTCTATCAGTTTTAATTCTGAGAGGCTTATAATTAATTTTTTCTATAATTTTCAAAATAAACTTGTTTATTGCTTTTTCAAGTAAGAAAGAAAAGTAGGAAATAACGATTGTTAATGCTGTGCATGTAAATGTTAACCCTAATTGACTTTTGTTATTGTATATAGTCATTGTGAAACAGACCTCACATAGTTATTCTGGTCAGTGTTTGTTTGTTTGTATATTTATTATCTATTTATTTGACATGTGTTCACCTGGTTAGTCCGACTGAGTTGTCACCCATTTTCAGTGGAGACCCAGGGAGAAAAACTCCACAGTTAAGACATATGCCAAATATATTACAATATTTCAAAGAATAGAAGAGGAAAGTCTGAAAGCATTAGCCTCCTGATATATAGTCAGAATAGTGTAGACATAGACAAATTGGAGTAGGAAGTTAGAATAGGTAGTCTAAGCTATTTACAAATTAGTATCAAGAGATTAGGGCTGTTGAATGGGGATGTGAGAAAAAAGGGGGGAGAGGAAGGAAAGAGAGGTGAGGTGGAAAGGATAGATAGTTAAGAAAGGTGTGTGCTTTGTCAGGTTTAATTGTGTTTATCGATCTTTTCATTGTATGTGTATGGATTGAAATAATATGACATATATGATTATTAATGTGATAACAATATGTACTAATATTTATGTGTGTGTCTGCCAAATCATACTGTTATGACAAAAGATCTTCTTAAACCAATTTTGTATCATAAAACTCCAAGATAACTCAGCTATATATCTAAGGAAACACTCTATTGGGTGCTCGTTAATATTTAATGTCTGTCAGGCATTCGTTAATATTAAGTTTAATTTATGGAATAAACACTTGATAGCCAAGATATTACAAAATGTTTTACTGCAGGTTTTATAGTACATTCAGAATGTTAGAACTTTCATTACTGGCATTAATATATATGGCAAGAGACAGATTGTGGCAATTTTCAAAGAAAAATTCTAGAAAGACTGAAGCAAAATAGTTTGGTATTGACTCAACATAATTGTAAACTAAATGTTGTTTTTTAATTGTTGTTGTTTTCAACATTCAATATTTGATAGCCCCAAACAAAAAAATTCTCCCTGTTGAAATGCTGCACTCACAATGCTGAGCTCTGAAAAACAAAAACAAAAAATGAAAACCCAGATAAAGATTGAATCTGGAAGATTGCACTTGTCCTTTTATCTGCCCACAACCCCCAGACTTATATATACCAACTCTGAGATCACCATAAACTGGAAAAAAAGGAACTATTCCAAGAAATGACCATCTCAGAGTTAATATATCTAAGTCCATTTTTCAGCCATTCGGTTTTTGTGTTTCAGGACTTGCTCTATTGGTTCCTAACATTTCAAATGCGTTTCCTTTAGGGCTTTGTATGACATGTCAGTATCTTGTCTGCTGTTTATACAAAATTAAAACTAATCATTTGGTGTAAACTTTAGTTCCAGTTCTTCATCTCTGAGTTACTTAAAGATGAAACAACCACCGTTTACAGAGAAAAGTATGCAAGAAAAAAATCAATTCAGCAGTTGAAACAAAGCTTGTAATTGACTTATGTTATGTCATACTGCATCCCAAAGAGTCAATTTTTGTTGCTGATGCTATTTCACTAGATTTAGAAACTTTTCTTCAGTATATGCAGAGTGGCAGACAGTGCTGGAAGCCAGAAGACCAATAACTAATGAAAACAAAAGGTATTCTCAAATTGAGCAACAACAACTTGTTTGAATCAAGGCATGTGAAAGTTTTCTTACATACTTATCTTTAAAATAATTTAGATTACTAAAGACCACGACCACTTGAAACAATATTTGATAGCCCAAAGTCTGTGTTGTGTGAATCAGAAGGACTGCAGTGAGGCTAATACCGCAATAATTCATAGTAAAATATTAATGTGAAAGGAAATAAAAGGTAGCCTATTACTTTTAAAGATATCAACTAAAAATAGTACAGTGGTTTTGAGTCTAGAATATACAGAACTAAAACAAAATATGTCAAACTGCTACACCAGAAGCAGTTTTGTATAACTGTCAATGATGAAAAAGAAAAAGGTAGAGCAGGTGCTGAAAAAATACAACACATCATCAATGAAACTATAGTTAAAGCAAATGGTAATTGTTTAATAAGTAGGAGAACACTAATAATTCCATAAAACTGCAGTACTGGTCAGTTAGGTTTGTACATGAGGTTCACTTTGGAGCGATTAAAACAGAAGCTCAACTCAGAGAAAAATCTGTAGTGCTCAGGAAGGACAGAGAAGGCAGAGAATTTGCTAGGCTAATATGATGAGAAATAATGAGTGCGTATCACCAATATGTGGCCTAGGGATAATAAGTAAGGAGCAGTTAAAGTAGTGACTTGCAAACCTGGAGGTCATCATGTGTAGGACCAATACAGCAACATCAGCATGATTGTGGACATTAGACATATGGTTATGACAACTGCCACCAAAGTTTTTCAAGAATGCAGCGTATTTGGTCCATTAAAGTTCGGATGGAAATCTTGAGGATATCCCTTTTTAGATGCACTGTGTGCGTGTGTGTGTGTGTGTGTGTGTGTGTGTGTGTGTGTGTGTGTGTGTGTGTGTGTGTGTGTGTGTGTGTGTGTGTGTGTGTGTGTGTGTGTGTGTGTGTGTGTGTGTGTGTGTGTGTGTGTGTGTGTAAATATATGCCTGTCATACTCAGACATAAAAATGTAGGGTGGCAAGCAAGATCAGTGTCCCAAAACTACATACATGGCTGACAGATGCTTGTAAAACTATTCATGTACTGGTTGCAGAGCATAGGATTCTGAGTGAAGAGAATTGACTTGAAAATAAGGCAAACTGAGGACTCCAATGGCATTTATCCTGAAGATATACAGCAGCATTATTGTCATGAATGTTTAAGGACTGAGGATATGTAAACACATCTACTATGTGATGCATGCATAATTACACCCCTAAATATGTTTAAATGATAAAGAAGCTAATATGCATAACTTATATGGTAATACCTGCAGTACACAAAATTGATTACTTTAATATGTACTTGAGGATGGATGGCATGTATGTATATAAAGGTCACTGACTTCTTTTTGTTCATGAGTTAGTAGTACTACAGGGAATGCACTGTAGCATGTTTTGTCACTGTTGACTGTTATAATGGCAATGAGAGTGACAGTGATGTAACATCTCATATGTGAATAATTATCATGTGGCCATGCATGGTTGACCTTTGCCACTGTGTCACAGCTATTGATGATGCTTCTTGCTGTATAAATGGTCAAATGTAGAGATACAGTTTGAACTGTTGACATGGCTGCACTGCTAATGATTATGATATTCCTTAGTACCCTTATAGCAAGCAAGTAGAATGGATTTCAATGTTTCCAAGGACGTGCAAAGAATAATGATGTATTTGTACTGCAGGCAAGAAGTAACCATTGCCATCATTGCCAGTTATGTTTCTTTATGATGTGTGTGTGTGTGTGTGTGTGTGTGTGTGTGTGTGTGTGTGTGTGTGTGTGTGTGTGTGTGTGTGTGTGTGTGTGTGTGTGTGTGTGTGTGTGCGTGTGTGTGTGTCTGAAAGAGAGAGAGAGAGAGAACTCCTTGCATGGCTACATATTGCTAAACTTTGGCATTGTTGTACAGATAACGTAATAATTACATAATGTACAGATGATGACCATATGGGCATAAACTGGAAATGGTGGTAATATGAACCATCTACTAATGTTGAAAGAAGTTTTGATGATCACCATGTGCAAATACAGCCTCTTGCCATGCCTGTATTAGCATCAATGACATTATCAACCGATGGACCAATACTATGCAGATTTATGCATCTGGACAGTTTGAGGACTAGTGTGACAGGTGTATTGCACATCACAGACTAACAAAATGTGCCTTACACCATGCTGCATATAGTACAGCTTGTTTGTGTGATGCCTTTGTCACTATCAATTGTCTGTAGTAGCTATACATCATGCAGACCTCTGTTCGGTAACTGAGCAGTTATGCATGAAGAAACGCATTTTGTATTAACTCCTGCTTGCTTGTGGCCTTTCTTGAGAATGACACATTTACATATAAAGCAGTTCTGAATTGCACTTGTGAGTCATCAGAAATAACACTCCCATGCATACCTTTATAGAAATGCTGCATCTAAGTTTATGTGCAGAAAACAGGTGTACATATATCCACTGTGTCTGCTGTGCTCATGACACTTGATGAATACATATGTGAGATGTGTTCTTTCATTTTCTTTCCATTGAGTCCTACCTAGTTCTGTGGCATTACATGAAACTAGTTATTTATGAACAATGCAGGCCAATCATATATATAATAACCAATGTGGCGATTTATGTATGTTGTGTGTAGAAGCTAGACTTGAAATCCCTAAGAGAATTAGCAATCTATATTCAGGAGAGACCAACATATGTTTTGCCCTAAGTAAAATCCTTTGAAATTAGTTTGTTTGCATTTTCAGACAGTCTATATATATATATATATATATATATATATATATATATATATATATATATATATATATATATATATATATATATATATATATATATATATATGTATGTGTGCACACCACTAGATATTAGTATTATGTCACACAGTGGTGTACTTTGTAGCATGTTACATATTCACTGTCCTTGTGGTCCATATAGTACTGTACCTAGTTATAACCATCACTATTATAAAACTTAATATGTGAAATTCAGCACAAAGATGACAACATGCACATGCAGAGGGTATTTTTTTCTAGTCAATATCCCTCATATACCTTTCCTGGTATCAGCAAAGTGCTTAGGATTTTTTCAGCACCTTTAAGCACTGTTAAGCTCTAGATTTGTGCTAACATGGAACATTGCCAAGAAGCTAGAGCAGCTTAAAATATTTCATGCCCTTTACTCTGTCACACTTTTAAACAAAAATTTCTATAAACACACCCACACACTGATGACATGGTGGTGAGTGAGCCAAAATTTATAAAAAACTGGGTAGTTAAAATAGATTACCTCTTTAGATGAGCTGTATGCTATTTACATAGATGTTTTTCTGCTACATCACCATGTGTTCATTTTCAGTGTAATATATCCTAAAAGAACTTGTTGAAGTAGTTGAAAATGTGCCTACTTCTGATGCTTTTGACATAGAAATACAGTAGTTTATAGACACATTCACGTAGCAACACATCATGAGTTCAGGCTTTTGTGATGTCATGGCAGGTATTTTCAGCACCGAAAAAAATATTCACGGAGTGTCCTTACCAGCAGAATGAAATGTAAAAACAATATACTTTTTTTGCTTTAAAAACTGTTTAATTTGGTATTGTATAAGGTGAGGAGGATATATCCAAGTTCAGAGGTTTGTTACTTGCTTTAGAACACAACCAAATGTTAATAACTGTTAGTGTGTGAGATAAAAAGTTATTGTTATTAGAGGAAAAACTCTCACGTGAAGGCACTACAAAAAACAAGCAGGTTGTTAGTAGCACAAAACTCCACACTAAACCTGTTACACAGATCAGACCAACCATATTAACTTACATATAGTGAGGCTCCTAAATGCACCCAAGAATCAAGCAACCTGACACGTACAACACAGGTAGCACCCACATTGAACCATACATCAAAAAGTCAGTATCTTAATTTAGAAACCCATGCAACAAAACTCTACAAAATCCCACTTCCTAGTTATAAGTAATTCTGCTGAGATACACTGATGCATTGATAACCAGGCTGTGCAAGGAGAGGGTCACATAAGTTTCTTACCAGGTGCCAGGATTTGCATTTCGTGCAGGCACTCAAGTCCTTACACCACAAGTGCATATATAACATGGTCATTGTACATATGGGCATAAATGGCTTGAAACACACCCCCCTTGACTGTGCGAAGAGAAGCATGATGGAGCTCTCAGAATATATCTCCAAAACAGGTATTAACTTGCTCTCAGAATACATCTCCAAAACAGGTATTAACTTGCTCTCAGAATACATCTCCAAAACAGGTATTAACTTGCTCTGAGAATGCATCTGCAAAGCAAGTATTAAATTAGCCCTGAGCAGCATTTTACCATCACAAAGAATGATGCCACAGTATGAAAAAAAGATTATTGACTTCAACAATTGGCTTAGCTTCTCTCATCATTCAGTTGGGGTCTAATATATATCAGCCTGGGATGAGATGGTAGACAGTCCTAACTGCTTTGCCAGGAATGACATGCACCTATCTCCACAGGGCTTTGTATATTGGCTAAAACTTTGCCCCTCATAATGCCCTTTTCTAAGCAATGTCAGTCCCCTAAAGATTCTCACATAACAAAGCAAACAATAGGTAACATAAAGGTATTGCTGCTCAACCATAGGAGTCTTAACTAAAAACTCCACATCCCACAAGCATTGCTTACCCTGGAAAACATCAATACATGCATCATCATTATGGAGAACTGGTTCAAGACCATTGAGTGCACCTCATCCTGTAAAGTTACTTAACTTACCACAAGTTCAGGCCCAGCACACTAGATGAAGGCAATAAAAAGTAGTGGTGTTGTCATATTTGTCAAATATAATGCTTTACCTCTAGTCTAGTAAGATAAAATAATAATTTTAACTCCTCTATGTCCAACTTACCATTAACAAGAGCCCTTACGGCATGTTGGGTAACTGTCAGATCTCCTTTATGCTCCCCTTAGCCCAAAACTCCTACCTCACTAGAATGTGGTCCCTATGCATTAACCATACAACATTCATCTGGGTGACTTCAACTGTTCCTCCATTAAGTTGGACACATATACATCCTCTGTCATGTATGCACAGAGATTTATGAACCTCATCAATATGAACTCCATGGACAAGTTATCCTTGAACCACCAAAGCACCACTTATACCAAACAACAACAAAACAAAAAAAAGAACCAGTGAAGTTGCGTTCTTGTATTCACCAAAAGTAATTTAATTCCACAGTAAACTTTTGTCTTAGCGCCTCAGCCACACTCAGCCTTTACAGAGTAAAATTGAATAAATTCTAAAACCTTTCTTTATATACTGTTTAAAACACCATCAATTACATAATTACATACATTCAATTAAAACTAGATACTACATTGTCTTAAAGTAAAACACCTTCTAAATGAAACTTTGCCAATTACATTCTTTGTTAAGTCCATAGGGTTCTAAAGTATTATATTTAATAATAAAAATGGATTCCTTTTTCCTCAATAATTGTTTTAACATCTCAACACTTTCATACTATTGTACTATTTGTTCTAAAACTGTTATTTTAAAACTACTATAGTCTCCCAAATGCACTATATTAAAATGTTCTGCTACAGAGCTAATACTCTTATTTTTCTTTATATCTCTCACATGTTCTTTTGCTCTTTCTCCCAAACTTCTTTTAGTTTCTCCAATATAATATTTCTCACAAGAGCACCCTATAGCATATACAATATTTCTACTAGTGCAAGAATATGTACCCTGTGTACTGAATTTTTTTCTGTTAAGCATGTTAAAACTAGTTGTAATATACTGACAAATAGAACATTTGCCACATGGAAAAGTTCACATTCTCCTTAAATTTCTTACAATTTTATCCTTTGGTTTACAATATTTACTATGGACTAAAAAGTCTTTAAGACTCCTTCCCCTTTGGTATGAAAATTTTAATTCTATTTGAGAAAGTGAAGGAACCTCCTTTTTTAATTGTTCCCAGTATCCTTTTACTAGTCCATTTAACCTCTCACAAAACAGAGTATATTTATAAATAAAAAATAAAGAATTATGTTCAGATATTTCTTTTATCCTTCCTGTTAATATTAGTCATCCTATAACTTTTCATTTGTGTGTTATCAAAAATTCTACAAAAACTTTTAAACACTATATCTGAGTCGTAACCTCTCTCTACAAACATGGTAGCAACTTTCCTGGCTTCTTCACATGCTTCCTTTTTATTATTACACAATCTTTTTATTCTTAACATTTCCCCATAGGGAATTGAAGCTATTGTATGGTACGGGTGACAACTACTTGCATGTAACATTAAATTAATCTGATCAAACTCTCTATGTATTTTAGTACAAATTTCAACTCCTACCTTCCCCTCAAGTGTTACGTCCACAAAATTTACCTTAAAACCTACTTGGACTCCATTAAATTGAATACCATATTCATTAATATTAAGGTATTGTATAAACACATTTACTTGATTCCTACCTCCTTGGCAAACAAAAACCAAATCATCTATAAACCTAAACTATCTAATAACAAAACTTCTAAAAAATGTACTTCTATGTATATATGTACTTGTTCCACCTACCCCATGAATAGGTTGGCATATGCTGAGGCAAAACCTGCCCCCATTGCTGTACCTTTCTTTTGTCTGTATAGATTACCATCAAATTCAAAAATATTATTATTTAAACAAAAATATAATAATTCCTTAACATAATGTGTCCTAGGGTTATCTCCCAAAAATGTTGTATTGCTTCCAAACCATAACAGTGTTGAATATTGGTATATAAACTAACCACATCCACTGTTATGAAATACATAACTTCTATCCATCCTATTCCCTTAATTTTATTCAAAAAATCAAAAGAATCCTTGATATATGAGGGAAGTTGGAATACTTTCTCTTTCAGAAATTCATGCAAAAAAACAACAAAGATTTTGAGAAAAATAACCTATTGCTGACACTATAGGTCAACCTGGGGGCTTATTTAACCCTTTATGGATTTTAGGAATACAAAAAAATCTTGCCACTGTATTTTCTTTAGTAATACCATTAGTTGTAAAATAATGTAATCTAACCCCTTTATTTACCAGGGCTACATAATCTTTCTGTGCCTGTATCAAAAAAGCTTCACTTACTTTGCTATAAGTTTCCGTATCATTCAAATGACACATGCACATTTGATAATAATCTAAAGAATTCATGACCACTAATTTGCCTCCTTTATCTGAGGGTTTAAACACTATGTCATTATTCATACTCATTTGCTTTAACTTAATCCATTCTGTTTTAGATAAATTATATTCCTTTTCCATCTTATTAAACTCATTAATTTCTTTATCCAATATTAAGTTAAATGCATTAGAAAAACATTGTATATGAACATTTCTACAAGGCGGCATGAACATACTTTTCACTGTTAATTTACTTGTATCAAATAAATGATACGCATTACTTTCGCCACCAGAATCACATGAATAAAAACTGTCTTCACTACTAGAATCCGTTGTTATATTAAAGATATTATCATTTTTATTTTCATAATTGAAAAAATAATCTTTAAGGTGCATTTTACGCACTAATTTAAAAATTTCCCCTTTCACCTCATATAACCTCGGGAATACTGTAGGTATAAATTTAATACCTTTTTGTAACACAGATAATTCTGTGTCATCTAAAACATAATTAGACAAATTTACAACATATTGTGAAGAGTCTGTAAAGTCTACCTGGTTAGTTCGCCCATTTCTCTCTTATATCGATCATGTCCCGGGACCCTGTAGTTATCCTGTCCCTGCCAGCTCTGTTTTCTATTTCCATTGTTCTGGGCATTAGTATTTGGAAATGTCCTCCGAAAAGATTCAGTATCACCGGCTCTAGGAAGATTCGGAAATTCCTGTTCTACTTCTTCTTCTTCTTCCACTGAAGATGCTCCACTTTCTCCCGAAAAAAAGCTTCGATTTTTTGATGGCCCGGATGTATTTTGATCTTTTTGAAAGCTGATGCAATGGCGTTTCTGCTTGGCATTGGTCGAGAGCAGAAAAGCTTTCTTACGTTCGTAATCTCTGATATCCCTTTGCAGTTTATTTTTCTTTCGATTCACTAAATCTTTCTCAAAAGAGGACAGTCTATCATTAATATTGAATAAGAATGATTCCAAAGCAGTATTAGATGTTAGTTTAATTATTTCATCACATAATTTTTTAGTTTCTGCCATTAATTTGCTCCTTTTGTAGTTGTCTCTTTCTATAAGTATAGTTACCCACTCAGTACTGCACCGATGTGCTGCTGCTATCCATCTTTCCTGAAATTTAATTTCTTGTTCTTCTGACAACTCAAAAGGAGTAGAAGGGCTCTTTACTGCACATAGCCCCCCGGTGTAATTTGTAGTTCTTGATATCTTTGAAGGCTATTAGTATTATAAATATGGCAGTTTCCTTAAATATTAATTTTTCTAATTGAGAACATAATTCTTGTGTTGCTGGCAACAAAGAAACTTCTGTTTTTTTGCCTACTGTGGCAAAAGGGTTTATAGTTACTCTTTGTCGGGAATCTTCCCATTTCTTCAAGACACTCAACACAGTGTTAGACTGTACTTCTGAAATAGTATTATTTTGATGACTCGACATACCACTTTCATTTGCTGTCATATGTTGCATTTCCGAACAGCTGTTAGTTTGTCCATTTCTTTGTATTAATTCCATACCAGTTTCCCGAAAAATTCTGGGAAAGGAACACAAGGATTCACTGGTCATGTAGAAATCCTTGAACCACCAAAGCACCACTTATACCAAACAACAACAAAATGAAAAAAAGAACCAGTGAAGTTGCGTTCTTGTATTCACCAAAAGTAATTTAATTCCACAGTAAACTTTTCTCTTAGCGCCTCGGCCACACTCAACCTTTACAGAGTAAAATTGAATCAATTCTAAAACCTTTCTTTATATACTGTTTAAAACACCATCAATTACATAATTACATACATTCAATTAAAACTAGATACTACTTTGTCTTAAAGTAAAACACCTTCTAAATGAAACTTTGCAAAAAACTCACTAGAATGTGGTCCCTATGCATTAACCATACAACATTCTTCTGGGTGACTTCAACTGTTCCTCCATTAAGCTGGACACATATACATCCTCTGTCATGTATGCACAGAGATTTATGAACCTCATCAATATGAACTCCATGGACAAGTTTGTCTGCACCCCAGACAAGGTAGATACAATCTAGGAATTTGTCCTCACCAATATGAAACAGCCAACTTTACCTCCATCCCTGGACAAATTGGATCAGACATGAGTCACATTCAACTTAAAATTGAAGCCAGAAGTATCCTTCATTACCTTTATATTCAGAGATTATACTAAGGCATCTACTGAAACTTAGTGATGACCTCAATAAATCCAACATTCCCTTCCAACTCAGTGACCCCACTGCTTACGTGGAATGCTTTACTGCTAAATTCTATATGCATAAGAATAGATCTGCCCCATCCAAAGTAAATACAATGCTGAATTCAAATATAAACCCCTATGGTGAAGCCCAAATGAGGGTCTATTAAAAGAAAATCTAATTGCACATAAAAGTAAATATAACTTTCAAGATTCAAGAAAGCTCTTGCTAAATTTAAGAAGTAACTTCAGATACAGTTATTGCTGGGCACTTACATGTTCCCATGTCCACAAGGGCCATTGGTCCTAAACCAGGAATGAATTTGTAGTTACCCATTCATTTGTACAAGCCATGTTTAAAAAAGTAATAGAAACACTTTCCACCACACGAAGGGAAGCTGGTTCCATAGAAGAGGTATTCTCCATGATACTGACCAATCCCTCCAGTGTGTTCTGTTAATCTCACAAAAGAGATCGGGGTCCATTGAGAGGGTGTTTTTGATACCAATGGGCTTCTGAATGAGTAACCGGTCTGAGAGAACATGGTCTGTTGAGGCTCTATATATGAGACAGAATTTGTCTCATAGTAACTTGTATGATACCAAGAAGAGAGACAAGGCTTTGAGGTTTTCTGCATAGTTTTTGTGATTTGGGTCTTTAGAGATTCATTTAAACAAATAATAATAGCTAATAGTTACCATGGGAATGCAGGACAAGGCTTGTTATGATCCTCACAGATCAATAGCCTAGTATGTACCTATGAATGTATAATACATTATACAAGCATGATTTAATGTGTTAGCATCTAAAGAAATTCAAGCATTTATATAGGATAACATGGAATTAGTTATGAGCAATGGTAATTCTGGAACTGCACTAGAAGAAAAGGAATGGAATGGCAGCTTTTTGGAAGCAGGGACATTTTTCAGACATCGCTGAAACAATTGCATTTAAATGCTTGCATCAATTAATAGCACAACATAGAAAGACTGTAATCTTAAGACTGTTTATGACAAGTGTTAAGCATTGTGATTGAATTTTTCGTGTGTACTAAAGATGAAATTACTTACTAAAAATTCCTTCTGACTTTGTCGTTAATTTGGTTTATTATTTTTTTTTTCACATTTCTTAAAATTAAATTTTCAGTCTTAAAAATCGTTCCTAACAATGCAACAGCTAATATACCTGCTTTGGCCTCATTAACAGTCCTTCATAAATGGAGATTTAATGGTAGTATTTATACTGGACATCTAATATTCTTTTTTTGACACATCTTACCTCACAGCAGCTTTATATGGAGAGATAACAACAGGAGTAATTTTTTCTGTAACTATTAAAGAAAAAAAACACAGTTGTCTTGCAAGTAGACTGCATGTGGTAATTTGTGATATGTTCTGCCTGTAATTTAGCTGTATTTGTTTTAAACAAATGTTTTAAATTTCTTACATATAGCTTTCCATCTTACTCAACATATCTGAATGGTTTGGCTGCATTACCAACTAATTCATCTTCTCAGTGAAATCTTTCCCATGGCTTTTGTATTCTTACTTTATCCTGCTTGTAAATCACTGGCAGTTTCTGTCTGATAGTTCTGTCTCTGCTATTTTTTTTCCAGCATTTTATTTATTTTATGTCAGTTTCCAAACATCAGTTATGTAGCAGAAGTTTGTGACTGACTTTTCAACCATCTAATAATCAACAGTTAAGCTGGTGAGACACTGAGTTTCTATAATGGGGTTTTCCTATATTCCAGAAATGCAAGCTAACAGTCCTCACAAGTTTTGTTATGGACTTGATATCTTGTGTGTGGATTCTCCCTCATGCAGAAATCTTTGAAATTCCTGGCTTTTGTTATGTATGTCGAATGTGATGACATTAGGGCCCCCTCTCTTAGGACTATATTTTAATGCACTACGTTCACTCATACTTATTGTGCATCAGACTGATTACTTCTGGGAACTTGGACTAATACCAAAAAAATATGTAGACATGCAGAGGATGTGGCGCGGTATCAAATGACAAGTGCAACTAAAAGCAAATAAGGTACCGAGCCTGCAAGGCTAGAAAGCAAAGTATAATTTATTAAACAAAACAAAGTTAGAGATAAGCGCTTTTGTGATCTGCTAATCGCTTCATCAGACAAAGTTGTTAAAAGACAGCCGACATTTATACAATGCATCAACCAAACAATGCTTGAAACCAATTAAGCAGTCAAAGTGGAAGTTAGACCCGCTGATAAAGGTAGGAGTATAGTAGTATTAGATAAAGACTTGTACGTAGAGCAGATGAAGAAACTACTTTATGATGTGACCACGTATGCAGGTATTTCTAGTAACACTGTGGATGGTGTGATAGAGAAAGTTTCATTTTTAGTTTTTGATTTATTGATGACTCTCTAAATATTTCAATGTTGACCATCCATTAGTTCCAACTGTATATGGCCTTCCAAAGATTCATACGGACTTAGCTTGTCCACACATCCGACCTATAGTTTCTGGGAAGGGGTGGTGTACGGAGCAGTTAACCATTTTTGTAGAGAAAACTTTATCTCCCCTGCTAGAAGAGTGTGACACCATACTCAAATACACTAAATCTTTCCTAGAAAGACTATATGCTAGGTGTGCTAACATTATAGATGAATATATGTTTGTTATGCTTGACATTAGGTCTCTGTTCACAGTTATTCCTAACGTTTGGGGTATCGAAAGTATTAGACTTTCTTTAATAAGAAAAAGTGTTTTTTGGATGATAAGGTGAAACTCTGTTCATCTTTGGATATAGTACTGGATAATAATGTTTGTGTTTTTGAAAAAGAGTTTTTTCTGTAGAAGGTTGGCGTGGCCATGGGCACTGCTTGTGCAAATAGCTACACCAACCTGGCTTTAGTACAACGGGAGACTACAAATATACTACATAATGCTTTTTATGAACACATTCTTTGGTATGTTCATTTTGTGGATGATTTGTTTTTGTTATGGTATGAATTATTGGATGAATTGAAGGCCTTTATTGCTTATATGCACACTACCACTGGTTTCCTTAGGTTTACTTATAATTACTCATTTGATGAGATTGAATTTTTAGATGTCAAACTTAACAAAGAGGATTTGAGAAGTGTATCCACGAGAGTATATAGAAAACCAAGAAAAAAACAGTTATTTAAACAAGAACAGCATGCACCTTAGCCATGTTACACGAAATGTACTTAAAGGCCAGGTTTATCATTTGATGAGGTTGCACAACAGTGATTTAAACTTTCAACTGGCTTTAGAATCCCTTAAAAAGGACTTTCTTAGCAGGGGTTATAAGGAAGCTGAAATTGATCTTTGTATACCTGATGCTTGGAATGAGAGGGCAGGTAGATATAAGACTTATTTCACTGAAGGGGTGGTTAGCACAAATACTAACACTTCTACATTGAACACTGCTACTTTCAGGGTTTCTCTGCAATATTCCAATGATATTAACACTTACTGTGATATTATTAAATGGAACTGGGGCATATTGCATACCATAGATGGGCTAAAAGGAGTCATTGCTGAAGCACCACGTTTCTCACTCAGAAACAACAAATTTCTTAGGAAAAAATTTTGTTACAACACCCAACAATATATGGCTGGGGTTGAATCCAGTAGACTGGGCACGTTCTCATGCAGGAGATGTTCTGTGTGTAAGTATATTCAGTCTGCACAGGTTTATGTCCATCCAGTTCTAGAGTTCAAAATATAATTGGACTTTTATGCTAATTGCAGATCAATGAATATAGTTTACTTTGCTTTCTGCCATGTGTGTGATGCTTTCTATATAGGTAAGACAAACAGATGTCTAAAAGACAGAATACTTGAACATTACAGAGACAATAATAAGAAAGACCCAAATGCTCTAGCACAACATGTTATGCATTATTGTCCTGAGCATAAGTTCAGGTTTATGGTCTTACAAATTCTAGATGTTAGCATGAGAGGTGGTGATTTGGCTAATCGGACTAAAGGGGCAGAACAGAAATGGATTTTGCTTTTTAATGCTGAAAAACCACTAGGCTTAAATGGGGCTTTCACACTAAAGCCTTTTTTGAAGTCACGCCCTTTGAAACACTGAATGTGGACGTTGTTCATACACAAACAAACAAAATTTTAACAAATGTTATCACACACTTTTATGCATATTTCATACATTTTTTATGTTATTTATTTAATACATATTTTTTAGGTATTTTAGACTTTTTTTGTATATGTTCTATATATGATGAATTAATGTCTTATTAAGAATTGCTTAACTGGTTTCAAGCACGGTTTGGATGATGCAGTGTATAAATATTGGTTGTCTTTTAACAAATTTGTTTGATGAAGTGATTAGCAGATTGTGAAAGCACTTACCTGTACCTTTGTTTTGTTTAGTAAATTATAATTTGCTTTCTAGCCTTGCAGGCTTGGTACCTTATTTGTTTTTAGTTGAACTTGGAATAATACTTCATACATTAAATATGCAGAACTTGTATGAAGAAACATACTCCAGCTATGATTTGGAAGGACTGCGCTAGCATCTCTGCTTTCAAATTGTTGTTACGGTATGCAGCACTGTTGGCACAATACTTTGCTACTTGCTCTATTTGAGTTGTTTTTTTCTGTCTAACACCTTATATCTCTTCTTTCATTGTACACTACTATTCTCACATGTAATTCATGTATCCCCTCAAGCATTTGTTGGCTCAGTTGACTGAGAACCATTATTTTGCCAACTATAAACATTAAGCCTTTGACACAACGTATTTGTTCCTTTTAAAGAAAAATAAGTCTGAATTTCTTTCATTAGTGATGATGTTTGTCTCAAGCAAAGCATTCATTGTTAACATCATTTTGGTAGCTGCATTTCTAAGTCAGCATCAATACATGTTATTAATGTTTTCACTTCCCTTCTGTCAGGGGCAAAGTGGAGCACAGTACGTAGCCTAATTACCTCTCAGCAAGAGGTTTTCCAGTTCATTTCTCAGCTGGGTGCATTCTGTGTAAAGTCTGCATATCATCCATAGGTTTGTGATACTTTTCTTGATGTACTCTAGTTTCTTCCCACCTCTAAATGGCATGCAGTAGACTGAATATTGAATGTAAATTGTCCTGAAGTGTACACAACATGTGTTATATGGAAGAAAGGCCTGACAAGTTAATTTCACTCTCTAAATTACTAGTAAGTTCTGGGTATGGTGATGGCTGCACATGGAGTCACTATAACAGATGGATGTAGCTTGTAAGCATGGATGATGGAAAACTGCCCTTTATACCACTTCATCTAACTGATTAATAAATGTAAATAAATACAATTAATGAATAAAGTATTGAGTTTGGTATTGTTACTAATACTATATTAACTAGTATCAATTTGTTTGACAAATTCTTTTGCTTAAAATGCATTCCAGGTATATAGTCTAGCTGAGAGTGTCATTTCCCAGATTGTTGGCATCAGGTACTACTTCAGTATTATTATCATATGGTGTCCCATTTTCATAGTTTTTTTGTCCATTTTCAAATGTTTACCCACTTCTCTTTAAACAATACAATACCCTCCTGTCTTTTCCATCTGCTTTAGATCCCTTTCTGAAGTGCTCTTCATCTGTTTTCCTCTAATTCTGAACAGATGGTTTAACATCCTCTTTTTCTGACTGCAGTTCATTTTTGCCATGGTGAAAACTGGGAATGATGTTTTAAAAGTTCTGTAACCTTATAGAAATATAAGCTCTTTAATTTATGCAAGCATCATCATTACATTGTAGGTCTAGATGGCCTACATATACTTTTTTACTGTCCTTGGTTGGGGTACCTTGTTTTTATCCTTGGCTGTTATCTGATCCATAGTCACACACCCAGTAATTTCCAAGTATTTCCGTGTTTTTGATATATGGTATCATTTGTCTTGCTATTATCTCATATATCATCATGACTGTGTTGCTTCCATATGAGGCTGCCTATTTTAATTAACCAACCTTTCATTTCTAATACCAACATCCTGGAATTACTGCCCTTTTTCCATACGTTTAGTAAACATCCATTTGACCTTATGACATTCAGATATTTCTGGGGTTGCTTTCGTTAACTAAGTAACATCACAAATAATAATATGCAGTATTGCAAACAGCAAGGTGTAATTAAGAAAATGACAATGATACCATTAAACTAGAGTACCCTACAGTGGACATACTAATTCAAGTCACTTGTTATTCATATTTGCTTTCATGCTTTCAAAAATGGGAGACCTGCATGTTATGTAACGGCATGGTGTGAAATGCCATAGCATGAGACAGAAAAGTATATTGCCAGTGTCCACTTATAGTACACCATACTGAAGATATTAATATCTGATTGCCACTAATTATGAAGACATGCAGTACTTACAAAACCAAGCGACTTACAGACTATTAGTGATGTCAGCTGAAACAGCAGGTGGTGATGTAAGAAACTGTCATTGTCACATGGCACATTTTGAGAGATAGTCCATATTATTTATATTGCTAATCATATAATTATGTATATGTTTCATATTTATGTAACTATCTTGATAAAAAAAAATATTCAGAGATGATTTCTTTCTTGTCATATGAAAACTGATGTCCAGCTAACAAAAATCATCTGACCATATAATCCTAGATTGTACAGTTTTGAAGAAAGAATAATTTGAAAACTTCAGAGAAAAATATCATTTTCGTCGTATATTAACAGTATTCATGTAAAGACTGCCATTCCAATGACTGTAAACACTGAAAAGAAGATTTCTTACTGATAACATTTTTGTTTGCACCTTTTTAATGGCTTGTTGTTATTCAGAAAATATTTCCATTTGTTTTCCTTATGCTTTTTAAATTGGGATTTCAGACAATAGTCTAGAATGTAAGGATGTGTGTGACTGCTAAAGGTGTGATATTCCACAGGTCAGAGATGCTAATTCAAGGGTTATTCCTTTGATATGAGAACGTATATTAACACATATAATAAGTAATCATGGCATTGTTTCTCAAAAGATATTTTACCTTCTAAAGCAGTGATGGTGAAACTTTTGGGTTTGGCATGTCAAAAGCTCCTTACACAAAATAATTTAGTGCAGTTCACATGAGCAATGGTTGCAAAAGAAGTGTCTTTAGTAACTCGGGTGATTGCTGGCGTGTCACATTTGACACACATGTCATAGGTTCACCATCACTGTTCTAAAGTGTTGAATTTGGGTTACACAATTTTTAGCATGATTTCAATTCGGTTTTAGGTTCATAGGTTCATACTAGGCTATCTGCCCTAGGGCATTTATAAGCCTAGCCAGAGTTGTGTGGCTTTCACCACCCCTTAGGTTGAAGAATACTATACCCATTAGTTTGCCGTGCCTCTGTCCAGCAGTGATACAGAGATGATCCCCGGGGTAAACCTACAATCTCCCATCCACTGGTCAAGATTCCTCTTGAACAGAGCCAGCGAGGTGCTCTGTCTCACATGGACCAGGATTCTGTTCCACAGCATAGGGAGTCTCTGGGTGATGAATCTGTCCCTCCAGCACATCCTATTTATATCCATGTTGAGGTTTAAGTCTCTTGCTCTTGTGGCTCTGGTCGATTTGGATTTTTTCAGGTGGAGCATGTCCATTAATTCCGGGTTGGACATGGCCTTGTATGTCAGGCAAAGGTCACCTCTGAGCAGACGGTATGCGACTGAATAGAGCTGGAGTTTCTTCAGTCGGGCAGCATATGGCATATTTTTGAGCCCCTTTATCCTTTTGGTGAGGAACTTTTGGAGTCTTTCCAATTGCTGCAGGTGTCGGGTAAGATACATTACGAATGGGGCATTGTACTCAATCATTGGTCTGATAAGTGAAGAGTACAGGGGAACAATGACCTCCCTTGATCTGGATGTGAATCCCTTCATAATCAGGTGGGCAATGTAGAAGGTCCTCCTAACCACTTTGGCAATGTGAGTGTCAAAAGAAAGGTTACTGTCAACTTGGGTCCCCAGGTCCCTGATAACCTCTTCTGTGCTTAATGGATTGCCACCTCTGTGGTAACTTGGGTTTACCTTGTTTTTACCAAAGGGTATGACTATACATTTTTTGGCGTTTAGCTTAAGGCCATGGCTCTGGCACCAGTTATCCGTTTCTATGAGACCTCTCTGAAGGATATCTGTGTCTGATAGATTTTCAAATATGGTGCCCAGTTTGCAGTCATCTGCAAACTTTGTCAGCCACAATCCTCCTATGTTTGCCTGCACTTCTGAAAAGTATATGCCGAACAAGTGGGGGCCCAGGACTGAGCCCTGTGGGACACCGCTTGTGACCGGCTTGGAGTCTGACATGGCACCAGCAACTCTAACCCTGTGGATTCTGTCCTTGAGCCAGTTTGCAACCCATCTTGTGACATATGGGTTTACATTTAAGCTGGTGAGCTTTTCTATGATACCCGAGTGGGGTATTGTGTCGAAAGCTTTTGCAAGGTCAAGGTAGGCTGTGTGAACTGCCTTACCGTCATCAATGGCCTTGGTGACTGTTTCAAAAAAGTTGACCAAGTTCAAGAGGCATGATCTGCCCTTGACAAAGCCGAATTGGGTAGGATCCAATGTCTGTAGGTCCCCTATGTCTTTATTTATGAGTTCCATTATGATCATCTCCATAGCTTTGCAGACCAGGCTTGTTAAGCTTATGGGGCGGTAATTACCAGAGTCCGTAGAAGCACCGCCTTTGTGGAGTGGGACCACAGTTGCCGTACGCCACTCTTTGGGTACGTATCCTGTGGTAAGGCTAAGATTAAACAGCAGCCTTATGTGTGGGTTTAGTTCCTCATTGAGATCGTGTAGCATACAGCCGGGGACACCATCTGGTCCCATTGATGCTGTGTTTTTAGCTTTAGAGAGAGCAGCTCTCACCTGGGCATTTGAGATGATTGGGAGGCTACACTCTGCTGGGATAGATATTTCTCCTTTTGGGGGCGGGGGGGAATTTTCACTGAACCTGTCTGCCAGTATGTTTGCAATGTCTGTGGGTTCAGTGATTTTTGTATCATTTTGGACTAATTCTGAGCATATCTGGGAGTTTCCACCCAGATTTCTATGATTGTCTTTTGAGTCCTTGGTGATTTTTCTCTCAAAGTTGGCCTTGGATGATTTTATGAGTGATCGTAGCTTTTTACTAGTATTGATCAGAGATGTCTTCCCTTTTATGGATTTTGCTCTATCTTGTAGTAGCTTTCTCCTCTTGTTGTAAAGTTTGTTTATGGCTGGGGTCTACCAGATTGGGCACTTGCCTTTGGTGGAAAGGGTCTTGATTTTATTTGGGATTGCTTGATCCATGCAATCCTGGAGGTGCTCGTAGAAAGCATTTGTAAAGGATTCAGCAGCGTGGGTTGTGGTTTCCAATGGCTCAGGGGCCTTGAAGGATACCACACCAGTCTTAAAAAGTGTGAAGTTGGCTTTTGAGAAGTTCTTCACTGTGGTCTTTTTTGTTGGGGGAGGGGGCGGGATGTGGATCTCCAGTGAGATTAGTTTATGGTCTGATCTCACCAATGAGGGATATACTTCCGGTGTGGAGCATTTTGTCCCCATGTTTGTGATGATCAGGTCTAGTATATTTTCACCTCTTGTGGGAATGGTGACAAGTTGTTCCATAGCATTTGAGTTTATGAACTCCAGGAACCTTTGGGCTAGGGTATTGGGGCTTGAGTAATGTTCCCAGTCTATGTTTGGGTAGTTGAAGTCACTCAATATGATGGTGTTTGGAGAGATATTTATACTCTCCAGTGTCTTCAGGAAGGCTGTGTGGGGTTCCTGAGTTTAAGAGGGTGGCCTGTAACATGCTACAAACTGTAGAGCAGTTTTGCCTATGGTTAATTGCACCTGAATGGTCTCTGATGCTTCGTGAGTTGCCACCAGCCTGGAGGTGTGGGTATCCTTGATGAATATGGATACACCCCCTCCTTTTGTGGTACGGTCCGGGTTTTGGGGCCGGAACGCATGATATGAGGTAAAACCTGATAGTGGGGGGTGCTCTCAGGAGCCTTGAACCAGGTTTCAGTCACAGCACAGACATAGATGTTCTCCGTACTGAGGAGGGCTTCGAGGCCGTGCATCTTGAGATTTAGACTTCTGGCATTGAGCAGCATTACCCTTAGTTTTTTTCCATTATTGTTTTCTAGGGCGCTGGGTTTAGAATTTGAGGCTTCTCTGAAAAAGGCACGATGGGGTGGCAAGAGCCTTTGTCAATATCCGAAACCCAGGGTGACAGGTGCAAGCCGTCCCTTGCGAAGCAGCGTGGCTTGTCAAGCATGTCATTCCAGGCAGACAGACATTGGATCCCCTTAGAATGACACCAGAAATTAAGCCAATTATTAAAGCTGATCATTTTGTCTCTGTATTGTGGCATCATTCTTGGTGAAGGTAGGATACTGCTCAGGGTCAGGGTCATACCAGCCTGGGCTACATAATCTGAGAGCTCCTTTATGTCTCTTTTCATGTAGTCCAGGGAGGTGCGTCTCAGGTCGTTCACACCGGCATGGACAATGACTGAGTCATACTTGTACTTGCTGTGGAGTGACCTGAGTGCTTGTGTTATGTGGCGGATTCTAGCCGACAGGCAGCTTACTGTGACCCTCTCCTTGTTCAGTCTGGTGAGTGGGATGTCAGTGTGTCTGACTATTGAGTCACCTATGACAAGTGTGTCTGGCATTGTGTTTGGCCTTAAGGGCTGTGACTGATTTGCACACTGACTTTGTGATCTATGTGTTGCTTGTGTTATGTCATGAGGTGGCAGTTGTTTGGGTGTCTGCTTTGGAGGCCTCTGCTGTTTTGGTAGATTTTTGATCAGTGCCTCCGAGTATGTCTTTGTGTGTTTATGTGTTTGATTTGTAGTTGTGATAGTTCTATGTGAGACTGGGTTTATGGTGTGTGTGGTTACCTTCTCCTCCTGTCTGGTTTTGCCAGTCCTGAGTTGAGAGAGCTCAGCCTCCAGTTTGGCTATATAGTTGCATCTCTCGCATGTATTTGTGTTTTGTGGGAGGAGGAGAGGGTTGTCTGTGTACATGAGGCAATTGTAACATTGCCTCAATATTCCCAGATTCACCAGCTGAGCAGGAGAGGGCGCTAGCAAGTGACCCTTTGACATGCTAGAAGAAATGAAAAAGTTTGCTGTGTAACTGAGTCAGAAAGGACCTATAGGGAAGTGGGTACTCAAGGGGGTTTAAGCTAGTGAAGTACTTTGTATAATATAGAAGTGCTTTACCTGACTAAAAAATGCTTTAGGAACAAGTGCTGAGCTTTACAGATAGAGAATAGACTGTTTAGATTACAAGTAGAGCAGTTCTAAGGGAAAAAATGAAAAGCAGACTTTACGGAGCCAGAAATAGTTTCACCGGCGCTGCCCGATGGTGCTCTAGTGACAACTCCGCGCTAAATGCAGAAAAGGCAATAAGTCAGTAGTACAGGCTAGCACACTTTAGTGGGCAGCCAAACAATTAAATTAAACAGCAAACAAACACTTTTCGACTTGAATTAGACTAATTTCGACTAAAATGTACTTTTAAGTGCAGCTAATAAAAAATGCAGTAAATAACTATGAAAACAGTTAAAGCTTGCTCTAGGTAAGCAGTAGAAGGTACAACAAATATAAAAAAACAGCAGGATACTTAATCAGGAAAGCAGTCGCTTTTTTTCAGTTCTCTGTAGCCAGGAAGACTCAACAGGACCACGTGGAGCTGTGTCTGAGCAATATGGCTTCAAAAAAATGCCAGAGGCAGATTTTAACAAGGGAACTTCAAAAGAGCTAGAAATGGTCCAAAATGACCAATTACTACAGCTTCTTGTGCTGAGGTCACTTCCCTCAAGGACAGGTAGGCTATTCAAGACTCCCCACTCCCACTGGTGAGCTAAGAAACTTCCTTCTATCCAAGTAAGGCAATGGACAACACAGGAACTACAACACAGCCCAGGATACAGCAAGGCCTGTAAACTGGTCTAACTAGTTTAGGAGAGGCAGGAAAACAAGGAATATATTTTTTTTTTTTTGTTTTTAAATAGAAACACACAGAAATGCAGAAAAGGCAATAAGTTAGTAGTACAGGCTAGCACACTTTAGTGGGCAGCCAAACAATTAAATTAAACAGCAAACAAACAGTTTTCGACTTGAATTAGACTAATTTTGACTAAAATGTACTTTTAAGTGCAGATAATAAAAAATGCAGTAAATAACTATGAAAACAGTTAAAGCTTGCTCTAGGTAAGCAGTAGAAGGTAAAACAAATATAAAAACATCAGGATACTTAATCAGGAAAGCAGTCGCACTTTTTCAGATCTCTGGTGCCCGGTAGACCCAACAGGACCATGTGGAACCGTTTTTGAGCCATATGGCTTCAAAAAATGCCAGAGGCAGATTTTAACCAGGGAAATTCAAAAGAGCTAGAAATGGTCCAAAATGACCAATTACTACAGCTTCTTGTGCTGAGGTCACTTCCCTCAAGGACAGGTAGGCTATTCAAGGCTCCCCACTCCCACTGGTGAGCTAAGAAACTTCCTTCTATCCAAGTAAGGCAATGGACAACACAGGAACTACAACACAGCCCAGGATACAGCAAGGCCTGTAAACTGGTCTAACTAGTTTAGGAGAGGCAGGAAAACAAGGAATATTTTTTGTTGTTTTGATTTTAAATAGAAACACACAGAAATGCAGAAAAGGCAATAAGTCAGTAGTACAGGCTAGCACACTTTAGTGGGCAGCCAAACAATTAAATTAAACAGCAAACAAACACTTTTCGACTTGAATTAGACTAATTTCGACTAAAATGTACTTTTAAGTGCAGATAATAAAAAAATGCAGTAAATAACTATGAAAACAGTTAAAGCTTGCTCTAGGTAAGCAGTAGAAGGTAAAACAAATATAAAAAAACAGCAGGATACTTAATCAGGAAAGCAGTCGCTTTTTTTCAGTTCTCTGTAGCCAGGAAGACTCAACAGGACCACGTGGAGCTGTGTCTGAGCAATATGGCTCAAATTTTGTAAGGATACTACATGTGTTATTGTTCCACCTACATTATTTCCTACTTCTACCTGTAGGTGTTGTAAAAAGGTCATTTTCTTAATCAATATTTATTTTTATTTTTTTACATTTGTTTACTGGTTTATTCCAAGTGGGTTACAAAACCAAACCCTTTTCAGCACAGGCCCAGGGAGAAAAGCTCCCTACATCAATATAAAAAAGCAAAGTACACAAAAGAGAGGTTTTCCTAGTAGGACAACAACACCGCTTATTAAGAAGTAGCTAAAACAGGAAATAATCCTACAGATTTACAATTATATTGATAACATTTGTCATTTACATATAATAAATAATTTTGCAGTAGACCCATATTAAAAAAAAATCAGTTACATTCATATACAACTGCTTAGCAATATCAGATCACTAGAGGGGCAGTAGTGTTAATGCATTTCACAATATAACATAGAGGATTATAAGTGGGTAGGCGATCCTGACTTATTATGTGTTCGAGACATAGATGCCAAGAAACTTACCTCGAGAGCAAAGTGTGAGAGGTGAATCTTGGCATCTATTTCGAAAACACATAATATAGGTTGGGGATTCTTTGTAGTACACAGAGTATTATCTGCTCCATGTACTACTGGTTACAGTAAAATAAGAAAAAAGGCTTAATGCTTTGTTGGCTTTAGAAAGTGTAACATACTTAGTGATCATGGTCAAAAAAAGCAGTCTAACACAGTTCCTTTCATTTACACTTAACCTCCATGTCTCTCAACTGTCAAGGTTTTCGTAGAATGTCTAGATTTTTTTTTTTGCCTCATATGTTTGGCCTGATTCTCATAAAGTCTGTGTTTTTTGGACAAAATTACTTAGGATTGAATTAATAAAATGAAAATATAAAATTAATTTTCAGAATTTGTACCCTTCAGAAAATCAGTAGAAAATGCATCCTGTCATGCTTGTAACTTTCTAAGTTTATAACAAGAAATCAGGAGCACATTATAATAATTGACAATCGGCAAAAACAAATAATTTGTTCTGCCTCTATCAGTTGCTGGTCAGTACTGGCAGATATTACTGCCTAGTCCAAGACTCGACCTTGACAACTTAAGCAGAGGGTAGTTAACATTTGTTAAGATCAGGTCTTGTTCCAATCTAAGGTTTAAATGATTTGTCTTTTTAAAATATCAGAAATTAATTGCCACACCCCATGCACTGCATAAGAGTAGTAGAGAGGAGTTGCCAGGTAATAGCCAGATATAGTGTGTACATAAGCTGAGAAGAGTCTAGATCTAGAGGAAACAGAGTAAGTGGATTTGGGAAAGAGAAAAAAGGATGGAAAGCAGGGCAGGAACGCATAGGAAAAAATGGACAGCAAGATAGTAAACATGGAGTTGTGAGAAAAGTAGTAGTAGAATAAAGCAGGCAGGAAGTTTTTGTGTGTGAAATATGATCAGGAGTAGAAAAAGGGAAAAGAGAAATAGAATGGAGAAAGGCTTGTCATAAGGTAAATGTAATAGTTTTATAAAATATTATGTGAGTGAAGAACAAAGGAGGAAAAGCTGTCTAAAAAGTGAAGATTGTGTAGGTTTAGCCTGATGTTGAACCAGAGCAGAGCCATGTATCTAGTAAGTGCTGTCTGAGCTTAATTTTGTAATGTTTATTATTGTCAATTTGCCTGAGTAGTAGGGGCAAAAAATAACATAATCCAGATACATAGGAGGAAAAATATATAGAGTAACCAGCTGAACTTTTAGATGAGGTTATGGGCAAAGTATTTTGTTAGTGGAGTAGAGTTTATTTATGGAGTTACATTGAAGAATGTTACTTAGGACTGGGCATTGGTCAGATTTGTAGATTACTTTGTGAGTTGTTAGTAGCTGTGAGAAGGATAACTAGTGGAGTACTTCTAGGTATAAAAGTTTTCTTTTTTTTTTGTTTAAGAACAAGGGAATGGAGTGCTAAATGGGATGAGTTGGTGGCAAATGTTGTGAATTTATTATAACTTTGCTCAAGTAGGTGAGATAGCCAGACTTGTAGGTTAATCAGTACTGGAGTTGCATAGAGGAGTACAGATAGAAAGAAGGTTGAGGAAATATTCTTTCTTGCAGAGTTTGGTAAACAAGAAGAGATATCCTGTACAGTGAGCCTAGCTTATAATGGGTTTTTTTAATTGCCGCTTTTATATGCTAGGCAAATTTTAGTTGGTCATTAATGGTCACTTCTCATACTACAACTACTACTATGTTTGTACTGTCTGAGGCGCGGATTGTCTTATCCTTAGAGAGATGTTTCTGGTTAAAATGGATTTCTTTGGGATTCAGTAACAGCTGGGGGTTTGAAACACATGCTTTAGCTTAATTGATAAATTCCTAGGATAGTTGCACAGGTGATTGATGAGTCATCTACATATTGTACAATATTTGCATGTTTACTGGCTCTGCATGGGATATTGAGGAATAAGTTAAAGTGTTTGTGTTTGATAATGGGTCCTTGTGGTGCTCCTACTGAAACAAGGAGAAAGGAAGAGAAAATATTTTGATATTTTTCATCCTATAATCTATTGAACAGGTAGATTTTGAACCACGAGAATGATGTATCCAATCCCAGCAAAATACATTTTTGAACCAGCCTGGTAAGGGAGAAGACTGAGTTAAATGCTCTAGATAGATTTAAGAATAGTGCAGATGTTAGGTTGCCATTACTTCTGCTGAGGTTTGTTTTTATGATGAAGTTAAGAAGGCCTGCTGTACTACTCTGATGTGGGTAGAAACCATGCTGCTTGGCGGGATTGCATGCTGTTGTCACTGCTGAGTTTGAGAAGTTAGACTGAATAAATTTTTCTAGCACCTTGGAGATGGGGGACAGAATGGCAATTGCTGTATTGTTAGAGAAGGCAGTAGAGGTTCAGCCTTCATGGAGTGGCAGAATGTATGATTTCTTCTACAAGACGGGGATATTTTTTTCTTTTATGGAGCAGCTAATCTTCTTCTTCTTTTGTTTTTTCTCAGTTAGGGGTCGCCACAGCGGAACTCCAGTCCGCTAAAGATTGGCAGTAGATTTTTACGGTACCGAGGTGCCAGACCGATGCCCAACCTTCAATGAAGGCACGCACATTCACGCATGTCTTTCGAACACCCCTTGACCACAGGGAGGACATGCAGACTCCACACAGAAGGTGCTCCAGGCGAGAATCGAACGGGAGAACCTCTTGCTGTGAGGCAACAATGCTACCGCTGCACCACCGCTGCTCATGGAGCAGCTAATAAGAATTGATATTGGATTTTCTGTGGCATCCGCTGTTGTTTTAATGCATTTTGCAGAAAAGTTGTAAGGATCTAGGGCAAAAGTTTGTGCTTATTTCAGAAGACTGCATGTAAATGTTAGAGGATGTCCCTGTAGCAATGAGAAGTTTAAGGAAGTGGAGGGATTCAGTTGCAAGAATAAAAAAACAGTGGTATTAAGATTAGGGAAGGAGAAAGGGGGTATGTGAGATAAAAGAGGGAGCGTTTCCAAGTACCAAGGGCCCAGTGTTGATAATATATTGAGAAAGACTACAGAGAAAAACCCAGAGGGGGCTGGGAAAAAGGTGAAGGATACTCACCAGAGGGTGGGTGGAGAGAGACGTATATATTGCTTGGGAGTTTTAATACAGCAAGGATAATGATACTATCAGTAATCTTCCGCATACTCCACAACATACAACTACACCATAGAGACAAACATCTGCAACAAATGTAATGTGGTATGGAGCACTTGATCAGTAAAGACAATGGGAAAAAGGCAGCAAGACAAAACTTTCAGTGGATATAAAGAGAGGAGAAGGTGGGTCAACAAAAGAGTGTGAGAGAGGGAAATGTGGAGCCGCTTACTAAAGGACATGAATGAAACAATACTAAAAGAACGGGAATGCATGAAGTGGAGTGAAGGGATCCTCAAAAATCTGTGGGGAACAGAAGGGCAGGATGCAGAGGCAGGGAAGAAAAATGAAGACATTTGAGGAAGTCTGGATGAAAAATAGAATAGCATAAGAGAAGCATCTGGTATGGAAAGAAAAGTATGCTGGGAAAATATTTAAAATAATGGAAAAGATGATAAAGTACACCAGAGGTGTGATGGTGGAACTACTGGGTACTCAGGGAGACCTGGAAAAAGAATACATAGAGGGCAAAAGAAGAAAGGAACTTACAGGAAGGGAGCACAAAAGGATAGTTTATAGCACCCTGCAGGAAGTGAGAGAAGATAAAGAGACAAAGGACAAAACAAATCTATGAAACAGTAAGGGAAATAAAGGACAAGATCAAAGAAGATACAGTATGAGAGAGTGAGAACTGGGAAGGGAGTAAGGATACTGGCAGGAGACAACCTGGGCAGTGAGGGCCATGTATAAAGTATACAGAGTGGGATGAGAATACTGCATAGATGGTATCTAACCCCCATGAGAATGGCAAGAGGATAATGCTGGAAAAGTCTGGAGGGGATGTCAGAAATGATGCACATGTTCTGGGACTGTGGCTGGACACAAGAAGTCTAGAAGCAGCCAAATAATAGGGAGACTTATTTCAAAAGGACGGAAAGCATACTTGTGAATTCTCAATATAGAGTATAAAGGATGAGAAATTAACTTTATCAGAGTGCTAGCTACTGAAGTTGAAATCAGCATCACTCAAAACCAGGAGGAGACAAAATCAGTAGAGGTGTATGACTTATACAAGAGGTTCCAGGACTTTGGGAGACAGTAGGACTGAACAGAATGAGGAAAGGACGGTAAAGAAAAATGTAAAACTAAGGGAAAGAGGTATTGGAATACTGTAAAAGTGATAATTGTACCAGTATACCAGAAGGAACGAGAGAGTGAACCCAAATGTAAATCAAGGGGGGGATGTGAAGCAGCCAACTGCTGATGAGATGTGGTGCGCCAGTCATAAGGTTAGCACGTAAATATAATATACTGTGTGGAATTCATAAAGTTTAAAATAAAAAAAAATGAAAATTGTATGGGGCGTATTGAATGATCATGCGACTAATAGTCTCTGATGAAATGGGAGTGGAAAGGGAGATATAAAAACAGCTTGTTGTGTGAGAACAACAAGAACAACAACATAAGAAAGCATCTGTCTTGAAGAAAGTTTAATAAGGACAACTTTGGCTAGAGTGAACAAAAGGCTAACTAGGTTTGTAGAACAAGAACAGGAGAGAAAGCACAAAACTGCAAAGTTAGGATAGATTTGTGAAAGAAGGACATGACTGTAAAAATGTTATGATGATCAATGGGAAAGAAAGAAAGTGGGGATTGTTGTGCAAATAAGGCGAAGTAACACAATTTGTTAAAATACGTCTGAACTATGGGTAGCTTTTCATAATAGCAGAAGGCATTAATTGTGCATAACAAGGTTTGTAAATATAAAGGGAAGATTGTAAGAAAATAAGTAATGTTAAATAAATAAGTTGCAGCAGCTGCTGTACAATACATATGTGTCGGGTGCAACACAAACCACTCTACCACTTGGAATAAGATGAGATGTATAGGAAGATAAGGAGGAAGCAAAATGTTAATCTTTTAACCTATACAAGGAAAGACAACAGTATAAGATATATGACATGGCTGTAAAGACTAGGAGGGACTATCAGTGAGATGGAAACTTCATGAGAATGGATAAGGATGGATTAGAATTGAACTGATTTTAACCAAAGAGGGGAAAATAATTAGATAGTGGGGGTAGAGGACCCATGTTTTTGTCTGACTGAAATACAAGAAACCCTCCAAATTATGGCTAGACAACAGAAAATACATGTTTTACTGGAGCAATTACACTCACTTTGGAAGAGAAAAGCTTATACATAGTTTTTAACTTAGATTATTTGTTTCACTGGTGCTGGAAATGACAATATGTAGTGTTTTAGGAACATAAAAATATAATACAGGCTAGGAGAAATTGAAGGAGTAATAAGAAAGAAATAAAGTATATGAAACAGAGAAGGCATAACAAACAAGTAACAATGCTGACCAGAAATGCTTATGACATGGAAAAGTCAGTAATGCAACAGAAAAAGGAAGAAGCCATGAGGATGGTCAAGAAACTGAGACACAGAGGAAGGGAATCAGTTGAGGTAAAGTAAATGCTTCTGAGGATAGGAAAATATTAGTTAAAATGGGTGACAATAAAAGATGTATCTCAGGTTAACACTTTCAAGGCAAATAAAACTTGGCTGCAAGACTCAAATAATAGCAGTTATAGAAAGGTCAATATTTAATATACAAGATGGATAGAAATGGGGCATAGCACAAGATCCAGTAGAGATGTTAACTCATTCCCTCCAGTACGACTCTTTTGAGTATGTACCTTTAACTCCCAGTTAGTGTGGCCTGAGCCTTGAAAAAATGAAGTTAGCACCTTACAGTTCTAAAAAATACTCATTGATAGAGGTCAAATATCAATACATTTGTGTTTGCCATCATGTATGCTTCAAGATAAAATATTCTGATACCTTGTTTTGCAATATGATTTTGGAATTATTAATGCAGATATCAACATGCAATATTTGACACCTAGAGGTGCAGTAGATGGTAACTACAGAAATTCCTGGAAGTGCACTCAGCTGTAATATGTTAAGAGCATCTGGTAAACATTACGAAGGCCTATACTCTGGTGTAGAGTAAGCAGACAAAAACTGTATAAATTTGAAAGAATGTCTAGTGGATTTAAGCTTATCTCAATTAGACTCACAGATGAGATAAAAGTTGCTGTCTCAAATAAATGAAGCAGAAATAAGGGAAGCCAGAGAGAGAGACAAAAGTGAAAAAACACCCCAGGTTTGGATGGTGTTTATATTCAGAATCAAAGATAGAGACAGGATTGGTTTGTGAGATAATGACCACAATTTTTAAACCATGGGCTGGATTTATGAAAGCTTGCACAGAGTGCAAGAAGAGTGTAGGAGCTCATGGAGGCAATATGTCTGCCGTGCGATCCAGGTACAGCCAGCAGGTGCATGCACGAGAGCTGCTAAAGCTACTCTTGCATGGACAGCATCATGGTACGCAAATTATCTAATTTGCTGCTGAAAGCTATGCAAATGAGGTAAATTTGCAATCCAGGAAACACTAACCCATCCATGGAAGATTAGAGTTATCTGCAGAAATGTACTCCATTGGTAACGGAGTACCGTTCTGCAAATAGCTAAATGGAGCTATGACAGCTCCAAATAAAGGGTGCATTTAGTTGAGGATGCATGCCAGTGGCCAAATATAAGGCTATTGGCATTTATAAATGTTGAAAATTATTAAAATCTAACTTTTTTCCCCCCTATCTCTGATGTTTAAGCATAGCGCAGTACCGGGCAAATGTGTGGTGCTTTAATAAAACAGAAAATAATTTAAAAATGGCCAAAAATAGCTATTTTCACTAAAAAGCTTATCCTGCCATGCAGGTGAATAATATGGCCACTGAGTACTGGTTGCTAAGGGGGGGAAGCTCAGTGTGAGAGATGTAACCATGCATTAGTAGGCAATCCTATGCAAATGAGGATAAGGATAGTGAATCCCAGTTTTCCCCAGCATGTGAGCCATGTCCCAAGAGTTTAAGTGTAGGAGTAGGTGAGTAGTAGAGTAGAATATAGGTAACATCATGAGGGGGGGTGTCAGAAAGGCTGTAAGCTTATTGGAGCACAGTGTCTTTTGTTTGCCCTGAGTTGCTCAGGATTGCAAGAGGCATGTCTACAGTTGTCATTTTTGAAAACCAGAAACCAAAGGTGTACGCCGTGAATATATCTCAAATTTCTTGCAAACTTGCACACAGTGCGTGTGCTCTCATTTGCGCAGCACTGCCCTGGGCGGAAACAGAAAGGGAACAGGAAGGAAAAGAAGTAGTAGGAAGTTAACCAAGGAGAACTAGCAGAGCCGCCAGGTGAAATATATCAGAATCAGCCAATTACACAAGTAGCAGATTAGCCCAGCCCAGCACTTTAAACTCTGCAAACAGCATTCTTCCCTGTTTTTTTCCCAAGAACTCTGCAACACTGCAGTATACAAAGAAGGAAAGCTTAAAAACTTTAAAAGTCAGACAAAATGTTAGGGGCTGCTCTTGCCATCATAAACCAACATGTGCAAGGTGCTGAGGGTGGTGATGTTGTGAATGCTGCTGAGCAACCCACAGTGAGGAGATGGAGAAGAGTGTACAGACCCAGGGTAACCTACCCGGGTCTACATGAGCTGGAGATAGTGGAGCGCTGTAGGGTGGACAGAGACCTCCTGCAGCAAATTGCTGAGCTGTGCCGGCCACGCCTCACACACAGAACCAACAGAGGGTAACCCATCCCAGTGGATACCAAGATATGCGTTGGCCTAAGAATACTAGCTGCAGGTACCTTCCAGAGACCAACTGGTGATATGATGGGGATTTCACAGGCATCAGCATCCAGGGTACTGCACCAGTTCCTGGATGCCATGTCAGCACATGTCGGTGAGCACGTATATTTCCCCAATTCCCGTGAGGCATTGGCCAGCAATATGCGTCTTTTCCACCAAATAGCAGAATACCCTGAGGTAGTGGTTGCAATAGACTGCGCGCACATACACATCAAAGTACCACCCGGTGAGCGGGGTAGGGTTTACATCAACCACAAGGGCTTCCCCTCCATCAACTGCCAGGTCGTGTGCGATGCCCAGGGCATAATGAATATGTGTGCTGGCTGCCCTGGAAGTTATCACGATTCCCACATCTGGCATCTGATGCAGTTGTACCAGAGATTTGCCAATGGGGACATCCCTGATGGTCACCTAGTGGGGGATGCTGGATACACACTGGAGCCATGGCTGATGACACCCATCAGAAATGCACACACACCCAAACAAGAACTCCATAATGAGGCACACGCACAAACAAGAAACATAATTGAGAGTGTGTTTGGGATGCTCAAGTCACGGTTCTGGTGCCTGGACACATCTGGTGGAGCCTTGCAGTACTCACCAACTACATGTGCCCAAATTGTCATTGTATGTGCCATGCTACACAGTATGATCCTGTGGAAACAGCTGCAGCAGGAACAACATGGGGCAGGGCCAAACAGCCCCCCACCTTTGCCAAGGCCTGCACAGGCACAGCGTGACTCGGAGGAGGAACAACCTGAGCCTGCTCCAGTAGGCAGAAGGAGGCATGCCCAGTATGCCCTGGCCTTGGCAAAGAGGCAACGCATAGCACATACACTGACTCAGTAGGAATACTGGAAATGACACCTCTCTCTGACTCGCGCATACAGTAAAAGGGATGCCTAACTTGACACTACCTGTTTTCAAACGTATAGGGAGTGTAGTATGTGCTTCCGACATAGGCAGCCCTGCAGCACCACCTGAGGAATGAGTCCCTATTTTAAGCAATATAAAGCACTGCTAAGCAAATTTTACCAGTATTGAGCATATTTAAATATAATTGCGCATAGCCTCACACCAAGCTAACCAGTGCAACGTCGGGCAAAGTCAAGCAAAGTCGGGTAAACACGCTCACACCTGATTTACTGTTCCTTAACCAGTCAGGTCTGCCCAGCAGGAAAATAAAAAGCAGTGACAAGGCTCGAACTCAGGATACTGTGCACTATAGTCACAGTACTGAACCACTAAGCCATGACAGCATTTCACTGGCACAGACACACAGTGGTATGCCTCAAGCCAGTATGATAGGCAACAGTACAGACTGAAATGGAGTACCTGACATAGCAGTGCAGGCCTAGCAAACGTGTATAAGTGTCAGGTGTACCCCTCATCCTATGTACACCCACAGTAACAATCAGGTGTGCCCCCCCAGGTAGAAATGTACAAATAATAGCTGTCCCCCTGTATGTAGAAATGTTGATAAGTCTATGCAAATTGACTCATGGAAGCCCTGCAGGCACAGCGTGCTTCCTGTCGATGACAACACAAAGGTGAGCCCTGAAGTAAAAATCAACTTGATTTTTCACACACATATAGTATATATGCCCATAGTGGGCATGCTCACACACTTAAACAAACAAAGCAAATGTCAGTCAACAACATACTGAAAGGTCATACTGGGCATGCTCACACACTTAAGCAAATGTCAGTCAACAACATACTGAAAGGTCATACTGGGCATGCTCACACACACAGTACAGCAGTGGGCCACACATATCTGGCAGTTGCAGTTCTTACTCCAGGCACTTGTCACTATTCACCAATCCTGCCTTGCGCACACAGTGATATGAAAACAGACCCATATAATATATTAGACCCCTGTCGTAATCAAACTATGTACTACAATTACTTACATTGTTCAAAGAATGTGAAAATGTAAAGAAGATCAATAAATCTCTGATCAGTATCATCAAGAAACAATGAGAACTCCTAACATTATCCAAGCCATGTTCTGGCAAAACTATTGCCAAAGAGTCCATAGAGAACCATGAAGCTGTCTTTCGCTATATCATCAATATCAATGTAAACTCATATATGTTCTGAGTCAGTGCAAAGTGTAAATGAATACATGTACATGACTGACATTGCCAACATCTTGTCAGACAGGTTCATACATATTTACCCCCTCTCACTGACAATAGGGCCCATTACCATACCTGGAGATTGTGAAAAGCCAGAAATCACATATAGAGCAGTTATCCAAACCTAAAAGCACGGTGTCTATGGGATGACATAGTTTCCCTGGCTGTGTCATATGTGAACTCCAAAACAAACAGACCCTGCACCTGAACAGACTGTTGAGACTCACCCTCTGTACAGGATATGAAACTTTTGAATGGGTTACAGCAACATTTGGCACACTCCACAAGTGTTGGTGCACAACAGATCATGAGAACTATAGTCTTATAAGCCTGATCTGCAAGGCCATGGAGTCCATCATTATGGAACTCATAAACAGAGCTATTGGGAGCCTACAAACACCCAACCCTACCCATTTTGGTTTGGTCAGGGGCAGATCATGGTTCCTAAACCTGCTAGACAGTTTTCAAGGCAGTCACCCAGGACATACATCAATGAAATGAGCTCCACACAGCCTACATAGACCTTGAAAAGCCCTTTTCCAACATTCCACACACATGTCATATCCACAAAATCAACAACCTGTGCATAAACACGTATGTCATCTGATGGATTGCAAACTGGGGCACAGATAGATCCCACAAGGTAAGAATTGTGGTCTCCTGTTCAAGCTGGTAACAACTGCTGTCCCCCATGGCTCAGTCCTGAGACCCCTCCTGTCTGGTGTATACTTTTCAGAAATACAGTCAAACACATGAGGGCTATGTTTAGCAAAGTTTGTGGATGACTGCAAAAAGGTTGTCATAATCGATATTTGGGACAACAGAGACATCCTTAAAAAGGGTCTCAGTCAGACAGATGTTGTGTCAAAATTATGACTTCGAGCTACAGTCATACAAATACCACATACGTGCCAACACCCTAAATATGGAGGGAATAATAAGGGATCTATGGACACGTGGATAGTCATCTCTACTTACAAAAACACATTCACAAAGTGGTTAGAAAATCATGTTATGTGTTCCCACAAATTGCCAAGGTCTTTGCACGTAGGTCAAAGGAGGTTCCTTCTACTCATCAGTCATCAGACCCATCAGAGAGTATCACGGCACACTTGCGATGAATATGACTAGGCACCTTCAGCAGCTGGAAAGACCACTGAGTACTTCAACAAGAGGATTACTGGCCTCAAACAGTTTCCCCATGCAACAAGAATGAATTTATTTCAATCTGTACTCTGTTGCATACTGTCTACTCAGGCGATCTCTGCCCAACAGACAGGTCCATGTCCAATGCAGAACTGATGTACATGCGCTATCTGAAGTAAACCCAAGCTCACTGTGCTACATGCTCTAGGGATATCATCATCACAATTTTTATTTTTATTTATTTAACATTTGTTGACCGGGAATGTCCGACTAGGTTCCACAGAGCCTGTTTTCAGCGGAGGCCCGGGGAGAAACACTCTCAAGATGCATGTTGTGGGAGGAAACCGAAACCGGAAGCCCCCGCAAACACAGGACAGAACATACACTCACCATATGCAGGCACACAGAAGGCACCCCAGGAGAACCTCTTGCTGTGAGGCAACAACGTTAACCGCTGCACCTATGTGGTATTTGTATGACTATTTGTCAATCTGTTAATTTTGACTCATCTGTTCTGACTGTCTTTGTTTTACTGAGTTGTCTCTGTTGTCCCACAACAATAAATAGAACATGTTGGAGGGATATAATACTAACTCACAGACTTCCCTTGCTTTGGAACAGGCTCCCAACCTACATTAAGCTGATTCCCTAACTGACACTCTTCCAGAGGAGCCTTAATGAGTGTATGTAAAACTGAACTGTCACACCATGGATCACTTCTTCAGCTCTACTACACAGAGGCCTAGGGAACTAATCCCATGTGTGGTGATAGCTGCAAACTCTGGCCATACTAATATATGCCTTCAGGTAGATAGCCTATTACCTACCAATGTACCTATATATATATATATATATATATATATATATATATATATATATATATATATATATATATATATATATATATATATATATATATATATATATATATATGTGTGTGTATATAGGGGAAACACAGTATAATAAGCCAAAGATGGATGGGCAGAGATGTGTGTAAGAGGGTGACCATGACAGGGAGCCATCCAGGACTGTCCCACCCAGCACACATCCCAATGGCACAAAGGACATGAGATGCACATCTCACCCACTGTACATAACAGCCACCAGTATCTGTAAGCATTACAGTGTATGTGGTCCATGTGCCTGCTGTACAACATGATTGTACAATGAAGTACACATCTACTATCTGTAGACATGTACCTGTCACATAGGTTCATAGGTATGTAGTAGACTACCTTCATGGAGGCAAATATTAGCCTAGGCAAGTTGTGCAGCTTTCACCACCCCATTGGGTAGTATCCCAAGCCCTAGTTCTAATAATTAGTACCCTAAGCCCCTTTCTAGTGGGGCTGCTGATGTGATGCCAGGTGTGAATTGTCTTTTTCCCATCCACTCATCAAGGTTCCTATTGAAGAGTGTCAGCGAGGGGCTCTGTCTGATGTACATTGGGACCATGTTCCACAGTAAGCCAAGTGTCTGGGATGGTACTCTATCCCACCAGCATATTGTATTCATTGTTGTGATGTGGTTCATATCCCTGGATTGTGTAGTGCGACTCAATTTTGTTATCCGTAGATGGACCATGTTCAACAGTTATGTGTTGGACATGGCTCTGTATGTTAGGCAGAGTGTGCCTCTGAGTAGGTGGCATGCAACAGAGAACAGATTTAGTTTTACCAGTTGTGTTACATAACACAACTGTATGAGGCCAGTAATCCTCTTGGTGAGGTACCTCTGTGGTCTCTACAGCTGCTGGGTATGCTTAGTTGAGTACATCCAAAATGGTGTATTGTACTCAATGATGGGTCTGATGACTTAAGAGTAGAGGGCCACCACTACCTCTTTTGATCCTGATGGAAACCCTTTGTTGATTAGATGGGCCACATAGGATTTCACAATCACTTTGGCAACATGGTTGTCAAAGGAAAATGACTATCTACTTGTGTCCCCAGATCCCTTATCAGTTTTAAGGGGCAACACCTATGTGGTATTTTGTAGGTACTTTGTTTTCACCACACATCTGTCTCATAGAGTCCCTTCTGGAGAACAGTTGTGTCATCTGGGGAATCTATTATGGCAAACACTTTACAGTTCTCAGCAAACTTAGTCAATCACAACACTCCTGTGTTGGCATGTACTTTTGAGAAGTCTATACCAAATAGGAGGGACCCCAGGACTGAACCCTGGGGACAACAGTTGTTACCAGTGTAGAGTCTGACATGTAGCCAGCAACTCTTAATTTGCAGGATCTATCTGTGAGCCAGTTTGCAATCCATCTTGTGATGTGTGGATTCATGCCCAGGTTGGTGAGTTCATCTATGATACCTGACTGGGGAATGGTGTCAAAGGCCTTAGAGAGGTATAGGTAGGCTGTGTGGAGCTTATTTCAGTCATATGTAGCCTGGGTAACTGTCTCAAAGAAATCCACCCAGTTCAGGAGGCGTGATCTGCATTTGATGAAACCAAACAGGGTGTGCTCAACTTTGTGAAGGTTCCCAATGTCTTTATTGTTGACTTCCATTATGATTGGCTCCATTGCCTTGCAGATCAGAATCGTCAGGTTCAGGTCTTTTGTGGCCCCACCCCTGTGGAGTGGGAAGAACGTTGCTGTGCAACATTCTATGGGTACATATCCTGTAGAGAGCATGTAGAGAAAGGTGTAGGTATCCTTGTTGAATATGGATACATCCTCACCCTATGTGCTATGATTCAGGTTCCGATGCTGGAAGGTATGGAATGAGTAGTATCCTGGTAGCGCTGGTGTGCTCTCTGGAGCCTTGAACTAGGTTTCTGTTACTGCACAGATATCAATATTCTTCATACTGAGAAGTGCCTCGAGTGTTTGCATCTGGAGGCTAAGACTTCTTGTAGTGAGTAGCATTTAGCTCACTTTGTGGTTATTTGTGTTGGTTACGGGGTTTGGTTTGTCCTGTGTGACCAGTTTTCCACACCTGAAGTCAACACCTCATTGGTCCGATCTGACCATAAGCTAATTACCCTACATATCTACATTCTGCCCCCACCCTCCATTAAGGAAACCATGTTAAAAAATATCTCCAAAGACAACTTCATGATTCTTAAGACAGAAGTGGTGAACTTCAGGACACCCATGCAGATGGACAATACAGTTACGACTACTGAATCCTACACAATTGCACTTTAAAAGCACTTACATGAGTGCATGGATCGTGCTATCCCAAACAGAACCAAGATGCTATCCTCCAAGAAAAGGAAGGCAATCTGGTGGTCCCCTGCCATAAACAAACTGCACAACAGAAGGAAGAAACTGTTGCAAAAGAGGGTAAAACCCATGAGTGGAGGAGCTCCCTGGTCAGCCTCAGTAAGAAGCCGCGATCCCTGATAAAATCCTCTAAAGCTAATTTCGAAAACAAAATCACCACTGATTCCAAAGACAACCACAAAGCATTCTGTAGCTATGTCAAGAATCACAATGGCAACACTCAGACCTGCTCTGAGTTACAGCACAATGGCACTAAATATACAGACCCAACTGGTATTGCCAAAATCCTGGCAGATAGGATCAGTGCTAGCTTTACACCCCTCTCACCCATGAAAGAGCCCATCTCTATACCGGAAGAATGCTGTCATCATGGCTGCACAGGTAAAACCACTCAACAAAGCCAGGAACACAGCATCCATGGGACCAAATAACATCCCAGGCTGCATTCTACATGGACTACAGAACGAACTGGCACCACACCTAAGTACCATGTTCAATCATAGCCTCACCTCAGGCTTTGTGCCTGCTGAATGGCGCACAATGACGGTTATCCCACTACACAAGGGGGAGCCACCACGGACCGCGGGAACTAGCACCCCATTAGCCTGATGAGCCTGGTCTGCAAGGCCATGGAACGTATCATCATGGAAATTATAAAACAAAGACATTGGTAATCTCCAAACTCTGGACCACAACCATTTTGGGTTTGTAAAAGGCAGATCATGTCTCTTAAACCTGATAGACTTCTTTGACGCAGTCACCAAAGCCATAGACAAGGGTAAGGTGGTTCACACAGCCTATCTAGATCTTGCCAAGGCTTTCAACACCATCCCTACTCTAGAATTATAGATAAACTCACTAAACTAGGTATAAATCCCTATGTCACAAGATGGGTTGCCAACTGGGTCACTGACAGAACCCACTCTGTGAAAGTAGCAGACTCCATGTACGACTTCAGACCAGTGACAAGTGGAGTACCACAGGGTTCAGTCCTGTGTCCTATCCTGTTTGGTATCTGCTTCCCTGAAGTACAGGCTAACACAGAAGGTCTTTGGCTAATGAAGTTTCCAGATGACTGCAAACTAGGAGCCATAATCAAAACTACTAACGATGTGGACATCCTACAAAAGGGCCTCACTGAGACAGATGCCTGGTGTCAAAGCCATGGCCTCAAGCTCAATACCAAAAAGTACATTGTCATCCTTTTTGGTAAAAACTCTGTACCCATGAACTACAACATATGTGGTAGTATACTTAACACTGAAAGTGTGATAAGAGACCTTGGGACACAGGTAGTCAGTAGACACTCCTTTGATAATCACATCGCCACAATAGTCAGGAAATCCTTCTATGTGACACACCTCATCACAAAGGGTTTCTCATGCAGAAAAAAAGAGGTCATTGTTCCCCTCTACTCATCACTCATTAGATCCATTATAGAGTACAATGCCCCTTTTGGTATGTACCTCACAAGACATTTACAACAACTGGAAAGCCTGCAGAAATACATCACAAAGAGTATTAGCAGCCTCAAATACATGCCCTACACAGACCGTCTCAAAACACTCTGGCTTTACTCTACCACATATCGCCTACTCAGAGGTGATCTCTGCCTAACATACAAAGCTATGTCAAACACAGAGCTGTTGGACATGCTCCACTTAAAGAAATCCCAATCTCTCTGAGCTTTGGCCCCAAAACCTGGACCAAAATATAAAAGGAGGGGTGTATCCATTTTCATAAAGGATACCCACACCTCCAGGTTAGTGGCACAGCACGATGCCTCGGAGACCAGCCAAGTGCAACTAACAGTGGGCAAAGCTGCTTATCAGATCGTAGCCTGCTACAGATCACCTACCTTGTCTCAGGACCCTTAACCAGCATTCCTGAGAATACTGGAAAATATAAAGGTCCTACCAAACACCATGATATTAGGAGATTTCAACTACCCAAACATTGACTGGGAGAATTACTCAAGTACAAACTCCTTTGCCCAATGCTTCCTATAGTTTATAAACTCAAACACCCTGGAACAGCTGGTCACCATGCCCACTAGAGGTGACAACATACTGGACCTGATCATCACCAACATGGGGGATCAGTGTTCCACACCAGAAGTAAACCCCTCGCTGATAAGATCAGATCATAAAGTAATCACACTGGACATCCACATCTGGACCCCACCCCCAGTCAAGGAAACCACTATGAAAAACTTTTCAAAAGCAAACTTCACACTTCTCAAGACCAAAGTGGAAAGTTTCAAAGCCCCCTTGCTACAGGATAATGCTATCCAATCTTCAGAATCCTTTACAAGTGTATTATATGAACATCTACAGGGATACATGGATCGAGCCATCCCGAATAAATCCAAGACTCACTCCTCCAAAAAGAGGAAACCAGTCTGGTGGCCCTTGGCCATAAATAAGCTATACAACAGAATGAGGAAACTTCTACATGATAGAGCAAAATTCCAAAAAGGAAAGGCATCACTGATCATTATTAGCAAGAAACTATGATCGCTCATAAAATCATCCAAGGCCAGTTTCTAAAAGAAAATTGCCAAGGAATCTAGAGATAACCACAAAGCCTTCTTTAGCTATATCAAACATTTAGGTGGCAACTCTCAGATATGCTTTGAGCTACTGCGCAATGGCAAAAAATACACTGAACCCAAATGACATTGCCATCATCCTGGTGGACAAGTTTAGTGCAAACTTCACCCCCCCCTCACCCCCAATAGGGCCTGTGTCCATCCCAGAAGAATGCAGAGCCCCAAACATCATGGACATGCAGGTAAAAACAGCCCTCTCCAAAGCTAAGAAAACAGCATCACTGGGACTGGATGGTGTCCCAGGCTGCATCTTACACGAGCTCCAAAAGGAACTAAACCCTCACCTAAATTCGCTGTTCAGACTCAGCCTTACCACAGGCTATGTACCCAAAGAATGGTGTACAGCAACAGTCATCCCGCTCCACAAAGGTGGTGCCACAACAGAACCTGGGAACTACCATCCTATAAGCCTGACCAGCCTGGTCTGCAAAGCTATGGAGCAAATTATCATGGAACTCATAAACAGAGACATTGGGAATCTCCAGACACTGGACTCTACCCAATTCAGCTTTGTTAAAGGCAGATCCTGCCTCCTAAACCTAGTTGACTTCTTTGAAACAGATACCAAGGCCATAGATGAAGGGAAGATAGTCCGCACAGCCTACCTGGACCTCAGTAAGGCCTTTGACACCATTCCCCACTCAGGCATCACAGACAAGCTTAACAGCTTGAACATTAACCCTTATGTCATGAGATGGGTGTCCAACTGGCTCACGGATAGAACACACATGGTCAGAGTTGTGGGTGCCATGTCCGACTCTAAACCAGTCACAAGTGGCATCCCACAGGTCTCGGTCCTGGGACCCCTCCTGTTCAGTATATGCTTCTCTGAGGTACAGGCAAGCACAGAAGGACTATGGCTGACCAAGTTCGCAGATGGCTGCAAACTGGGGGCCATAATCGACTCTCCAGCTGACACAGACATCCTCCAGAAGGGTCTTACAGAGACAGATACCTGGTGTCAAAACCATGGCCTCAAGCTGAATGCCAATAAATGCATAGTCATCCCCTTTGGAAAAAACAAAGTGCCCATGAATTACCACATAGGTGGTAATCCACTAGGTACGGAAAGTGTAATTAGGGACCTGGGGACCCAGGTAGATAGTAACCTCTCCTCTGATAATCCCATTGCCAAAGTGGTTAGATATTCCTTCTATGTAGCCCACCTAATCACGAAAGGTTTCACCTCTAGATCAAGAGAGGTCATTGTACCCCTCTACTCATCACTCATTAGGCCCATAATATAGTACAGTGCCCCATTTGGTATGTACCTTAATTGGCACATGCAACAGCTGGTAAGACCACTGGAGTACCTCACCAAGAGGATCATGGACCTCAAAGAGATGCCCTATGCAGTTAGACTAAAGAAACTCCAGCTCTAATCGGTTGCTTACTGCCTTCTCAGAGGTGATCTATGCCTGATGTATAAGGCAATGTCCAACCCAGAATTAATGGACATGCTCCACTGCAAGAAAAACAAATCTCTTAGAGCCACAGGCTCCAGTGAATCAAACCTCAGCAAAGCAATAAACAGGATGTGCTGGAGGTATAAATTCTTGTCCCAGAGACTTCCCTCATTCTGGAATAGAATCCCAGTTGATGTTAGGCAGAGCCCTTCGCAGACTCTCTTCAAGAGGAATCTTGACGAGTGGAAGGGAAATTGTAAATTTACCTCTGGGATCACTTCAGTGGCCCTGCTAGACAGAGGCCCAGGAAACTAATTTAAAAGGGAGGTGAAAGCCAACACGTTCTGGCTAGGCTTATAAATGCCCTTGGGCAGATAGCCTAGTACCTACCTATGAACCTACACACTCTAGGGACCTAAACCTTCTCACCACAATAAACAGAACAAGCCGGAGGGATAGATTCCTGTCCCAGAAACTTCACATACTCCGGAATAAACTACCTATCTATATCAAACAAAGCTCCTCATTAGCGCTTTTCAAGAAAAATCTTGATGATTGTATGGGAAATAGGAAATTCACTCTGGGGATCACTTCTGTGTCTCTGCTCGACAATGGTACAGGAAAATAAATTTCTTGGGTGGCAAAAGCCAGGGTACCTTTTTGGCTGGGCTTGTATAGGCCCCAGGGCCGATAGCCTAGTACCTACCTATGAACCTTTGAGCATTGCCTAAAACAGGTAATATGGAGACAGCAAGAGCCATGGCCAGTATTCAGAAGCATAGGGGCGACAGGTGCAAACCATCTGTAGCGAAGCAACAAGGCTTGTCTATCATGTCATCACAGGCAGACAGAGACTGGATCTGCTTTGAATGACACCAGAAGCTCAGCCAATTGTTGAAGTTTATCATCTTTCTTTTATATTGCAGTATCATGTAGGTGAAGGTAAGATGCTACTCAAGGTTTGACCCTGTATGTGCCAGCATGTGATGCATCAACCCATATATGATATGGTCATGGCCTATGCATACAATACACTCAAAATACACCTAGAATGATAAGCCTGGTGAAGTTAGCAAATGTGAAAAAAACCTTTGTGCAAACTGTCAGCAAGTAATGTCTGTATTGCACCCTGTAACTCCATATTGCTTGCTGAAGTGTAAAGACGTACTTAGTTTGGATTAAAAACACCGCACTTGCCAACTGTGTGTGTGTGTGTGTGTGTGTGTGTGTGTGTGTGTGTCTGTGTGTGTGTGTGTGTGTGTGTGTGTATGTATATGTCTGCCTGTCTGTCTGTCTCTCTCTCCCTGGGGAGAGAGCAACCTTTTTGGAGACTACTCACACCCCTTAAAAGTGATATACTCATCTTTGTCATCTCATGATGTCACCATCCTACAAATATACCTGTGGAAAAATGAAATCCCAGTTATGTGTATAGCATGTTGTGTAAATGCGTACTGCTGTAGTATCATAATGTAGTTAGGTAGGGGTTTGAATCCTGCACTTGCCAACTGTGTGTGTGTCTCCCTGGGGAGGAGCAACCTTTTTGGAGACTACTCAAACACCTTAAAAGTGGTATACCCATCTTTGTCAAGTCTGATGATGTCACCATCCTACAAATATACCTGTGGAAAGGTGAAATCCCAGTAATGTGTATAGCGCATTGTGTAAATGCTTACTGCTGTAGTATCATCATGTAGTTAGGTAGGGGTTTGAATTCTGCACTTGCCAACAGTGTGTTTGTGTGTCACCCTGGGAAGGAGCAACCTTTTTGGAGACTACTCACACCCCTTAAAAGTGGTGTACTCATCTTTGTCAAGTCTGATGATGTCACCATCCTACAAATATACCTGTGGAGAGGTGAAATTCCAGTAATGTGTATAGCGCGTTGTGTAAATGCATACTGCTGTAGTATCATAATGTAGTTAGGAAAGAGTTTGAATCTCCCACTTGCTGTGTGTGTGTGTGTGTGTGTGTGTGTGTGTGTGTGTGTGTGTGTGTGTGCTCCAGGTGTGTGACACAGCTGGCCAATGTGGAGTGAGTTTTGATTTTTCTAGTGTATGATATATCATAATGACAACTGTATGTGCATTACACGTGTAAGGTAGCTGTGGGGCAAATCCATATACATACATGTGACCTCAAGTATTTCATAGGTGGGTACTCTGCTTTCTCCATGAACACATCTGTTATCTTTGCCCGAGCGTGCTGGCACTTTCCAGACCTTAGGTCACTTCTGTATGCTTGTGACAAGCTTAGCCACTGCAGTGATCCCTGGGCTACATCTTCTGTTTCACATGCACTCATCACGGTTTCTATTGAAGAGTGTGAGTGAGGGTTTATGCTTGAGGTATATTTGAAACCTGTTCCAAAGCAAGCAAAGTCTGGCAAAGATGACTAATCATTATAGGTGTGCAACAACCTCTGTCAATCTGCATGCAAACCCTTTATTGCTTATGTTATCCACAGAGGGATTTCCAAAACCCTTTGGTAATGTGATTATCAAAGGGGAGATGACTTAACACATGGCTCTATGTATACATTAGTACCTGTTCCACATTTTGGGGGCTACTACCTATGTGGTACTCTGGGGATAGTTTGTTTTCTTAAAATGGATAACTATGCTTTCTTTGGATTATAGCTTTACAGCATGGGTTTGACACCAGGTATCTGTCTGTATGACACCCTTTTGGAGGATGTGTGTGTCATCTGGAGAATAAAGTATAGCCCACAGTATGCATTGTCATCAAACATGGGCAGACATATCCCTACTGTGTTTGCTTGTACCTAAGAAAGCTAGATGCCAAACAGGAGTGGTCCCAGGACTGAGTGCAGGTGAATACCACTTGTTACTGGCATAGAATAGTACATGGAGGCTGCAAATGTTACTGTGTGTCCTACATCTGTGTGTCAGTTGTCAAGCCATCATCTAACAATCATTTATGGTCGGTCTGTTGAGGTTATGTATAATACCAGTATGTGGGATGGGTATGAATTGCTGGTGAGCTATAGCTTGACTGTGTTGACTTCCCCTCCCTCACCTATAGCCTTGTTGACTGGCTTGAATTCTTCTAGGTGTAGGAGCAATGATCTGGCCTTTAGAGAACCTAAGTGGGTATGGTGCAGTGTTTGCAGGCTCATAATGTCTCTGTTAATGAGTTCCATAATGCTGTGCTCCATAGCCTTCCAGATAACATTGGTCTGGCTTATAGGGTGAGAGTTTCCAGGACCTGTTGTAGTTCTACCCTTAATCAATTTATGTTAAGATTTGCACTGGGTGTGACGAAGGTGGACAGGTTTAAGGATAAGTATATTAGAGGGTCAGGCTAAGTTTGAAGGTTAGTAGACCATGCCAGATAGGCAGGATTAAGTTGGTTTGTACATGTGCTGAGGAAGGATGCAGAGTATATTGTGAAATAGATGCTAAGGATGAAGCCGCCAAGTAACAGGAAAAGAGAAATGCCTAAGATGAGGTTTATGGCTGTGGTGAGAAAAGACATGCAGGTGGATGGTGTGATATCACAAGATGCAGAGAGCAGGAAGAAATGATGTACTGTGGCGACTCCTAATGGGAGCATCCGAAAGGAGAAGAAGAAGAAGACGTTGTAGCTCAACCCTTGTAGATTGTGAACACCATTGCCGTGCGTCATTCCACAAGTATGTAACCTGTATAGAGGCTGCATCTGGACAGAGCGTTTAGGTGAGTGGTGACTTCATATGTCAGCTTGTGTATGACACAGCCAGGGACACTGTCCAGTACCATTGCCACTGTGGTGTGTACTTTGTTAAAGGGATGTTTTAACTAGAGTGTCTGTGAATCATCAGGTTTTACATTCTTCAGGTCTGGAAATGTGGCCCTTCTGTAATGACAGGGTGGTGAAATCTGCATTCAAACTGTCTGACATGGAATTGGTAATGTCAGTCAGATAAGTGTACTTTGTGACCATTTACATTAACTGTGACCCGATCTGGGATTTCCCCTGTAGATTATGAACAACACTGAAGAAAGCTTTAGTGTTGTCTTTGGAATCCTTGCCATTTTGTATTTTGAAGCTTGCCTTGTATGTTTATTGAGGGATTATATTTTTCCAATGATACTGACCAGAGAGGTTATCCTTTCTTGGTATGTAACTCTTTTTTGGTACAACTTCACACCTTCTATTATATATTTAGTTTATGGCAGGGGTCCATGAGACTAATGCACTTTTACTGTATAAGTGAGAATTTCTTGTGTTTGTGATAGCACAGTCCATGCAACCCTGTAGGTGAACAGTGTGCATTAATAAAGGATTATGCAACTGGGACAGTGCTAACCTTAGTAATGCAAACCAATGACAGCAACAACAGCATCACCCACAGCACAGTGTCAACCCATGTCATACATACACATGTGCACTCAAGTTCCAAAATGTGTGTAGTACAATGCATACTGGCCACCAATAGAAAGTATGGAGTGTTAACACTGGCCAATGCAGGACATGTCACCCTGTCCATGTGTCCAATATGCACGTACATGCAGACAGTGCACCTACACCATGTTCACAAATGTACATCTGCAGACCTGTGCTGCCCACACCCCACACTTACTGTCCAATGTATAACACATGCTGACACAACTACACACATCAGCCAAGTGGCACATGGGCAAACAAAACACAATTGGGATAAACACTGGTGGAAACAATACAACATTGCTAATTACAGCTTTAATGCATCATGCCTGCTCAGCTACACCTTCAAGGATATCATTACACTTTACTGCTGACAACATGCTACACATTCAACCATTGCTATATTTTATTAAAGTCACTCTGTGCATCAGCACCATGTTAGCTTGTTTCTGCATCATAGTTACAGATGACAGGAGGTGGCACAGGTTTCATCATATGCACAGGATGTGTTGGTTTACCAGAGGCCTACACTGAGCCATACAATTGACATATGTGCATTTGTGTGTGTGTGTGTGTGTGTGTGTGTGTGTGTGTGTGTGTGTGTGTGTGTGTGTGTGTGTGAAGGCCATGAGTACTGTTATGGGCCAATGTTGATGTAATGTGTGCGGGTATGTGTTTGCCCTAGGTTTCTGGTTTATGTGTGTGTGTCTGCATGCACACAGTTCCACCATGTGGCTGCCATATACACGGATTTGTGAAACAGCTACAGACAGTACCTGGCAGGCTTTACAGATCACCATTTCTGGCCACGGATACGGAACCTGTGCCTGGCAGAGGTGCTACAGACAGTATCAGGTATTAATCCAGACTGGGTCCTATCTGAAGAGGTTGACATATGTCCACTGGATCCAGGTCCCTGCTGGGACTGGCCAGAGCCAAGTGCACGTGGTCTTCTAGGACTGTCTATGGACAGCCCCCAACATTGCAAGGGCTGTTACTGGCACTACTGGAGCGGCTGTGACTTGCTGGACGTGGCCTGCTACCTATAGCTGCTGATGTTGCTGGCATACGTCCACATCGATGTCTCAACTGTCCTGCACTGTCCTGACACATTGACATGACATTGTGGAGGACATCCATTGTTTCACCCCAACGTCTATCAATGACCTCAGTGTAATTATGTATGGCACCTGCTAGTTCATGGATACTGTCATTTACAAAGTTGTTATGAGCCCTCTGTGCCCTTAGTCCCTGTCTGGTGTACTGCTCCATTCGTGTCTGTGCCTCCATGACAGCCTTGAACATGCGTGTGGTAGAAAGAGGTGTGGCACGTCTACCAGGGGTATGATGACCAGCAGTGCTCTGTCGAAAACCCCTGGGCATCTGCCTATGTGGTACTATTCCAGACATCTGGCTTTGGCTGCTGTGTCCTGATACATGTGCCATAGATACCACACTGTCCTGGCCAGTGACAACTGTACACTGTCCCTCAGCTAAGGGCAATGGTGATGATGGATGTACAGGCAGTATGACTGTGTGCATGGATGGGGTGGAGACTTGTGTACTGTCAATTGGTGGCCCAACAACAGACCCTGACAATCCTGCCTGTGCCTCAACACACCTATCCTCATGATGACTGTCTGTCTCAGTGACATCAGGTTCCCTGCTGTACTGAACCAACCCCACCTCGGCATCTGTGAGAGGAAAACAGGAATCACACTTTAAGACCTGAACATGATGTCACACCACATGTGCACATGCACACATGTGCACATGCACATATGCGCACATGCACACATGTGCACATGCACACGTGCACACATGCACACATGCACACACACAAAAATACACTCCTCCCTAAAGCAGACACACACAACACCAGCAATCTCAGAACATACACAATAGCTGGTGATGGTGGGGTACAGTATCACAAGCAAAACAGTCATATCACACATATCAGCATGCAGGACATGTGTTGCTCAACAGCATGCAGTGCAAGTGTAGACAGTCCTTGTTACTAACAGTATACATGACTTTGATGCATGTGTTTTGTTATTAGGTGATGGGCTTCCCCCTGGAACACAATGCATACATGGACGCAACATTGCAGTGCAGGTATTCAAAACTCTGTAATGTACTGTGCACCATAACAAATAGGTGTACATACCATGGCTGGATGTGTATCTGTGAGTCAGACAGGTTTCCAATGCTGATTACAGCCTCTGTGTCTTTAGCAAATAATTGTAGACACATTTTTATCACATGCATAATGAGTATTCACACAACATCATCAGTGGTGCATGGATAATTAATGGAATACCATTCGGCCACATACCCAATGTACGGTACTTATGATGAGTGTAGATAATATTGTGGACATGCCAGTGTCATCCATGACATGACATGCTAAAACACAACTGCATAATTAAACACTACACATACCTAATGTGTGTCATATGACCTAGCCACTCAATAGCATCACAAGACATATATGTGTCAGTTGTGCAAATGGTAATTGGTTTGCATATTGTTTAGAGGTGCATATGTGTGCACACACACATCATTATGGTGTATAGCAATGAAAGCTATGTGTAGTACTGTGGTTACAATAAGTGGATGCGGTATAGTACCATAGGCCATCATCATGAAGCATCATGTGGTCACTCAAGGCTACAAATGTTTCCCAAACCAGCACTACTCATGCTGTACTGGAATTGTACTACCTTGGCTACATTCACCATTTCACAACCAGTTGTTACATGAGTTTGTAAGGAGGCCAATAAGGAGCATTCCATGACATGAATGTGTAGTATTTTGCAGAGTGTTTAAATGCCCCGTGATAGGCCTCTACCCCTCAGATATATTATGTGTAATGTGTGGATGAGATTTTGGATACTGGAGTGTGTCTTTACAGAGGATTTGGGAATCCTTTATGTTTAGCATGTTAAAATGGTCTGTGTATAACATAGATGTGTATGTTATGTGCATGTTGAGTATCAACTGTGCCAATCCAATGGTCACTACAGTCTAGCCACATTTGTTTGAGATGGTCTGGGTATTGCATGTGTTTGAGGCAGCTAATCACATTAGTGAGATGTGCGTGGTCTTACACCAAACATGCACAACGTGCATTATGGGTAGGCATGTTACATGTGTACATGGCCTACACCTTAACTATGACATGCACTTTTTATTTACAATAATAAATGTAGAACACACTCACTAGCATCTGTCCACTGCCTTGATGTCACCCCAGAGGGACCTACATAGAGATGAGACAGTTTGCCAGTGGCCAAAACTGTGGCATTGCTACTGTGTGTTTGCAATCTTACAGTACAACAGTTTACATTCACATGGCTACAGATTATGTTCCAAATGATCAGTATTGCACAACAACAGGCTCCACATCTTTTAACGACACACTCCACATCTCACATATGCATGATCTACCAATACAGATAACAGTAGTCTACAGATATGCCACGTGACCTGCATGAACCATGTGTGTTTGCTGGTTGGCACCAATCTCCATCATGGTGTATGTCTGCTGCTGTTGTTGTTGGGCAGGTGCCACCAGGCTCAAAAGCAGCTCCTCCACTCTGGTGAGAGGGGGGTGGATATTAACACCACCTCCTGTTGCAAGCTGTTGTCTCCACACATCAGCGGCACGCTGACGGACATGACTGAGAAGATCACTGCAGTGGTGGCGTATCTGCTCATATGTCCAGTTATGCAGGCCTACTTCATTTACCCTGCGGACAACATCTTGCCACATTGCAGTATGCTCCTGCTGGTCCAGGCTGGTTCGTGAGAACATGAAACTGTAGTGCTGAATCATACTGGTTGTAATTATGTCATCTTCCGCACTACTGTAACTGGGGATTCTGTGATGTGCCATGATCCCTGGAAGACATAAATATGAAAATATGTCTGAGCAAGTCATATGGCACATTTAACATTATACAGTACAGATATCCCTGAACTGCCATATATAGCAAACTATTAGCTAAAAGAATGTGAAACACTTTAACTGCTACTTATCACTAATCACCCCACAATTGCGTGGAAGTGCCTGTCTCACTCTCAATCTAATGAACCATGTTCTGCACAGCAACAAAATAAAATCACAATATAAGACTATTCAAGAATACCTGGCACACTGTATGCAACATGATGCACCACCTTGCCACAGCAGATATACATCAAGCTGATGTGTAAAGAAATATATCATCCATCACAATGAGTGTAAGGTCCATTATATCACACAACTTGTTAATGGCAAACCTGTGTCCAAAATATGTGCACAATTGGGAATATAGGTTGCATACTGCTGTAGTACACTATGAATGTTGCTATATATGCAGTTATATGTTTTACCACACATATGTCAAAGGACATGTTACAGACATACCCACACACACATCAGACATAATTACAGGACACAAAGGTATGACAACCCATACAAGCTTTCAGTGTGTAATATACAGTACTGTGTGTCAGTACTTACACAACCTTAATCTTGAGAAATGTAATCTGTGATGAATACAGGGACCACACAAAACAGTGGATGCAAGCAATGTGGACATACACCATGCTTTGCTGTACAGGCCCAGAGCTTCAAGTAGTACTACAGTACACACAGGATTTGGATTCAACATCAGTACCAATCAATAATCATAGATGTAGTGCTTAGCCACCAATGACACACCCTAGTTAAAACCAAGGGACTTAATCACACTGTATGCAATAGCACTTTTTCTGTCTAGCAACATAATACACAGCTTTTGCTAGGATCAAAGCAAGGACCCATAATACCATGACATAAACAGTTTCCCACTAAGCTATCCCACAGATATATATCTTTGACGTATTCACAAATGCATTGACTATCACAGTCAGTTAACAGTGCAGAGAATCTATTGCAACAAGTAGATGTAGGTGTGTATGAGTATATATATATATATATATATATATATATATATATATATATATATATATATATATATATACACACATATATACACATCAGTTGGTGTACATATACATATATATGTAGGCACATATACATTTCACCTTTCATAGTGAGAATATACATTATCCAAAGGATGTGAGGTGTACAGTAATGTAATAAAATCACACAGTCTTGGGATAAATGCATTGAAGGTGTTCACTGCCCAGGTAGCTTTAGCAGGCCTCACTGGCTTCAACATTGCAAACTGAACAAACCATCCACAGTGTTTAACCACCACATGTTGTATACCAGCACTGTTTGCTGTCTTGTTTGTCACACACTAAAACCTACATACAAATATGCGCATACTAACATTCACCAACATATATATCTCCACCCTTCACAAACAGTTGCAATATGTCCCCTGCTCTATGCACATATACAGATGTAAATATATATGACACATATATATTTCTCCGTATGTGTGTGGCATACACACACAAGGTCCACACTGTTGTAAGTCCCTGGACCTCACAGCTGAACTGTTGGGCTTTGCTGCAACACAAACAGGTGTCACATATGAACACACACATTGACATTAGAGTGGTATATATGGCTACAAATGCTAGATAAGCATACTAGACTGCTACAGCAGTTGCCAATGCTAAGCTACACTTTAATATGACTATCTTGCATGTGTTGTTCTGTCACACCCATGTTTATATAATGTTAGCGCTAATCCCCCCAACAACCATTAGCCACACTACTGTACAGAACACAGATAACATGGATTGGATCTTTGACATTTAATGCTGAGCTACACATTTCACAGGTATGTCCCACTGCCCACAGGTACACACTGTATTGTCCATAGCAGTAGTTAAGCAGAATATCTATGCATAAATAAGTACTGCTACCACATATGAATGGTTCACATTATGTAGACTATACTTCAATAACATCTACTACATGCCAGTAAATACATATGTGTCACATACCTTTTCTTTGTTTGATTTGGTAATATTTATTTATCTTTTTCCTTTTCTCTGTTTCTCTCTCTCTCCCTCTCTCTTTCTCTCTGTCAGTCTCTGCAATAGAGTGATTGAGTTTGCTGGCAGAGATTGCAGCCTGCTTTTGTAGGTATTTGCACATGATCATGTGATGGCCTCTGCACCAATTAGTGGCCACCACTTGCTAATTGCATGCAGCCTGTTGTGTAGTAATTGCAGTAATCACTGTCATAGCAACCCAGTACTATAAATTGCCAACTCAGGTAGGCATGGCCCTTTCAACTTTCCAAGATGGAGATCATCCTTGTTTGCTGTGGATATCATCGTTTAAGACAGAAGGTTGATATAGTTCTTATATCAGAAGCCAGGGGTGTAGCCAGAGATTTACATTTTGTACTCAGACCTAATGTTGCTTCCAGTACCCACTTGTCAGTGTAGAAATGTACTCACCCCTCAAAATGCTACCCCAAGATACATGGAAAGATGTACTTTCTTTTCAACTTTTACAATTAACTGCCATGCAAAGCTAGTTATTGAGATGTATTCCTTTGGCACAAGAATTGTTTGTGAACTGCTATACTGTGAATATTAATTTACTCAGTTCTTAACAGTTTGCGCTTTTTTAGTGTTGACATTAGCACAAGCTGCTCAGAAAACTGGACACATTTCAGTACAGTGAGTATGCTTACCTACATCCTTGCTAGACCCTGCACACACAGGTATATTCTACATTTGGCTAGGGGTGCAGAAGTACAGACAGCGTAAGTATTATTGTATGGATTTTATCTTGCTGTACTTACAGGGTTGCTGTGTACATGTTAGTTTATCAAGTCAAGTAGTCTGTCTCCGTAACTCCCAACTGTGGACCTATCCACATAGTAGCCAGAGAACAGCCTGTTATTTTTTGTCTGTGCACCACACAGGTTTTTCAGCAAAAGAGCAATGGCATTGTTACAGCTGGTTGCTACCAGTACATGGCTACATACATTTGTATTTCAATGTTGTATTCCTACATAAGGGTATGCTTCTGAAACTCCTTCCAAAGTTATTTGCACAGTGTGTAACAGCAGAAAGGCTGATATGACTCTGTATTTCTGCCTCTGCCAGACCTCTCAAAACTCAGGTACATATTTAAACAGACTCAGGGAAAAGTAAAGAAAAAGTCAGGGACACCTTTAAAATGTTAGTGCCATTAAGTTGAAACATTGAGAGAATCAGAGCATATGAATGAATACACCTTTTCTGAAGTAAAAGAAGTGTCTAACTCGTAATTATTGTCGTTATTCATTAAGTGTAATTCACCACCTTTCTGGCCAAAGTCAGTAGTTTTAGAAGGGATTCAGAGGGGCAGAGATACATTTTGTGTCAAAATCAGGGACTTCCCTGAAAATTAGGGACATTTGGGAGGTATGGCATCTGCCCTAAACAGATATGCCAGTGTTTGTCCTGCTGTGGTACTGCGTGGGGTTGTAAAGTGATGGTGTAACATTATTTCCTGCTAAAATGGCTGCTTCTCTTATTACAGTCATGTAATGTAGTCCCACAACAACTGTTGGTAAAGATCCAAGGAACAAGTTTTGTGGTATGGCATTCCTATTTTTCCTTTACATTCACTCATTCTGATGCATGATATATTTATTTCAGTGCCAACTTGTTGTATATCTACCGTGGCCTAGTGGTACTTCATGTTGTGTAGTGTGTACAAGGTATGGGGTTCGAGACTGACAGAGGTGTTTTATTTTGCTCCTGAGCAGAACAAGGGCCCTCACATACAGAGTGACTAAAGCACTTTTAAGCAGTTGTAAGTGGGTTTGCGCAGGTTTGCGTGATGCTTAGCAATGCTTATCTAAGTGCAAACAAGCGCACACTCACGCAAACCCGCAACTACTGTTTAATAGAGCTTACTCCTGCTAACCTCCGTGCTCATTTCTTTGAAAGAAAAAGAAAAATGGGGAGATAGGAAAGTGGTGAAAAAGGGGCATAAAGAGGAAAAGACAGTATGGAAAGTAGTTTGGGATGTGCAGGATGGATGTAGGGAAGGTCCATAGCTGCCCATTTCTTTAACAGCAACAGCTGTGCATATGGAATAAATTTGTAGGTAGATATGACACCTTCAACCCCTGAGAGAGGGGTGAGGACAACAAAGTATGTTGTAATGCCAATTCAATTACATTTTATGTGTCCAGCGGATATGTGTGCAAAATGGGCAGCTATGTATGGGGGGTAATTTTTTTGGGGGAGCAGAATGCTCTTTTTTTTCAGGTGAGAGTGGAATGTGGGGTAGGGGAAGTAGGTATATTTAAGGGAGGAAGGTTGGAGAGGTAGACAGACAATACAAACAAGATGTATACAGGGGTGGTATATGACACATTTGGTAGGTGAACACCTTTGACGGGGAGGGATGTTTGGAAATCGCAAGCCCATGAACCCACAGATGGAAACAGTGGGACTGAGGTCCCCACCCATGGGCAGTCACCACTGCACCTTCACAACCCAGAGGGTGGCTGGGAGGGGCTGTGTAGGAGGGGCAGGCTGACTCGGGAGTTGCGCCAATCGTGCCTCAAGCTGGCATATATTTTCTGCAACAGAAAGTTCAATCTCTCCACACACCACAGCCCAGACCGTTCGAAGGTTGATAGGTGGCCCTCCTCCACCCACGCTTGCATGGGGGGCCGAGCCCCATCCCCTGCAGCTCTTCCACCCAAAGGTGACACAGGGCCAGTGGAGGAGGAGGACCCAGGCTGGGCACCAGACCTGCTGGTGCCAGGTGCCATGGCCAGCTGAGGTGGGGCAGGTGGGTCCGCTGGGACCGGCCTTCCCATATGAACTATGTTTTGGAGGGTTTAATAAAGATATGGGTTACTAACAGTCAACAGCATTTCCAATTAATTATAACAGCATGCAGAAGTATTCCGACTAACCCAACACACCAGATTTACAACAGTTGAAAAGCAAGCATAACACATGCATATATAGAACAATAGTGGACATTACAACAGCATGCAGGTTGAATTGATGGCAACAGGCTACCAATATTGTGGTATTTTAACAGGGCACATGCATAGAAATAAATGCAAATATTTATAAACCAATAGGACATATGTCCCAACAAATGTTTTGAAATTAGACATACCGATTGAGGTGTGGAATTGGATTTTTTATGCACATACAGTAGGGTGGAAAAAGATAGCTCAATTAACAACTTATATATCCTTCTAGTTTTCACTACATTCCTATTAACTGCAGTTATATGTCCCTTATATGTATTATTACACTACCCAATGTCCTTATATTGTGCAACTGGATTTTGCTAGATCATTCTATACATGAGCTGTATCTTATATACAAACTGTCCAAGATGCAGATGTTACTGCTACATATTTTGAGAGTTGTTCACACATACTACTGCTAAGATGGTACACTGACAGCTTTACTTTCATATAATTATCTAGATATGTTCAGGTGAAAGTATCAGTTAAATGTTAACAGCTCCCTACATTTCTGGCAGCACACTGACATATTTGGGGAACACAATACCAAGCTACTCATGTGCCAGATTAACCTGTACATGCTGGGCATGAACCAACAGTTGAGGGCTGTAAATATGCAAAAAAGCTACTGGCACTCCCTTCATCAACGTTATATGGGCCTACCCAAGTGTGGGTTAACACTACTTAATACAACAGTACTATTTGTAAAATGCAACAGTACAACAACATATCAAAGAAAATGACACAGACGCACTCCAGGAATTATATTTATTAAAGGATTATTACATCTTTATTTATTGGGTTAAAACACTTTTTGAAGGCTCTCTCATTTATTTTATATAACAGTACATGCAGAATAATTACTAACCTGCCTGATGATGCAGCCTTTGCAACCTATCTTCATGGGCTTGCTAATTCATAGCCTGGACACCTGCAGCTGTGAAGTAAATGCAGTGATATTGAGACATACCTATCCATTGTATAGACAAGCATAGCAATTCTTAACTACTTAATACAATGGCTACTTACTCAGTACTGGGGCATTAGGCATCGCACGGGACTCCTGGATCCACTGGTCCAGTTGATCCTCCTTACGTCGCTTCAGGTTAGAATAATGGTGCCTGACCTGTTCACCAGGAAGACCAGTGGCACTGGTGAGATCACAAGCAAGACTGTTTCAAGCCTCCGTTTTATATTGGGTGCCCTGGTACTGGCCCCACAGGAGTCTTTCCTCATGATTGTGGACAAAGAGCCAAACCATTACTTTGGTCTCCTCAATGCCCCAGCGTTGCTCTCAAAATCAAGTGCCTTCTCCAACACTGGCCATGCTGACTGCAAAAGGGAGCTACAACCAGTTATGCTAAGTATTCTTGCCTGTGGAGCTTAAATATGCCTCATTTCATGCACTTATTTGTGATTGGCCAGTTTTGAAAAAACTCAGCTGTAGGCACACCTGCTTAGCTGATGTTGGCAGTATTGGCAATGTTTAATATTAATTTGATAGATATGTGGTTGTTGAAAGTGCATGGTTATGAAATGCTGTCATGGCTTAGTGGTTACCTGCTGGGACTATAGTGCACAGTATCCTGAGTTTGAGCCCTGTCACTGCTTTTTATTTTCCTCCTGGCCAGACCTGAATGGTTAAGGTACAGTAAAGGAGGTGTGGCCGTGTTTAGCCAACTTTGCTCAACTTTGCCCGACATTGCCCGATGTTGCACTGGTTAGTGCGGTGCGCAGCTACACACAAATACATTATATTTGCGCTGGTTAGAGAGGTGTGCAGCTATGCGCAAATACATTGCGCTTGTTAATGCGGTGCTCAGCTACGAGCAATTGGTTTTAAATATGCTAAATACTGTTAAAATTTGCTTAGCAGTGCTTTATATTGCTTAAAATAAGTTACTCATGCCTCAGAATGCATAACCATTTCACCTTCATATATATATATATATATATATATATATATATATATATATATATATATATAATTTGTTCACTACTACATATATCATTTGAATGCTTTTTACAAAACTTATACATGATAAATGTCAGGAAATATTTTTGTATACAGATTTCCAACAGAAAATGGAACATGTAGTAGTGGAACTCGAACCGGGAATGCCTCCTCTTTATATGAAGGCTCTAACCACTACGCTATTGCTATTTTGCTTAATTTGAATATTTTTTTCTTATTATCCTCTTCGGTGTGTAAGCTGCTAACTGTAGCTAAGCAATGGGCAATCCCGTGCAAACACGCGCAAATACGGGCAGCTATATTGGAAATAAAACAAAAACAAAAAAAATTCTTTTAATTTTTAAATTTGTACGAGGTTTAACATATGGGGGAGTGTAGTGTTACAATGTACACATGTGAGCGGACTCGCTCATGTAACTCAACATTTCTTGGGTTTTGTCAGTGCAGGGGTGTGGATTTTTGGACTGCTCGGCAGTCCAACATGCCCCCTACACTCATCCATGCTCCGTGTAAGCTTTAGAGTTGAGGCAGCGCACCCTCATTAATATGCATGGCACACTGCCATCATACCCTTAGACTGGCATTTCCGTGTAAGACTAATCTAGTCTTACATGGAAAATTAGTAAATCCTGGGGCAGGTATTTCAAACACACAGAGTCCACACTTATTAGAGAAAAGGAATAATAGTGGTCATTCCAAAGTAAATAAAAGATTGACTGAAAGCAAACGCTTACCACCAAATGACTGTAAAATCATGGTCATAGATATTAAAGTCTGCAAAGACAAAGAGACACACCATTGATTGCTGCATTAGTAGATTTGGATAGTGTGCATTTATTGAAGGCAAAGCAAGTTCTGATTATTTATGTAGCACACTTCTGATCATGCAGGTTACATGTAGGGCAGAATAGATGGGTGTCAATAGGTTGCTGGATGCAAAAAAGACTTTTAATACGGTGAAGTGGAGATACTTGATTAGGGTTCTAGAGCAGATGGGATCCCTAAATTCGTACATGGTATTACTGATGGAAATCTATCAGAAGTCTTAAGCACAACTAACAATAGAAACAGGAAGAACAGACAGATTTCCTCACTCTCCATTATTATTCACATTATGTCTTGACCCCACTTGCAAGGGCCATAAGGCAGGCAGCTTGAACGCAACTAGATGAATGCATGCATTGGTGTTAATAGCCTTGTTCTGTACTACTTTACAGGGCATTTAAAGCATAATCCTATGAAATGTATACTTAATGCATAGAACATCTCAGAGTATCATTAAAACCACAGCGGTTTTATATATTCTACTCAAATCATTTTCCCAATGTATATCTCTATGATGTCCAAATTTGGGTAATCTTTCTTCTTATTTATTAGTGTGAGCAGCTGTAACCAAAGCATGTCTCTTATCCTATCCTACTTCAAATGAAAATCATGCAGTCTCAGACCAGCCTGTTTACCTCCACAGTAAATTATGGCCGTTCTTTCCATTCATAAAAATGTAAGCATGTCAAAAGAGCCAAATTTTGGCTGAGCCTAAAAACGGATTATAAAAGATTTCATTGCAGGCCAGATATGTTCAACACTGTGGTCCAGCTGCACACCTAATTCTACCCCCCCAGCAGCAAACTACCCTACCCTCTCTCTCTAGCATGGTCAATTACCATATGTATTTCAGAAAGGCCCTGCACTCCCATCAACCACTCCTTTTGATAAGCTCCGGTGATGCCCTAATATTTGCTAAACCAAAGGCTCATGCTATTTAAAAAAAAAAAAAACTAATCACCCTGGAACCACCCTTGCGCATCCTAGTACTTTATTGAGCAGCAACTCAAACTGGAGTATTTGCAACACTTTAATTTGTCCAACCATGAATATTAGTTGTCCACCAGTGGCAATGGCATGCACTCTCCTGAGGGTCACTGTCCACAATACTGGGCAGATCGGATATTCACCCTATTTTTAAGTAGTATTTCATGGCATTTCATCAACTTGCCAGTGGTTGCTGCTGATAACCACACCAGCACCTGATCCTATACAATTATCAATACATTACTCAATATCAGTGGGTAAACTGCCCTTTTAATAGACCCCCCCCCCACAACATCACTTATACATAAAGGACAACAATTAAGAAAGACTGGCAATGCTGCCAAATTGTTATTAGACATAAATTATTGCCAAATACCATCAAAGTATTTCAGCAAAAATTGCAACAGCATCCAATCTAATGTTTTCCTCTGGTCCATCAACTTGGATTTTAGCCTGTCACAACCTGTTAACCCATTCCTAAAGACTCATGTTTTGTAAAATCCACTAATCCTGGTGCTTGAAACATAAAATTAAATACAGCAGGATGAACCTTGATAGTACACTGTGTACCATCCCTTTGGCAAACAAATGACAACAACCTAAATATAATCTCCAATGAAAGCAACTTATGTCTCGTCTTGAAATATTAATCCATCATAAAAAAACAAATGTTTCCATCCAGTGCTGTAAGTTTTGGAGGTGCTAGGACCCTTTATGGCTTGAGTAACCAACCTACAAGTCATTGCCAGTTGATGAAAACTCCTGAGCTATTGGTATTCAATGATGATCAGCCCCCAATGCATAATAGAGCTGTAACTAAAAATAAGGTGAGCCATTTACTGCCATTTTATCCTTGCAAAGAAAATATGTTCAAAGGGCAGTTTAGGCTTTACAGTTTGCAAAACAAATTGTATCAATAAATCTTGTATTTTACCTGACTTATTTACTTTCTTTTTTTACTCAAAGAGTATATGAATGAAAGCATTATATGCTTGTTAGATTGTTTCTTGAACCACACTACCATTGTCCCATAAACTTGCATCAGCTCCAAGAATGTGCTGTCTCTCACTGTACTGAAGTAAATCCAAGGAAAAGACCAAGGACAAGGAAACCATTGGTGTTGGAGAGAAAACCTCAATAGCTGTCAATCATTATGTATCAGTGTAGAGTTTCAGTGCATTTTTCCCCACTACGGTGCAAAATTCATCTGGATCTGCGGAGGATCAATATAACACATCCCTGTCCCAAACCCGTGTTGTGATTAATATGGTGTATGGTCTCCTGAAGAATCTTTTCAAGTGCCTGGATGAGTCTGACGGTACCCTTCAGAATGACCTAGCTACTGTGTATACGATGCTTGCTGCATGTTTCATTATGTAACATGTGCCCAGATGAGTCTGAGGGTGCTCTTCAGAATTACCAAGCTACTATGTGTAGGATGCTAGCTGCATGTTGCATTCTGTAAAATGTGCCTGGACGAGTCTGAGAGTGCCCCTCAGAATGACCTAGCTACTGTATTTAGGATGCTTGCTGCAAGATTCATTCTGTAACATTTGCCTGGACGAGTCTAAGGGTGCCCTTCAGAATGACCTAGATACTGCGTTTACGATGCTGGCTGCATGTTTCATTGTATAACATGTGCCCAGATGAGTCTGAGGGTGCCCTTCATAATGATCTAGCTACTGTGTGTAGGATGTTGACTACATGTTGCATTCTGTAACATGTGCCTGGATGAGTCTGAGGGTGCCCTTCAGAATGACATAGCTACTGTTTTAGGATGCTCGCTGCATGTTGCATTCTGTAACATGTGCCTAGATGAGTCTGAGGGTGCCCTTCAGAATGACCTTGCTACTGTATGTAGGATGCTGACTGCATGTTGCATTCTGTAACATGTGCCCGGCTGAGTCTGAAGGTACCCATCAGAATCACCTAGCTACTGTGTGTAGGATGCTTGCTGCATGTTTCTTTCTGTAGCATGTCCCTGGACGACTCTGAGGGTGCCCTTCAGAATGACCTAGCTACTGTGTGTAGGATTTTGGCAGCATGCTGCATTCTGTAACATGTGCCCGGCCGAGTCTGAGGGTGCCCTTCAGAATGACCTAGCTACTATGTGTAGGATGCTTGCTGCATGCTGCATTCTGTAACATTTGCCTGGACGAATCTGAGGGTGCCCTTCAGAATGACCTAGCTACTGTGTGTAAGATGCTTGCTGCACGTTGCATTCTGTAACATGTGCCCGGATGAGTCTGAGGGTGCCCTTCAGAATGACCTAGCTACTGTGTGTAGGATGCTCGCTGCATGTTGCATTCTGTAACGTGCCCCGATGAGTCTGAAGATGCCTTTCAGAATGACCTAGCTACTGTGTGTAGGATGCTCGCTGCATTTTGCATTCTGTAACATGTGCCTGGATAAGTCTGTGGGTCCCCTTCAGAATGACCTAGCTACTGTGTGTAGGATGCTCACTGCATGTTGCATTCTGTAACATGTGCCAGGACGAGTCTGAGGGTGCCCTTCAGAATGACCTAGCTACTGTGTTTAGGATGGTCGCTACATGTTACATTCTGTAACATATGATTATGTGCTTGTCTGGTGATGAAGTGACCCACACCATCACTGCAGCCCCCAGTTCTAGTCACACTATGACTATTGATGACCAGCCAGCAGCAGTAGTAAGGGAATCCACGAGAAAGGCTCATGCACAGTTAAGAGGCAGCATCTTGTCCATAACTGTGAACCAGGATCTTCAGGATAATGTTTCCTTGTTTAAAAAAAATACATAGAGAGCATAATTGATACATGCAGTGATTCCTGTGGGCTATGCTGTGTGGTGCAGTCTACTTTCAATGTTCATTTGATATCCTCTCTCATCTTAAAATAATTTTCCTATTACTAGCAGTTTGAGTATTGACTGATTGCTGTGTAGTGATGCTGAAAGGCAGCAAATCAGTAAATAAGCCAACAGTTGCACATTGTATATCTAATCATTGTTTTTTTTAATTTATTTATTTATTTAGCATTCAATAGAAACTGGTACTGTTAGTTGTGAAAAATGTACTACATATCAAATTTCTTTCTTTCTTGTCATGTAAACCATTAATGAGGTCAGAATCCTTTTTCATTTGTGCAGTGATGAGATAGGTATGTGTTTAACACATGTACATATGCATCTCTCCACCCCACAACACTATTGCATTTAAGCACAGATATACAAGATTGCAGTTTCAGAATATGGTGAAAGTGATAGCTGGTATATATGTCCACCAAATCCTGTCCACCCCCAACTAAACTTTAGTTTCATTACACAAACTTATAAATAAATGTTAAATCACGGTAGCTCTAAGATCAAAAGAATCCAATGCATCTTCTATTGATAGGCCTGGTGATGGTGCAGCAGATCTGGAGGATGGGCTAGAATGACAACTGTAAGGTGAGTTAGTTCAATGATGTGATCTAGAGGAGGAAAGTGATCCTCCTGTTGGTCACCTGATAGTGCTTTGTGACTGTGACCGTGAACTGGAATATGAGGTTCTGCTTAGTGTAGATGACCATTGACATGGCCTTTGAGAAATATGTTGGGCTTGCTCACTGTGAGTGCTGACATTACTGTGTGGAGATCCAGTGTTAGTATTATATGATATTCTCTCAGGTGTCTGCACAGTCCTGTGTCCCCTTCACCTGGTAAAACTGAGTCTGGCTTGACTCTGATATGTCCAAACCAGTGTATGGATCAAGGTTGCATTTGATGCCTAGTGTACCACTATGCTATGCATCAGTGAAACCATGGCATTCTCTCTTCCCTCCACCAATTCAAAGCAGTGTTTGAAATCTTCACACATACTCTGTAGGACTCTAACCATTTCTAGTTGACTCTGTTGCACTGGTTTGAGCCCTAACCATGTCACTGCAAATTTCCTGTATTGCTGCCAAGGCTTTACCTGTTTCCCGAGCTAGGTCAGAATAGTTCTGTGCCTAGCACCTCTTTGTAATGTTATCACTATGGGCCATGTGGCCTGAGACTGCCTGCCTTCATCCTCAAACTGTTCTTCTGCATGTGGAGATCCAGATGTAGATTTGCAAGTGTACTCCTGGTGTACAAGCTTGAGTGGACTATCAGCCTGTTTTTGAATTTGTGATGTTGTGTCACTTGCTTTAGAGTTAGCAGCATGCTGTTAAGCGACACAGCTTGTCAATACACTGGAGGACTGCCTGCCACTTCCCTCAGGTGTCTTATAAATACAACTACATCATCATCATCATCATCATCCTCACTATCATCAGCAACACCCATCCTACTGCTGACTTCATCCATATTTATTGATACAGTTGAACTATTTGTTTCTGATGCTGACTTTGTAAAATAAATCATTACAACACATTAGTAATACTGCAACAGCATTTGGCATATAATGTTTACATGGGGGTAGGGGGCACCTACCTTGAAATCTGCCTTCATTTTCAATAGCTGCTGATGTACAAGGCTGACCTAATAATAATAATGATGAATTGTGACATGTTTAATTACAGTACTGTTTGTTACCATTCAGTATCAAAGATTTAAAAGGAATATTTTTTAAACCAGCTTTCAGGAGCAGGTGAATGCAAATGTTGCTGCAGATTTGGTTTGCAAAATCTTCTGTATCACAGTCATCCCTATGGATGGACATAAGGAATTCGTCATCTGGTGTTAACTTAATATTTGTTATTTGCGAATCAGTATGTTGCAGCTCAACCTTGCAGTGTAAACTCAGAACAATTTACATATTTAATATGTAAATTAGGTTAATTTACATGCAAGTTATGAATCATAGTATAAAGCAAACGTGTTATGAAGAACATTGGCAAATTCAGAATTTTTGCCGATTGTCAATGCGAGTGACATGCTACAAGTATGAGTCTGAAAAGGCATAGATGTGCTGACTGTTTAAATAATTTGCCACCTATCTCAGCTATTTGTGAATAGGTAAGGTGCAGCTCAACCTTGTGGTGTCAATTTACATGTTTAGTATGCAAATTAGGCTAATTTATATGCACGTCTATAAATCAAAGTGTAACGCAAAGTGTTACAAAGTACATTAATGAAATCTGAATTTTTGCAAATTGTCAATGCGAGTGACATTCTATCTTATTCTACACGATTGAGTCTGAAATTGCATGGATGTGTTGCATGTTTCTGATCTCCACAGCACTCATCAGCAATACCCAGTATTGAACTTGTTTGAAACTGTCACCGAGATGGACTTGAGATATTTAGTGAACAATCGTAACAAATTGTTCTACAATGACACGCAAACCACACGTTACTCGAGATGAATCTACTTTACTAAACATTTTTAAGTCACTTAATGTAAGAGCAATAAAACCTGACAAGGGCGGGGTTTTAGCTATCTTTGATCTATCTGATTACATCGATAGAGTACATAGTATTTTAGATAGTAAGACTTACGACAAGGTAACCATTAATGAAGTTAACGTTGCCTATAGCCGAATTAAAGGCTATATTAGTGATTTATTTATAGAGGGTTTTATACATGTTAACTTGTACAACTACATGACTATAGTCTGGCCAAAAATTTCTGTTGTGTTTGCAGTACCTAAAATTCACAAGAATATATCTAATCCACCATTTAGACCATTAATTGATGGCCGTAATTTGATCACATATTCTTGTGCAAAAGTGGTTGATCATACACTAAAAAAGTATTTGTTAACTGAACCACAAGTTTGTAAAGACTCGTGGGCATTTTTGAAGAACATAAACGATATTCCCTATGACAACAACACCCAATTCATCACACTTGACGTAGTAGACCTTTACACGTCAATTCCACATCTTGATTGGTATAGAATGGGTCAATTTATTTCTTATTAGCAAAGGAGCTTCTAGTCAAGAAATCCAGTTAGTGACGACCCTTCTAGATATTATTCTTACTAATAATTATTTTTCTTTCTACAATAAACTATTTTTACAGAAATGCGGTGTAGCAATGGGCTCCCCTTGCGGAGCAAGTTTTGCTAACACCGTTATGGTGTATTGGGAAAAACATTATGTATTTGAAAATACTGAATGGATGTCTGACATAATGTATTACACACGCTTCCTTGACGACATATTTATACTGTTTCAAGGCAGTTCTGATTTAGCAACTAAATTTTTAGACTACCTTAACAGTACTACTAATTTCTTTAAATTTACATTCAATTTTCAGGAAGCAAGTATTAACTATTTACACGTCAACTTAGTAAAGGACGTCGTAAATAAAAGATACATTTAGAAAATCCATAGGAAAAGTACGTACTGCAACTCTTTCTTGCACTTTACAAGTTTGCACCCCTTACCACAAAAACGGGCTATAATAAAGGGCCAGATGATTAGAGCTGCTCGGATGGTTTCACTTTATAGCGACTTTCTCGTTGAGCGCAACTTACTGGAGAACATGTTTCAACAAAAGGGCTATCCATTGGACTTAATTAAGACATTATTTTGCGAAGTCCAACTTAAAAGAGAGAACGGAGTAATCACTCTGATCTTAAGTGGAAGCCAACCTTTGGATGAAATAAATTTCTCTAACTCTAGTTCTTCCATTGAAAATTTAATTGACACAGAAAATGTAATTGTAGTGGACTGTGCCGAGACAGCAAACAATAGTAGAGAAATGAGGTTTGAATGTAGTTTTATTACTATTTTCAACTCCGACAGCACCATTGTAAGATACATACTATACAAAAACTGGGAACTATTTAGACAAGACAAAAGCCTTTTAAGTAAATTTAGTTGTATGCCAAAAATCATATTTAGGAGAGGCAAAAACTTAAAAAGTGTTCTTGAATCACATAAAACAAAAAGCTTTAATAAAAAAGTAGGTATGTTTACTTGTAGCTGTTGCAGTATGTGTAAACACATTACAACAGGTACGAAATTTACTATTAATGATAAACAATATCACATAAAACACAAGTTGAACTGTAATTCTAAGTTGGTTGTATATGCGGCTTCTTGTTCACTATGTAAGACATTCTATATAGGTAAAACGGAGCGCCGTTTACGGGACAGGATTTACGAGCATACCTGTGCATTGGCTACCAGGAAAGTAGAAAATGCATTAGCAAAACATAGTATGCTATACGAAGGCCACATTTTTAAAATTAGAGCTATAGACCAAATACAGTATGATATCAGAGGAGGCCAGTTCAACTTGTTCTTAGAATAACGTGAATTGTCATGGCAACTAAGAACTAACACCTTCGCTGAACCCGGTTTAAATGAACATTGCAATATAGCCTGCCTTCTCAAACTTAAAAGTCTGAACAGATAGGTCTTCTAGCCTTTTATTATCCCTTAGTTATTTGTTAGTTATTTTTTAGTCATTTTAGAAAAATTCAAAAATTCAGCCACAAATATATGCATGTTTTTTCTTATTATTTAGACACAAACAAAATAAAATAAAAGAATAATAATCTACTTTGATGACTTTATACTGCTATTGGTTGGTGTCTAAAACATTGGCATATGTCTGCTTAAACAAAAACTCATTTATTACAAGTTTTTAAACAATGTTAGCAAGACTCACTTAGTAAATACAAACAACATGGGTTATTTTGTTAGAACAATGCTAGGCAGTAGGGAAAGGAATAGTTAGAATATTATATGTGTTTTAAAATTTTATAAATTTTATACGTTGGTACTACTTTGTGTTGCATTGATACAATGTTTAAGGTGGATTACTTGATTAGAACTGTTATAAAACTGCGTTTTTTTTACTTGTAAAGTATCTGAAGAAGTTGCCTCATCGCCGGTGACGAAAAGCGCTTCATAATAAACGGCTTTATTTTGTTCATTTTGTTAGTCTGAGTTCATTCCCTCAAGCTTTTTTTTGGGTGTAGCAATACCAAACTGTTTGCAAACATACCCTGCTTGGTCAGAACTAGCCAATAAAGAGATATATACTGGTAAAATTCAAAACGGAGTCATTTGAATGTCAGGTTGTAATGAATGTGAAGGTTAATCCCTTGCCATCCAGGTCTGTATATCACACCCAGACAAGTAATACATAAACAAAATCCCTAGACATACATCCTGACATTAGTATTGACATTTCTTTCTCTACTACTTATTAATAATAAATTAAATAAATAAAATAAATAAATAAATAAAATGAAAATAAAAAGTAATAGGTCCCACTTCAATGCATGAAAGCAAATTCTGTTAAAGTCAAACATTCTAAGGGGATCCAGTATCTCTCTGCCTGGGATGACATGATCAACAGACCATGATGCTTTGCCAGAGTTGGCCTGCACCTGTCGCCCTTGGGATTCTGGATACTGGCAAAGGCCCTTGCCGCCCCTATAGTGCCTTTTTTAGGCAAGGTTCAAATGACAAATTCATCACAGTAACAGGAACAGGCAAGCAAAAACTGAAGGTAATGTTACTCAATACTAGAAGTCTAAATCTCAAAATGCACTCATTCGAGGCACTCCTTAAAATGGAGAACATCGATATCTGTGCAGTGACTGAGACCTGGTTCAAGGCTCCAGCGAGCACCCCTGCATTACCAAGCTATAACTCATACCACACTTTTTGGCTATCTAACACCAAAGGCGGAGGTGTGTCCACATTCATTAAGGATATCCACACCTCCAGGCTAGTTGCTCAGCATAATGCATCCGAGGTTATCCAAGTGCAACTAACTCGCAAAACTGCAATCCAAATTGTAGCTTGCAACAGATCACCCACCATGCCCCAGGATTCCCACTCCTCTTTTCTTGATATTCTGGAAAATATTAGGTTTCAACCAAACACACTAATATTGAGTGATTTCAACTACCCCACCATTAACTGGGAAAACTACTCATGTACCAACTCCTTCATTCAGCGCTTTCTGGAAATCATAAATTCCAATGCCCTGGATCAACTTATCCACACCTTCACCAGAGGCAACAATATCTTAGACCTAGTCATTACCAACATGAGTTCCACACCTGAAGTCAAATCCCCACTGGTCAGATCTGACCATAAGCTAATCACCCTAGTTATCTACAGCCTGCCCCCACCCCCCATTAAGGAAAGGATGGTAAAAAAATTTCTCCAAAGCCAACTTCATGCTTCTTAAGACAGAAGTGGCGAACTTCATGACACCCATGCAGATGGACAATACAGTTATGACTGCTGAATCCTACACAAATGCACTCTATAAGCACTTACACGAGTGCATGGATCATGCTATCCCAAACAGAACCAAGATGCTATCCTCCAAAAAAAGGAAGCCAATCTGGTGGTCCCCTGCCATAAACAAACTCTACAACAGAAGGAAGAAACTGTTGCAAAAGAGAGTAAAATCCCATAAGTGGAGGAACTCCCTGTTCAGTCTCAGTAAGAAGCTGAGATCCCTTATGAGATCCACGAAAGCTATCTACGAAAACAAGATCACCACTGATTCTAAGGACATACACAAAGCATTCTATAGGTTCATAGGTTCATAGGTTCATAGGTTCATACTAGGCTATCTGCCCAAGGGCATTTATAAGCCTAGCCCATAGTTATTTGGCTTTCGCCACCCCTTTAGTTTGAATAAAACTATGCCTATTATTTTGCTGTGCCTCTGTCAAGCAGTGACACTGAAGTAATCCCTTCCCCATCCATTGGTCAAGATTCCTCTTGAACAAGGCCAGCGAGGTGCTCTGCCTCACATGTACCGGAATTTTGTTCCACAGCATAGGGAGTCTCTGGGTGATGAATCTGTCCCTCCAGCATGTTCTATTAATAACCGTGTCAAGGTTTAAGTCTCCCGCCCTTGTGGTTCTGAGGGATCTAGATTTTTTGAGGTGAAGCATATTCATCAAATCAGGGTTTGACATGGCCTTATATGTCAGGCACAGGTCACCTCTGAGCAAGCGGTATGAGACTGAATAGAGCTGGAGTTCTTTCAGTCGGGCAGCATAAGACATATTTTTGAGACCCTTTATCCTTTTGGTGAGGAACTTTTGGGGCCTTTCCAGCTGCTGCAGGTGTCTGGGGCATTGTACTCAATCATAGGTCTAATGAGTGATGAGCCTTGATCTAGATGTGAATCCCTTCATGATCAGGTGGGCAATGTAGAAGGTTTTCCTAACTACTTTAGCAACATGTGTGTCAAACGAAAGGCTACTGTCAACCTGGGTCCCCAGATCCCTGATGACTTCTTCTGTGCTCAGTGGATTGCCACCTATATGGTAGCTAGGGCTAACCTTGTTTTCCCCGAAGGGTATGACTATGCATTTCTTGGCATTTAACTTTAGGCCATGGCTCTGGCACCAGTTATCCATTTCTGTGAGGCCCTTCTGAAGGATATCTGTGTCAGATGTGACTATGGCACCCAGTTTGCAGTCATCTGCAAACTTTGTCAGCCATAACCCTCCTGTGTTTGCTTGTACTTCAGAAAAGTAGATGCCGAACAAGAGTGGACCCAGGACTGAGCCCTGTGGGACACCACTTGTGACAGGCTTTGAGTCTGACATGGCTCCAGCAACTCTGACCCTGTGGGTTCTGTCACTTAGCCAGTTTGCAACCCATCTTGTGATGTATGGGTTTACATTCAAGCTGATGAGTTTTTGATGATACCTGAGTGTATTGTGTTGAAGGCCTTTGCCAGGTCAAGGTAGGCTGTATGGACTGCCTTTCCTCATCAATGGCCTTGGTGACTGTCTCAAAAAGTCAACCAAGTTTAAAAGACATGATCTGCCTTTGACAAAGCCAAACTGGGTTGGATCCAAAGTCTGCAAGTTCCCTATGTCTTTATTTATGAGTTCCATTATGATCCTCTCCATGGCTTTGCAGATAAGGCTTGTCAAGCTAATGGATGGTAATTTATCCTGAGGTGAGGCTAAGATTAAACAGCTGTCCTAACTGGGTTTAATTCCTCATTGAGTTCATGACACCATCCGTCCCATGGATGCTGTGTTTTTGCTTTGAGATGTTTGGGGGCTACACAATCTCTGGTATAGATCTCTCCTTGGGGGAGGGGGAGGCACTGAACCTGTCAGCCAGTATGTTGGCAATGTGTAGGTTCAGTAATCTTCACATCATTTTGAACTAATTCTGAGCATATCTGGGAGTTTCCTCCCAGGTTTCTAACATAGCTAAAGAAGGCCTTATGATTGTCTCTCAAAATTTGCCTTGGATGATTTTATGAGAGCTCTTAGTTTTTTACTTATAATGATCAAAGGTGTCTTACCTTTCAAGGACTTTGCTCTATCTTGTAGTAGCTTCCTCCTTTTGTTGTAGAGCATGTTTATGGCTGGGGTCCACCAGACTGGACGCTTGCCTTTTGTACAAGAGTCTTAGTTTTGTTTGGGATTGCCTGATCCATGCAGTCCTGTAGGTGCTGGTAGAAGGCATTTGTAAGTGATTCAGCGGTTTGAGTAATGTTTACCACTGGCTCAGGGGCCTTTTTTCACTGTGGTCTTTTTGTTTCAGGTGGGGGCGGATGAGGACCTCCAGCGAGATTAGTTTATGATCTGATCTCACCAGTGAGTGTTGAACATTGTGCCCATGTTCGTGATGATGAGATCAAGTATGTTTTCGGATGGTGACTAGTTGTTCCATGGCATTTGAGTTTATGAACTCCAGGAACCTTTGGGCTAGAGTGTTTGGGCTTGAGTAGTGTTCCCAGTCTATATTAGGGTAGTTGAAGTCACCTAGTATGATGGTGTTTGGAGATACATTTATCCCTCCATTGTTTTCAGGAAGGCCATGTGAGGTTCCTGAGTTTGAGAGGGTGGCCTGTAACATGCTACAAATTGCAGAGCAGTCTTGCCTATGGTTAATTGCACCTGGATGGTCTCCGTGTCCTTTATGAATATGGACACCTCCTTTCTTGGTGTTGTCCGGATTTTGGGGCCGGAACGCATGATATGAGGTGAAACCTGCTAGTGCTGGGGTGCTCTCAGGAGCCTTGAACCAGATTTCTGTCACAGCACAGACATCGATGTTCTCCATACTGAGAAGGGCCTCGAAAAGGCATCTTGAGATTGAGACTTCTGGCATTGAGCAGCATTACCCTTTTACTTTTGTGTTCTAGGGTGGTAGGTTTAGAATTTGAGCCTTGCCTAAAAAGGCACTATGGGGTGGCAGCCTTTGCCAATATCCGGAAGCCTAGGGTGACAGGTGCAAGCCGTCCCTTAAAGCAAGTGGCTTGTCCAGCATGTCATCCCAGGCAGACAGACATTGATCCCCTTTGAATGACACCAGAATTTAAGCCAATTATTAAAGCTGATCATCTTATCACTGTATTGTGGCATCATTCTAGGTGAAGGTAGGATACTGCTCAAGGTCAGGGTCATACCCTGCTGGGGCTAATCAGAGAGCCTCAATGTCTCGACAATGACTGAGTCGTACTTGTACCTGCGCATGTTGAGAGACCTGAGTGCTTGTGTTATGTGGCGGATTCTCAGGCAGCTTACTGTGACCTTCTCCTTACTCAGTCTGGTGAGCGGGACGCCAGTGTGTCTGACTATGGAGTCACCTATGACAAGTATGTTTGGTGTTGTATTTGGAGTGACTGCTTTGTACACTGATTTTGTTGTTTATGTGTTGTTTGTGTGGTGTATTGAGTTTGCAGTTGCTTTGGTGTCTGCTTTGGAGGCCTCTGCTGTTTAGGCAAATTTTTCTGCAGAGCCTCCGAGTATGTCTTAGTGTGTTTATGTATTTGATTCAGTGGTGTGGTTGAGTTATGTGAGACTGGTATTGTGGTGTGTGTAGTTGCCTTCTCCTCCTGCCTGGTCTTGCCAGTCCTGAGTTGAGAGAGCTCAGCCTCCAGTCTGGCTAAATAGCTGCATCTCTCACAAGTGTTAGTGTTACATGGGAGGAGGAGATGGTTGTCCGTGTACATGAGGCAATTGTAACATTGTCTCAGAATTCCCAGATTCACCAAATGGGCAGGAGAGGACGCCAGCATCTGACCCTTCGACATGCTAGAAAGAATTATGAGTTGGTATGAGACAGAAAAGTAGTGGGCTTAGCAGGGAAGTGGGCACCCTGGGGTTTTGCTAGTGAGAGATTTGTATAATATAGGAGTGCTTGACCTGCAAAGAGAATGCTTATAAGACAAGGGATATGCTTATAAGACAAGTGCTGAGCTTTTTGAGAAGAAAAAGCTATTTGGAACAAGTGCTGCACTTTTAGTGTAGGTGTAAACTGTTTAGGTTCCTAACAGAGCAGTTCTAAGGGAAAAATTGAGGAACAGACTTTCTGGAGCCAGAAAGAGTTTAACCTTGTTTAACCGGGCGCTGCCCGACGCTGCTCTAGTGGCAACTCTGGCGCTAAATCGCTAAAGCACGTTAAAGTGTGCTTGATAGCAGGGGCTGAAAGAAGCAGGAATAGACCCAAAAGGGAAAATAAAACTACAGTTTTAAGTCAGTAACCACCTCTCACGGGGAGGAAGCTGCTCAATGTTAGTCACTGCCACTGATGAACACAGAGACCCTCCTTCAGCCCAAGCAAAATGGCCTCACAGAAACTTTCAAACAGTTCAGGAACAGCAAGCCTGTAACTGAACTTTTTTAACTCTCAGAAAAGTGGGAAAAAGCAAGATTTTCTTTTTTGTTTTTGTTTTTTACAGAGATAGCAGAGGTTCACAAGTAATACCAAGTTATAACAGTGCAGTAAATGACCCCACACAAGAGTGCTAGGTCAAGGACAGAAAATATGCAAGTTTTAAGAAAAAACGATTTAAAATTAAGTGCAAACAGGAAATTCAGCAAACAGCTTTTGGTTGTGCTCTAAATACAGCTACTAATACAGAAATCAAGTTTAACAAGCCAGAAAATGCTCAAGCTAGGCAGCTATGCAGAAAAACTTAGCAAATAAACAGAGAAAAATACTTAAAATCTCAAAAGTGGCTCCCTTCTTCTCTCAGCTTTTCCTCTTGAGGGTGCTTCACCAACAGCCAACAAGCCTGAAAAGACGCTCAAACCACGAGGCAACTAGGTTTTAAGAGAGGAAGATGAAGGAGTTATGGAAATGACCCCTAGTGGCCAATAAAACTACAGTTTCAAGTCAGTAACCACCTCTACGGGGCAGGAAGCTGCTCAATGTTAGTCACTGCCACTGATGAACACAGAGACCCTCCTTCAGCCCAAGCAAAAATGGCCTCACAGAAACTTTCAAACAGTTCAGGAACAGCAAGCCTGTAACTGAACTTTTTTAACTCTCAGAAAAGTGGGTAAAAAGCAAGATTTTTTTTTTTTGTTTTTGTTTTTTACAGAGATAGCTATGTGAAGAATCTTAATGGCAACACCCAGATCTGCTCTGAGTTACAGCACAACGGCACAAAAATTACAGAACCAACTGATACTGTCAACATCCTGGCAGATATGGTCAGTGCTAACTTTATCCCTCTCTCACCCCCTAAAGGGCCCATATCTATACAGGAAGAATACAGAGTCCCTGTAATCACAACTACACAGGTAAAAGCAGCACTCTCTAAAGCCAAAAGCACAGCATCCATGGGACCAGACAACATCCCAGGCTGCTTTTTACATGAATTTCAGAACAAACTGGCTCTCCACCTAAGCTCCATGTTCAATCATAGCATCACATCAGGCTTTGTGCCCACTGAATGGTGCACAGCAACAGTTATCCCACTCCACAAAGGGGGAGCCACCACTGATCCTGGGAACTATTGCCCTATTAGGCTGATGAGCCTGTTCTGCAAGGCCATGGAATGTATCATCATGGAATTCATAAACAAGGACATTGGTAACCTCCAAATTCTGGACCCCACCCAGTTCAGGTTTGTGAAAGGCAGATTATGCCTCCTGAGCCTGGTCAACTTCTTTGAGGCAGTCACCAAGCAGATGAGGGTAAGGTGGTTCACACAACCTATCTTGATCTCACCAAGGCTTTCAACACCATCCCCACACTGGAATTATAGGTAAACTCACTAAACTAGGTATAAATCCCTATGTCATAAGATGGGTAGCCAACTGGCTCACTGACAGAACCCACACTGTAAAAGTTGCAGACTCCAAATCTGACTTCAAACCAGTGACAAGTTGAGTACCACAGGGTTCAGTCCTGGGACCTCTCCTGTTTGGTATCTACTTCTTTGAAGTACAGGCTAAGAGAGAAGGCCTCTGGCTAATGAAGTTTGCAGATGACTGCAAACTAGGAGCTATAGTCGAGTCCCCAAATGATGTGGACATCCTACAGAAGGGCCTCACTGAGACAGATGCCTGGTGTCAGAGGCATGGCCTTAAGTTCAATGCCAAAAAGTGCATTGTCATCTCCTTTGGTAAAAACACATGAACTACCACATAAACGGCAGTCTACTTAATGTCAAATGTGTGATAAGAGACCTTGGGACCCAGGTGGACAGTAGTCTCTCCTTTGATAATCACATTGTCACAGCAGTCAGGAAATCGGGAAAAAAGAGGTCATTGTTCCCTTCTACTCGATACTCAGACTCATTATAGGGTACAACGTCCCTTTTGGAATGTACCTCACAAACCATCTGCAGCAGCTGGAAAGGCCACAGAAGTACCTCACAAAGAGGAATACTGGCCTCAAACAGATACAGTACACTGACTGTCTCAAAAAACTCCAGCTTTACTCTGTAGCATATCGCCTACTCCGAGGTGATCTCTGCCTAACATAAAAAGCTATGTCAAACCCAGAACTTTCAGACATGCTACACCTAAAGAAATCCCAATCCCTCTGAGCTGCATGGTCTAGGGACCTAAACCTTGTCATCACAATAAACAGGACATGCTGGAGGGATAGATTCCTGTCCCAAAGACATCCAATACTTTGGAACAAGCTACCCATCTACGTCAAGCAAAGTTCCTCATTAATACTCTTTAAGAAAAATCTTGATAAGTGGATGAGAAATAGGAAATACACCCCGAGGAATACTTCTGTGGCTCTGCTCAACAAGGGCACAGAAAATTAACTTTCTTGGGTTGGCGTAAGCCAGGGAACTCTGTTGGCTAGGCTTACTTAGGCCCTTGGGCCGATATCCTAGTACCTACCTATGAACCTATAAGAGATCATGCAAATGTTATGAAGCAATATTACTGGCAGCACCTACTTGATTTAGATAAATTTAAAAATAATCTATTAGTAATTGTGTGGTCTGGTAGATGTTTCTCTTTAAGAAAGAAGAGGGTGTGACAAAGCATTTATGGTTACACTAAACCTGCCAATGTCAACAATACTTGGTCTAATAAGTTTGATAAAGCTGATGTCACACCTAACAGAGTGTGGTTCTAACCCTGGTTAATATTGTCTTCACCCTACTTTCTTTATTCTGGTTCTGGCTCTTTGAGTAATGGCAGCCGGCAGCACCTGTAAAGGCATGAGGCCGCACTCCTGGCTGGTCTGAGAAAGAGACCTCAATCATGCTCTGCCTTCTGCATGACCCATACCTGGAGAAAATCCAAGCATGGTCACATACTAGTTCTTGGAAAAAAGTTGATATCTGGCAGGAGTTGGTCGACCACCTAAGAATTCTAACAAGTATAATCTGCTCGGAGCAGCAATTTTTTTAAAAGAAAAGGCCAACCTGCATTCATACTTCTTCAGAACCCTACACAAAGCAGTAGAATGTTTAACTGTTGAAATTTAATAATACACACATATGCATTCAACAGTTACAGGATAAGACAAAAAGAAAATAATTAGAGGGAATAAGACATACCTATATATACGCTTTAGCTCCCTCCAATGACTGCTGAGTTTCATCCTCATCAGATAGTGCTCTGCTTTCTCTTTCTTGGCTAGCCCAAGTTATATACACAGTAACTGACATTCTATCATATGATTTTTTACTTTTAAATCTATTATACTTGCATTCAGTGAAAACCATTTCGGCTGCCAACCCTAGATTCCTGATATATCGGTCTATCCCATTAAAGTGTTGAGACCTATTCCTCATGTAGACATAAAAATAATAACTCGTGGTCCCATAATGTATGGGAAAAGAACCCATCTACTTTTGTGCAATAAAATTCATTACTCATCTATTTTTTTTAAAAAGTCAATATTTTGCAAGATCGGAGGATCCATCTTCTATGGTGTTCTTTGGTTTTCATTTTCTGCATGATGTGGCCGTAGTCTGTTACTGGAGGATCCAGTATCTCCAGTGCTTGTATTTTTTCTAGAAAACCACTGAAAACCAAATTATAATAATGACTAGTAGAATTTAAACTGCCCAGATTGAGGAAAGTATATTATTCATCTTGTGAGTGGAGAAAGAACAGACATCATGCAGCTCTAGATCCTTAAGAAAATTATTCAGTAAGATTTTGCAATCTCAGATGGCATTCAACTACTGGAACTATGTAGTCCCTGAGTCACGGGTCACATTGAAATCACATTCTATGAAAACACAGGCTGAAATGGACTCTCTACTCACTAATGAAATAAGAAGTTCACACATAATTGAGGAGAATCATAATCAATGCCACATATATTGTCAATTGTTATTGGGCTAAATTGTGTTTGAAAGATGATCAGAAAACCCTGCATTTACCATCTAATTTATGCACCGGTCTTAGAGACGCTTTAATAAGAGTGTCCTCTCCCATCTTTTTCTTCTTAGTTAGGAGGTACATACAAAACCATCACAGAATGAATGGATAAATATCATATTCTTACCAGGATGCATTCTTTCACAGAGCATACATCAATAACTGTAAAACATATTTTTTAAAAGTGAACTTAAAAACCCTTACATTAGTTTTTAAACAGTTATGTATAACACAAACATAAAATTAGATAAACAACAAATTATGTGGTTAAAAGGTTTGTGGAAGACTTCTCTTCTCTCCTGTTTTTTTTTTTTTTTAGTTTGCCTATAACTTTTTTTCATGTCTCTTGCATGGTTCATGATGGGGGGGGATCTGTTAGAAATTGATCCTTTATGGAATCCAGTAGAATCAACATTAGTTCCATGTTACCAGCCTTGCTGTCCATTGAATAAGCATTATATTTTCCTTAGCAATATAAAACCTTACTTAGCATCTTAATGCTTGTACATAATTGTTCTTCTTTATCCACTCATCTACTTTAACGTTGTCTTTATTTAATCATAGACAAACTGTAGCAGCTGCAGTGCCTAATTTCAAAACTGACAAATTACACTGGCAAGGGTTAAAAATGTTGAGTTATAAAAGTTCAACCAGAAATACCGGGTTAAGATTCAGTTTATTTTGTCTACTCATTTCACTAGTTCTATGAGAAATAACCTTAACTACTTCCCTGGAAATGGTAGATACATTCTCTAATAGTCCTACCCTCTCCAATGTCTTATTTGCACTCCACCCTCCCTCCACCTTTACACCAGCTGAGTAGAAAAAATAAGTGGGACATATTCTCTTCACCTTTGTTCACAGAAAGTAAGTTGTGACTGTTTTCTAAGTGAGAGCTAGCTAGAAAGGCCTTAGAATAATATAGGTAGTTACAATCTCAAGGCCTTGGAGTAGTTAAGCAGGCATTTATATTTTCATCTTGAAAACTGTACCAAATATTAAGCAAATTAAATTATCAGATTTATAGTGCTTTTTGTCAGTTATAAAAAAATTATAAAAAATCAGGCCTATCCATCAGTTATTTTATAGCTCATATGTTCATAGGCAAATATAAGCCATCAGTCTTTAGCCTATTACAAGACTAGCCAAAAACCAGAGGTCAGAATCAAACCCTGTACCATGTCTCTGACATAAAGCTGTCTAGATTTTTAAGATGATTTTCCTATTATATTTAACATGTTGGACATCCTAAATTGGCTGTAGGCATGAGAGTGTCTGTCATGGAAGAACAACCATTGGAGGGCTTGCCAACTGGTGGTGTATACTTTTGATCTACATGATAGCCAGTGTAATGTGGCACTCCAACCCCATATGCAAAATGGGAAAAAGGAAGTTGTAGATGGATGTCCCTAATTCATTATAAATGCAAATGGTATGCAGTCAGTCTTGCTTTTTTGTGAAAGGTTCAAGAAAGTCTGTCAACAGGTTTAAACAGTAGAGCAGCAAATTTATTGTTTATTTGCCCTGAAAAAAGTATCCTAAGGCATTTTCTTTTATATGAGCAGGGATTAAATTGCATGCACATATTTGCAATTAACAGAACTGGGAATTGAATACATGTTCATGTTGTTTACATAATGACATTAGTCACAGTTTTGCCTAATTTACCTTCTGTGCAATAGTTTAATATCTTTAGGTCCATAATTTTCCAGAATAGAACTGGCCCAGTGCTGTAAACAGCAGATTATATTCCCTCTAAAATGTGAATGTATTTTATGGGGATGGTGAATCACCATATGTGGCTTATCCTAACTGTAAGTATCTTTTGCTTGGCAATAAGGATATCTGGATTTATAGATGTACTCTACAAAAGCTCAAATTTGTAATAAAATCTTAAGAAAAGAGTATCATATGCAAAATATTTCAACCTAAAATGTCATTGAACAGAAATAAGGAGAAAGTGAACTAATCCAGCTGATATTCAACATCTGTGATTTTTCTTTGTTAAGGCCAAAGCAGATTAATGGTGTAATTAAATGAAGTCAGACATGAATGTCATGTTCGTGATAACACAAATGTAGTCTTTGGAGTACAGTACTTCTAAATACAGATCGAAGCATACATGCAATTAGATTATACAGGTTTTAAGAACCACTCAATTTTCCTGATAGATGCTAAGAAAATAAATGAAATTGAACGACAATGAAAAAAGCGTAATAAAATGCTATTCTGAAGAAGTCTGTAATATTTCTGTACAAAAGTGCTTAATAGACATGCATGGATTCCTAAGGTGAAAAAGTGACGTTATTAAAATTTTACAGAGCAGCACCTTTGGTACAGATAGCAGCTAATGACACTGACAGTCATTTCAGTCAAATGGCCTACTGTGTTTGTTGACTAACATAAACAGTCAAGGAACATGCTAGATATTATTCATATCTATCCTAATCTAGAGCCCAGATAATGAATATGATAAAAAATAAGTATAAGCTGCAGTTTGTAGATATTTTTATAAACACTCTTGATGCACAAATAGCCACAATATTCAACTCACATTTTATAGACGCCATTGGTAAACTTACAAGAAATTTCCCTCAAATAAATATCACAGCACACATACCAAATAAAAACTCCATGCCAAACTTCACCTGCTCTCCCATCCCTACCTCAACTATCTTGAAACTACTTCTTAAACTCAAACCATGTACTAACGCACCAGATAACCTACCTACAGATGTCAGCAAAGTCTACAGCTTATCCAGTTAGCATACTTATCAATAGATCTATCCAAGAACACCAAGTACCCTCTGTCTGAAAAAAAAATCTTATATTCTCCCACTACATAAAGGAGGCCAAAACATAGATTTCACCAATTTCCAACCCATATCAATCCTTTCCTCTTGATCCAAAACTCTAAAAAATTGTGTCCACAATCAACTCCTAAAGCATCTCCTAGACAATAAAATCTTGTCCAACACCAAACACAGTTTCAGACCTGCACACAGTATGACCACTGCCCTTATATCATTCTTAGACACTGTAAACCATGCAAGAGACACAGGAAAAATGATGTCCTCTTTATTCCTCGACCTATTACATGCACTTGATACCATCTCACATCCCTTACTACTCACAAAACTATCTAACCTAGGAATCTTCTCCCCTACCCTAGATTATTTCTCTAGCTACCTTGCAAATAGACAACAAGCAACAAAATAGGATCAGTACTTCTCACCTTATCTTCTGATATCAACAGGAGTACCCCAAGGCTCTATACATGGGTCCCTCCTTTTCAGCATATTTGTTAATGACTTCCACTCGTCCTTGTCCCACACCTCACTTATTCAATATGCAGATGATTCTACCATCATCTGCTCAGCCTACTCCACTATTGAACTCCAAAAACTAACTCAAATTGCCTTCTTATCCACAGAAACATGGATGAACAAGTCACCTAGCCCAAAATGCTAACAAAACCAAACTCCTTCTATTCACCCCTAAAAGATCCACCCCCATAAACAGGACAGAATTTACTATTCAGTCTTAGGACAGGACTGTCATCAAAGTAGTGGCCCACACTAAACTCCTTGAAGTTGCTATCGATGAAAATCTTTCCTTTGACCTTCATATCCTAAACAGCATCACAAAGACCCACCAAAAGTTAGGCTTGCTTTACAGACACACAACTTAGCTCAACCAACTCAGCCAAAAAAAAACACCATCCTCCGTTCTTTTACTATCTCTACTATATGGTGCACCACTGCTCACAGGCATTCAACTCTCTAAAAAAACAAACTCTAATCTTGTTACAATAAAGTAGCAAAGTTTCCCAGCAATGCCACACATACCTCCCATCACCATATATCTCTTAAAACACTCAGTTGGCTCAAACTACTTCTCTTCCTAACTTATCTACAACTCACCACTGCACATAAAATCATAATTAAACCAGAAGATTGCCCATCCCTAGCCTAAATGATGTCCCCCTACAACCCTGCTAGATACCTCAGATCAGAAAATAAATGTCTTCTAAAGGTAGAATTACCCAACCTTCAGGTGGCTGAGCTCTTTACTCCATTGATATAGCCAAGGTGTGGAATTCCTTATCCACCACAATCAAACCCACTTCTAACCACACTATTTTCAAGAAGTCTCTGCAAGAATACCTGTCAAAACTACGGCTCTGTACTTGCACAAATAATTCGTCCAGCATTACATGAAACTAGAAACCTCTCCTAACAACTTTAATGCTTTGAAATAACTATCTTCACTAAATTTAACTTCTTCTCCATCTCACTTTTATGCATCCACAGCTACAAGATGAAATTTAAAGAAAAGAAAGCCTAATTCTAATTCTGTATCAGCATGTATACATTGTACTTGGATGTAAATCATTTTTATTTTTGTATTTTGTATAATGTTGCTTACTAGTAACTTGAATCCATTAACAGTCATTATGTAGCTTTATCTCATCAATGTATATGTAATATGTGAAGCTTTTCTCCCCAGGCCTCCACTGAAAATCATCACTCCTAGGCCCCATTGACTATCCCGGAAAACAAATGCAAATAAATAAATAATCTTGAGAACTTTATCTATTTTACTGATATATTATCAGCTCTGATAAAACTCCTTTAGACCAGCTGCAATTGCTCTGCTTGCTATAAATTGCAGACTGCATGTGCAAAACACCAGCACATACAATCTCAAGATACTTTTGCACCCCTAAAACATCCCCAAGGCCAAATCTCTACTTAAGTTTTGAAGGAAAAAAATGCAGTAAAGGAACATACACTAAAACATTGGATGGGCCACATCTCCCAATTATTTCAAAGGCCACACAAGACACAATTTCCCCAAAAGAATACCAACCATCTAAAGCAAACCTGTACTAAGGAAATTAATTCATATTAGAGTAGGAAAGGTAAAATAACAGTAAATAAAATAAAACAATCTGCATGTAGTTCAATGGAAAATGCTGTTACACATAAGATGAACACAAATTAACTAAAAACATGGTTAGAATGAAGTTAAACATTCAGATGTAATATTTTACCACTGTGGAAATACAATAATTGCACTGAAACAAATGATAAATAGCCAAAGTAAATAAAATATTTTACCTCTTTAAGCTAGAAAATTGATCTGTATACATTACATTTACAAAAATATGCACAAAAAACTACAGGGATTACAATTTTGCTTATGCAGTTACTGTAGTCCATTCTGTTCATTGTGAAATGTTAGTACAAGGAAAAGTGAATTATGCATGGCATATAATATTGTCAGATTTGTGTGCAACATTAATTATACTCGACTCTTGTGGCTGTCCTACTCTTTGCACTACTCATTTCCACAGTGCAAGATATTCCATATATCGCATACCAGAACTATTACGTAATATGTATTACAGCAGGACTCAACAGAATACCTTAGGAATGAAATCAAACTTTCAAAGTAGCGTCTAAGTAACAGAGCCATCAAATCTGAATGGCATTTCATTAAAGTAAGTTTTCTAGCACCAGCCCAAAACTTTTTGTTTCTCTTCGGTCATTGTACCTGTGTAATTTAGACACAGTAAAGGATGTGTTTTGTGAAGTATAAAGCACTTGTGAGATAACATGGCATAGTATTGTTTTATAAAGTTACTTGGAGTGTTTTAATAAGTAGATAACTCTTTATTATGTTTGTATAAGTGCTGAAATGCTTACCAGTACAATATACATAGGATCTAAGATGTACGTGCTTAAAGATTCATGATACTTATTGTTTTCTATGCGGATGAGAAACACCAAACAGCTAAAATGTTTCATTCATTTTTTTTCTCATTACCTGCTTTGTAAAGATCGGTGGCACACAGATGCCAGAACCGGTCCTAGGACTCATCGCGAACTAGGCAGAGAAGCAAGTCTTGGCTACGGACCAGTCAGTTGCTGGATTATTACCCAAACTCAAAGTCAGTCTTAAATGGCTCACACACCTAGAGGTAATTTAATGAATTGGACATTCAACTGCTTCATGCACCTCTAAAAAAGTCAAGAAAGTAGAGCACCCATGAAAACCTGCATAGATGTAGGGAAGCCATGTTGTGCCTGGCCGGAAGTCAATCTAGCTAATAATGGATCAATAAGCACTGTGAGAACAATACTATTATTTATTTATTTGCATTTGTTTACTGGGATGGTCCACTGGGCCAAAAAGTGCCATTTTCCGTGGAGGTCTGGGGAGAAAAGCTCCACATACAAAAGAAATTTAAATACAATCACATTTTCTGCATACATAGAGCGATAACTTAACAAAACAGACATGCAATCTTATCACAAATTTTTAGCTAGAATAGCAAAGGCAGTATACATTATATACAAAATATACAAAGTACAATATATCATCTGCTTTGGCTACTGTAGAGTGAAGACTGCAAGAGATAGTTGCATAACTGTTAAGCCGAGGGGAGAAAAAATTTAATGAGATCAGGTGAGGGAAGATGCTCTGTAGTCGTCGCTACATGTACATTGCCATAGGGCTAAGAGATGCTGTTTTAGAGACTTTTTGAAGGATATGTGATATTAACTGGAGAATCAATGTTTACTACTGCCCCACTCTGCTGTATGCATATAAATAAAACAGAAAAAAAAAACAGTCATCAAGTAACATGTTCCAAAAAGGGGCAGTGATATGAATCAGCAAGTAGTGAAATTAGTGGATGCTGGAATAGATGTAAAGATAACATATGGAGAATTGCCTGGTACATCAAATTGCCTAAAATGTAAGTGATTGAGGGGAAAAACAAAATATATTATGCACTCTCTGGAATGAAAAGAACCATAGTAGCAGAGGGTAAAAATAATTATGCAACAAAAGGTAGTGTGTTTGGCTTTACAATGATAGGCATGCCATCATGCCCACACTCTATCCATGGCTTCTAAGCCATGTTAGCCATTTCCATTTATTTCTTAGCCATAGCTAGAGATGATGTTTTGCAGGAAGCAAGTTGACATATTTTAAGATACAAACACTGTAAGATCAAATTAAAAACAACTGCACCAAGGAAAATGCTTAGGGAAAATAAGAAAGCTAATTAGCTTATGTTACACATTTAAAATTGTTCATATATTTATGGGTATATTTGTGAAAAATGAGTTCAGATATTCCTGACTAACACTTATCCATTAAATAGACTTCAAGTCTGGATTTAACATTACAGCCTGAGTGCCACATCCACCTATTGGTACAAAATTATTCAAAATCCAAGGGCTACTCACCAGAGGCAACATTACTCCAGGGCACACAAAGGTACATACCCCCCCCCCACCTTTGAGCTATATTGTGAAGGATTAGATAAACACACTTTTCTCTATAAATATATAGTGCTCCTAGGAGCTTCTGCCAGGAAATGATCATTCCATTATTCAATTTAAACATAGCATTTTGGTTTAGAACCATTCCAAAGAACAAAAAAGTTCCACTGGGAGTGTTGTTTAAGGGGATGTTCTGTTTAACTGTACAGTGACCTCTGATTGGGTTGGAAAATGGTACAGAGTAAGATTATGTGCTCCTAGTGTGTGCACTTAAATATGGATAAAGTTTTTATGGCATGAATGTAAAATACTGTAATAAACTTCTTAAGAAGCACTCGAGAGAAGAGAAATTTGCACTGCAGAGTTCATAGACATTGAGGGACAGAAACCATAAATTAAGAACTGATGATGCAATCAAATGTATCCCCTACTGTAAAAATAGATGGAAAAAGGCTGAGGTAGTTTGGATACCCAACTATAATAAAATGTATGCATATAATAACACTTATGCATATAAAATATAGGAAGCAAGTGGAACTTCATGAGGAAAGGACCTTATAGAATTCTAAGGGAAGAGTAGAAAACTAAATATGTCCTTCCATATCACTGTTGCAGTATTCTTCACCTTAAGGATCTCCTGCCAAGGATAGCCCAATGTCCGGCCAGTATACCAAAGCCTTCCGCTAAGTGCTGTATATCACATGTATGCTCGTAGTGCATGATATAGAGCATAAGGGTATTGTATGGATACCTCCACTCAAAACTTCTTTGCCATCAGTCCAAAAGCCATTCTCAAATGTCAGTCTGAATGCTCTTCTGCTGTGCTGGTTACTAAGCCATTTTTTCAGATGAGTGCCCTGTTGGGATTTCTTCTCTTCCTTTTCTTACTGTTTGTTATTGTATTCATATCATCCAGAAAGGAAAAATGCCACTCTGGGAGGCATATTCCACATAAAGACCTTTATGACCATTGTCGTTTTGTTTGGGTGCTTCCCATAATCATGCACAGTGTTCTGTATGCCAGGGATTTGTGCTTAAAACCCTATGTAGTCAACTCCTCTCTGTTCATATACCTGGAGAACCAACATCTTAAGTTTTTGGCTCAGGGTGTTATGGTGGAATCCTCCCATCCTAAGGGCTAGCCACCTGACAATAAAAAGGCCAAATAGTCAGGCATTATCCAATTACTGTCTAGCCACCCCTGGATGTCTCTCTAGAGGCTGGGGAAAGCCCTAATGACTGCCCAGTGCTTGCACTGGATTTCTCAAACATCTATGACTGACGTTGAGGGGAATCCTCAGCTGATAATATCTGAAAGACAAACTATTAGAGTTATGTCAGGGGTCTGACTCTCACATGGTGTTTCGAGCAGACTTCCCACAGAAAATAAAATAAAATACAAAGTATATTTCCCCTGTTGTGAAGAATCCCAAAGTGAATGGAAGGATTTCACTAAGGGTTTATTTAATACTCTGATGGTCTTGAAGACACCTCAAGTAGTCTCTATTTCTGTTCACCCCTAGTTTTCCTCTCCAGTCAAGAGGCCTAGGGTATGGGAATAATTCCTTGCTTATTTTTCCCAGCTTTCTTGACTGTGGTTCAGAAGTAGAGGATTTCTTAAGTCCAGACTCCTCGTTGGAAGAACTCTACTTTGGGGATACCAATGCCTGCATAATGGATATTTTAAGTGGGATTGTTTCCAGATTTCTGATATTCAAAAAGGCATTATGAGCTCCTCAGATGAAGTCTCCTAAACTATCTGCTATTTCTTCTGTTCTGGCTGACTTTTTAGATGCCTTTTCTGCAGCTTGTGACTCTCAGCCTCCTGCACCAAAACAGCCAGATAGAATTTACAAGGTGCGTAAGGATTGCAAATTCTTTATAGGTGCCCTTCTGCTGACCCTTCAGTACTGTCTTGTCTATTCTGACAAGTAATCCTTTTAACCTCCACCAACCTGCTGCCTTCTGATAAGAATAGTAGGGCCATTGAAAGAATGAGCAGGAAAGTTTACACTGCTGCCAACTGATTCTTTAGGGTCATACATTAATAGACTTATATGACCAGGAATTGGCTCTTCATTCTATGGTTTCTAAGGTGGTTTCTGTCCTTCTGGACTCTGAGGAGAAGACTTAGGCCCTTTCCCTGTTGGGCTGCACTTCACAAGATGCTCACAATTCAAACAAAATCAACTATGATGCAGCTGATGCCGCTTCCCGGCTACTGCCTTTGTTCAGTTATGAAGAGTTATTCTTGGCTTTGTCTTCAAGCTTTGCCTGATGACATCACAGCCAAACTTTTATTTGCTCCTTTGACTAGAATAATTCATTTTGGATCTTCTGCTGACCTTTTTAAGTCCTTTCAGGACAAGGAAAAAGCTTTCCAGGAGCTAAAATATATTTTTGTTTTTGTTATTCCTAAGTTTCAGAGGAACTATCCTTCTAAGTCTGGCTTTGTTTGTAGGCAATCTGACCCTCCTCCTAAAGGGGAAAAAGGATATATTCATGTTAATCTGCTAAGTCTACATATACTTCTGCCTCCCAGAAACCTACTTTTCAGGACAGGTCTGGTTCATTTTGACAGTTTACTTCCCTTTGTCCTCAGCCAGGTTTCCTTGTCTGTCCACATTTTTCTGTCTTTTCCAAATTGGCTATGAATCATCTCAGACTCTTGAGTTTTGTCCATTATCTGTCAGGGATATTTCATTGTTTTAGAGGTCCCTGCTTCCCTTTTCATGTATTCCTCAACCTCCTCTGGGACAGCTTTCTTATTTTCCACAGGCTATTCACTCTCTTTTGGATCAGGACACCATTCAAGCTGTGCCTCCTACCAAGGTAGGGAAGGGATTTTATTCCAGAATGTTTTTGGTCCCAGGAATGGAGGGTACATGGAGACCAATTCTTGGTCTTTCCCTGCTAAACACTTTTCTCAATATTTCTTCCTTTTAGATGTTATCCTTTCAGACATTGTTTTCTCTTCTCCTTCCTTGGGCCTTTCTGGTGTTTCTGGATCTCAAGGATGAGTACCTTCACATCCCCAGCCATCCTCTTTTCAAGAAATGTTTATGTTTTCCTGTCTCTTCATTGCATTTTCAGTTCTGTGCTTTGCTCTTTGGCCTCTCTACTGCCCAACAGTATTCTCCGAAGGCCTTGTTCTTGCCATTGCTTTTTGCAGGATTTGAGGTATTCAAATGTTTCCACATCTAGACTATCTGCTTATTCAGGCTCCTTCTCCCAGCAGTCTGCCTCAGGATCTCTGTTTTACTCCTCACCTGTTACACAGTTTTATGAAGAAAAAACGTTGCAGAACACTGCTGAATGTCCAAAGGTTTTAATAAAATCCAATGTCAAATCCAACTTCAGTAAGCAATAAAAACAATTACAGATGGTGTAACCCTTCTTCAGATAACCATCAAACAAAGTAGTAACAATTTAAAACAAAGCATGGCCAATCAAATTCTTTTCAGGATCATCTCATTGAGACCTGGAGGTCTATGGGCCAATAGTTCAACAATCCACTTGGCCTCATTGAGCTCTGTTATATTCTTAATATCACCCCTCTACTGTTCAACCTGATATTAACAATGGCTTTAAATCTAAAGCTGTGCTGTGCATGTTTCTCTATATGCCTATAGAGGGCATTATAAGTATCAGCATTGCTGATAGATGTTGTAAAATCCTAACCTTAAACATGCAATTTTTTCCAACATAAAACTTACACACTGATCACACTCTGCCATATATACTAAATCTGTAGTCCTACATGTAGCCCTAGCTTTAAACTCAAAAGCCCTCCCAGTAACACGATGAACAAAGCTAGTGTTTCTATTAATATATGGAACAGTACCTGGGTTGGCCTTGAAATGTTTAATATCAGTTAACTTTTCATGAGACAAAATGTCTTTAAGATTTTTATTTCTTCTAAAGCCAAAACAGGGATATTCCCCTACTATGGAATGAATTCTATCATCAGTGGTTAGAATATTCCAATTCTTTTGGACTACATCACAGACCCCTCTTATGTTATTACTAGGGTTGCCACCGTCACCAGTAACCCCCCCACCCCTCTCCCGCCAACATACGCCTATTTTGTGATGTCACGACATCATCATTTTGTTCCCGTTTGGCTGATTTGCTATGCTTTTCTGTAAAAAGCATAGTAAATCAACCGATTTACAACTCCGATAGTCTGTTTCCTTTTTGAAACAGAATGAGAATCAATTTGATTTCCTGATAGTCCGGAAAAAAAACGGAGGGGTGGCAAGCCTGGTTATTACTATAAGTGAACATAATTTGAGGTTTCCTTTTATATATGTTCCTATTTGACTTAGATGAACTGTCTTGCATATCACCTATCACTTCTATGTATCTTGCTGTTCTGGATAACTCTTTTGGTCATGGATTTGTTGTAACCTCTTTCACTAAACAAACCAATCAGTTTGTCAGCCTCAACATTGAACAGTGTTTCATCTGTACACCTGTCCTTTTATAATATTAGTTCATTCCTTTGAACTAAATGCACATCTAGAAAGTCAATGTCAGTCCATGAACTATTGGCCGTAAATCGCAAAAAGGAAGTGGATGAATTAATGAAAACTAAAAAATCATTAAACTGTACTTCATTCCCATTCCACATGGGGTGCCCATGGCTACCCCATGTGCCTGCCTGTATATGCTATTGGCTCCCATGAAAACATTGTGCCAGTACCTATGCTAATTTGGTACTGTCTTTTTGGGAAAACAGGTTTATTTTAAAAAACAATACTTGGTCACAATATATTATCCTTTACAGGCATTTTGTGGATGATATTTTTATTTTGTGGAATGGGAATGAAGTACAGTTTAATGATTTTTTAGTTTTCATTAATTTATCCACTTCCTTTCCAATAGTTCATGGACTGACATTGACTTTCTAGATGTGCATTTAGTTCAAAGGAATGAGATTGTTGAGGAACACCCTGATAGTATGCACCCTAGGCATACCTTTCCCAATATTATAAAGGACAGGTTAGTAGGGTTTCTAGAATTTGTACAGATGAAACACTGTTCAATGTTGAGAACTGATTGGTTTGTTTAGTGAAAGAGGTTACAACAAATCCATGACCAAAAGAGTTATCCAGAACAGCAAGATACATAGAAGTGATAGGTCGACGCCATGGCTGTTCTCTGATATGCAAGACAGTTCATCTAAGTCAAATAGGCATAGGGGCATATAAAAGGAAACCTCAAATTATGTTCACTTACAGTAATAACATAAGAGGGGTCTGTGATGTAGTCGAATATTCTAACCACTGATGATAGAATTCATTCCATAGTAGGGAATATCCCTGTTTTGGCTTTAGAAGAAATAAAAATCTTAAAGACATTTTGTCTCATGAAAAGTTAACGGTACTGTTCCATTAATAGAAACACTAGCTTTGTTCATCCAGTTACTGGGAGTATATATGGCAGAGTGTGATCAGTGTGAAAGTTTTATGTTGGAAAACGAATTGCATGTTTAAGGTTAGATTTTACAACATCTATCAGCTATTAGAAATGCTGATACTATAATGCCCTATAGGCATATAGAGAAACATGCACAGCACACTTTTAGATTTAAAGCCATTGTTAATATCAGGTTGAAGGGTGATATTAAGAATATAACAGAGCTCAATGAGGCCAAGTGGATTGTTGAACTATTGGCCCATAGACCTCCAGGTCTCAATGAGATGATTCGATTGGCCATGCTTTGTTTTAAATTACTTTGTTTGATGGTTATCTGAAGAACATCTGTAATTGTTTTTATTGCTTACCATTTGTACAGTTTTTTCTACTTGACATTGGATTTTATTAAAACCTTTGGACATTAAGCAGTGTTCTGCAACGTTTTTTCTTCATATTTGTTCCTTGGCGTCTAGCAGAACTTAGGTGAGGTGTTTTGTTTCACATTTTTGACTGTTACACAGTTTTGGGATTACCATACACTAGTTCTGATGCCTTCCAAGAATCATATTTTCCTTGGATGCAGGCTTCAGATGTTTTCCATGTTGGCATCTCTTCCTGTCGTCTGAAGACTCTGTTTCTGGTAACCTTTTTCCAATCTCTTCTTCCTCTGTCATCTGTCATGGCCATGGAATTTCTGAGGATCCTGGGGTTCACGTCTTCCACCATTCCCATGCTCCCTCTCACCAGGCTCCATATGAGTACACTTTAGTAATACCTCAGATTTGTGCATCTTCAACATTGCCACTCCCTGGGATTCTTGCTGCTTTTTCTTCACTGTCTGAAGCTCGAGCTTCAGTGATGGATTCATCAAATCTCCCTCAATCTCGCACTTTCATTTCAAGCTCCAGTTCCCACTCAGTAGGTTTTTACAGATGCCTCAGACAGGGGAGTACCTCCTGTGGTCCCCTGAAGGTTCAGGGTCTTTGGCCACCTTATCGGTCAGACCATAGCAACATAAAAGAGGATAGGGCTCTGCAAGCTTTTCATTCCCTCTTTCATACCAGCACCCTCAAAGTTTTCATAGATAATACCACATGATGTGTTATATCAACAAGCATGGCGGCACAAGGTCCTATCTTCTTTGTAGACTAGCTGTTCAGGTCTGAGATCTAGCAATTCAGTATCAAGTGACTTTTCAAGCAGTTTACATTACCTGATGAATGTTCTTCTATTGGCTCTTACTTCAGTCAAGAGAGTGTCTGAACTTCGACTGTCATGGCTATTCTTTCTTTTTTGGTTTTTCATAGACACAGGCTGTCTCTTCATACTAATCCTGTTTTCATGCCCAAGATGGTGAATGAGTTGTACCTTAATCAATTTATCTCTCTTTCTTTCTTTTTTCCTTCTCTGCAGTCTGCAAGAGAGAAGCTTCTTCACACCTTGGATTTGCATAGACAGCTCAGCCATTATTCAGGCAAAAGTAAAGTTATTTGCAGATCTGAACAGGATTTTGTTTTCTTTCATCCCAGGACATTGGGTTTGGCTGTTTCTAAGCACACCATCTCCTCCTGGAGTTCTAAAGCCGTTTCCTTCTTTTTTATTTCATGTGAAAATTCTCTCCAAATCTGTAAATACACATTCCACTAGAGCAGTGTCCCTCTCTGGTGCCTTTTCAGTTTTGATACCAATTCCATCCTGGAGGCTGCTACCTTGTTCTCTGTTCATGCCTTCACTGAATGCTACAAGTTGGATATTATTTCCAGGGCCTGAGCAGGTTTTGCCATGGCTATTCTGCATGGGTTTGTAAAGAGTTCCTCTGTTCCCTCCTCCTCCCAGGCTTTTTTTTGAGTTCTTGTACTCTCCCTAAGGTGAAGAATACTACAACAGTGATATGGAAGGACAAAGTACAGCTATGTAAACTCTTACTATAAAAGTAGATGTCCTTCTCTTCACTGTTGCAGTATTCCCTCCCTCCCTCCTTCCTTTACTGTTTTCTGCCTCTTGCTCTTTGCTCTGTTTCCCTCCTGGCTGAGAAGCCCTTTCTCTGTCTTTCCATGTTTATTTTTCCTTTTAGGTACATATGTCCCTCCTTGTCCTTAAGGGTATTCTTTTCTTCCTAGGGCTTTTTCATTTATAAGTGCTTGCGTCCGCATGTCATCTTTATGCCTTACATCATGCGTGGGGAGCAAGCATGTGATGTATGGTCCTATAAGAGCTGAAAGCTTTGGTATACTGGCCAGACATTGGTATATCATTGGCAGGAGACCCCTAAGGTGAAGAATTCTGTAACTGTCAAAAGAACATCATCTACTATTATAGTAAGATTTTACGCAAATGTACCTCCTTCCAGGGAGCCAGTTAATGATCTGAAATCCCAGATTAAGTACTAGAATAAAAAGTTACTGAGAAGGACGCCAGTTGCAGATGCCCAGAAAATGACAGGCAAATAATCCATAGTGAGAAAAAATGTAAGGGAAACATTGTAATAGTCTGTCACACAAAAAATACTACATACATCAAATTATGGAAAGTGAAGATAAGGAAAGTAAAAGTGTCACACTTAAAAGACAGAGTGTCATAATTATTGAAAAAAGTGAAGAATGTTTTGGATAGCAAACCTTCATCAGCATCATAACATTTAAACTAGAGCAGTACCTTGCTTTATAGAAACAGATGGACTACACTCAATCCTAAATGCATGTTTTGTTTTCCCATTTTTGTACATACTGCCAAAATATCACTGGAATATGATTTTTCACATTCCAAACCATCTTCTAATAGTTTCTGTATTTAATCATTATTATTTCTTACATAATAGGTAGTTATGCAGTTTGATAAATTAACTTTGCAGTGCCCAAAATTATCCAAATGTTATGTGTAAAGGTGACAGTCCATTTCCTTAATATTTATTTACCACATAAAACATCCTTCCAATGATTGAACTATATTTATCCTTTCTTATCTCCTTGTCCTGCAATATCTTAAGCTCTACTGCATTTGCTACACTTGGTTTGGTGATATACCCTATCAGATCAAATTCTTAAATATTAACTTCTAAAATATTCCAGTAGTGATGGAGAAATGTATTTGGTTTCCAAATATCACCAGAGTATTACATAAGTACTCTGTTGTATTCCTTGATTTCATTGCCTTCGGTCTTTTTCACTGTCAAAAGGATTAATTTTTAGTCAAAGCACTACATCTGTGGTTTCTTCTACTTTGCTTTCACAATTTTCCTTAGTCACACATCGCCTATCTATTGGCCTACTATTACAATTGCAAAGTTAAAAATTTGTCACTGTATTGTAGGAACCCCTAAAATATATGTTTAGTGTATTAGAAAGTATGTATATTGGAGGACGACTAATATGAAATATTGTATTTTTCACAGGATGACTAGTATGTAAAGTTGTGTTTTTCTTAGCAGATTTATTAAAATGACTACTCTATTTTAATTCTTTCTTTTCATATTTGCATCTGAAAGTTAGACTTCTTACAAGTTAAGTAAAATCTAAGTCAACACATTGTAATACATTGAATCATTTATATTGTATTATAGTCCCAGACCCTACAAAGAAAACAGATATATTACATGATTGTTTAACTTAATATGCCGTAAGCTTATAACTTTCTCTATAAAAGAAATGTATCTACTCAAGCATGGATGAACACACACAGGTGTACATAAATAAAGATCCTGCTGCAGTACCACTGTGTGGATAGAAAAATCTCACATTTAAAAATCACATATTTTTGTCATTCTCTTCTTACTAACATGTTTCAATTTTTCATGTGGTAAATTATTTTTAAAAGTGTTTACTAATATTTTGCATCTACTGTAACCTCCTTTGACCAAAAATTCTTCATTAACTACCAGATCCAAATAATATTTTTATATACTTGAAAGATACTACTTGTCATTGGATTTAGTTCAGTCTTTGCTTCACTTTACTTTAATTACTTTAAAACTTGACTCAGTAAACCCATTTGATCAATCAGATTTTGCTGTAGATTTTTGTTAGCGTACCTTAAATTTGTCCACCCATGGAGCAGACTCTTATAATTAAGTGACTACATAGAAGGAAACCATCTGCAGGAGAGTATGTAGAGAGTACACTGGTCTCTACACCCAGCGTATACTCTTTGATGGACTGATAGCATCACCATAACTCATGTTGTCACAATCCGAGTCAACAAGATGACTATGCTAAAATCAACTTGATCAAAAGAGTCCGTACTGCCTATCCCTGATATGAGGGGGGGTCACCACACCTACCGATAAATGTATTATAAATAACCATTGAGATAACATAGCAGTAGAGAAAGGGTTTAAATCCTGAAGAGCTGAGCCTTGATAATTTCAGTTTAGAACGTTTTGAATGGTCCTCTATTTTGTTTGGACTGAGTCTGAAAATGGTCCACTGGTATTAATGTGCTTCCCTGTTTTACACATAATGAGTGAATGGTTGAATAAATAAATAAAACATGCATGTCAGACCATGCAGTTAGGCTACTTTTATTTTTATCTTCTTTGTTAGTGTATCATTGTTACTGTCCTCAACAAGGAATTTATATGTAAGCTACTACAAATGAATACCAGGAATGTTTGTCTGCTGCAATGCACATGAACCTGCCAAGGTACTGAACAGTAATATAAGTGAAAAAGCCTTTAGCAAAGTAGACAAAATGGCAATGTTTCTAGTAGTGTTCTTAAAATTTGATTTATATCACATTATTATCAGCATATAATTTAAAATAATTAATTCCTACCTTTCACTAGTATCACTTACTTAAAACAAGCCCACTCCACTCCAGTCCATTTAATAATTTAATGGACATATCAGCATTTCACTTTAGAAGAATAGCTCCAAAAGAGGTACTGGAATCTTTATAAGAGCTAGATACCCCTAAAACGTAAAAAAAAAAAAAAAATCTTCATGATCCCAGTCATAGTTTCAGAAATGTTTTAAGTGTTCTGATCCACATATAACTAAAATGTCTATTCCACATATACAGACACAGCCATATAATAGGAATTATATCCTGTAGCTGGAAGCAAGCCATTGCGGCACCAATCCCAATGTCCAGGCATCTCAGTACTCTCACTGTCTAAAAACATTGAGTCATAGTTTGCCCACTAGAAAAACAAAAATCTTATAGTATAATCACTTCACCAAGAATTATTGAATCATACCTGTTTATAACATAACAAGAAAAATGTTCACATTCACAAGTCAAATTTATGAAACAAAAGAAAATGTCAGGCTATTGCTACCATTTTTATTAACTTTAGCTGAGCACCAAAATCAATCAACTATGCAGTCATCTGGTCTTCAAAATTATGGTCTGTGATTCAACACAATGATAGATCTCTTCCTTCCTAACAAGAAGAACCTTCAGATTTATACAAGGAAATATTGCATCTAACAATGGTACTTTAATTTTTTATGTCACATATCCTTCCTGAGAGTTTGCCTTCTTAGCCTTAGTCAGACCTTTCTTTTAACTTCTTACCTGGGATAAAAGCTAACCCCATGTATTCTGCAGACAATATTTTCCTCCAGAAGCAATTTATTATCTGATAGGGTATATTATGCATAGATTACATATGAAAATCCTTTCTTCCCTGAATTGGTACCATTAATAAACTTCAAAGCATTGGAGTACCAACTGTTCCCAGTGGTAAGCCACAAAAATCCATTTACATACTTTGAAGCAATGTTTGTTTTTCATCTGAAAGAGGTGCCAATAACCACTGATAAAAAACAAACAAAAAAAAAAAACATTGCACTTTTAACAACCAGACCATCAATATCTAACACAAAAAGCCTTTACTTCTATTAAATCCTGGCTGAATAATGCCCAACACCCCGAACATTAAACTCCTAATATTTTCATCCAGATCCTTAAATCAAGACTTCAAAATCATCTCACAAAACAATACCAAAATAGAACAAGTAAAATCATCAAAACTTCTGTGCTTCACAATTGATGACAAACTCTCCTTCGATAATCACATTCATAGTGTAATCAAGAAAACCCATTTCAAACTTGGTAAATTATACAGACATAAATATTTTATGAACACACCCACCAAGTTAAAACTGGCCAACTCTTCTCCTCCCCTTTCTTTATGGTAGCCCTATTTTTACCAACATACATACAACTCTTACAAATAAGTTACAATCCTGCTACTATAAAATAACAAAATTTGCCTGCAACATGCCAACTCGAACCCATCTTTTTCTTGCATTAAAAAGTATAAACTGGCTTGACTTCACCCACTGTCTACAATACACCCAACTAACACATACACACAAACTATCATATAACCCCAACTTTTGCCCCTCTCTTCAGACCATCCTATACACATACACCCCTGCATGTAATCTTAGGTTCTCACGCAAACAGCTCCTAACCATATCCAAGCCCAACAAACACGCTGGACAAAACCATTAGTTTTTCATCATTCCCAAAGCTTGAAATTCACTACCCTCTTCCATTACTCATACAGACTCCTTAAAAGCATTCAAAACTGCACTAAAATCCCATTACCTCAATAATCAACCATACCTGTAACAAGTCACCTAAACCTCCTTAAATAGAGCGCTATGTCTGTCACTGTTCTCCATCAAATAATGTCCTTTAACACATACACGTTTGTTTTTGGTCCCTACATTTTTCTTTTACTATACCTCAAGAGCCTATTATTCTACATGCTACTTTACTCTGCTCTTGCAGCAGCTTTATGGACCAAAAAAAGAGAGAGAGAGAGATGTGAATGTTGTTTATACATGCCTGTACAAAACTGCTTATACTTTCCATACTGTAACTACCTTAAATTTCTGTAAATACTTGTTGATATGTATGATGTTTACTTGAACTGGTAACTGATGACTGATGTAAAATTGGAACTGCAAGTGATGTTCCTTATACTCTGTATATAACTGTTCATATGATATTATGTTTTGTAACCTTTCTTGGAGCTTTTCTCCCCGAACCTCCACTGAAAATGGATTTCTGACACAGTGGACTTTCCCAGTTACCAAATGTCAATAAATAAACAAAATCCTTGTTTGAAGACAAACATATTAGTTCAGCTAAACATCTTCCAGCCCTTTCCTATGATGTTGGTGCCTCACACAGCCCAAATCCTTTCAGTGTCAAAGTACAGTAATGACCCTTAGCGCACAAATTTCTCCAGGGAGTGAATGTTTTTCATGAATTGCTCACAGATAAGATGATGTAGCAGACTGCAGAAAGAATAAGCAGCTTGTTGAGATATATTATACTTTAATAATGACCGACATGTACTAGTCTGGTAAAAAGGTATAAAATGCATTTACAGAGATGCCTATTACGGCCATGCTGTGTAGCTCAGCCCTGTTACACATCAAATTCTTCATTCTGAGCACAAACGCATCTAGTACACCATAGATCTCTAAGTGCTGTTGCACCTTAATAGGATAGACTTTCTACTCTGGAGCCAACTACTCTGATTCACGCTCAAGAATTGGGCTAGTGGGGGTTGGCATATAAGACATAGGGAGTAAAATGCTTTACATATCTGTGCAGTGCCTATGAATTCCTGGACCTGTGATCAACAATACCAAAACTACTTTGATATTACTTAGCACTTAACATATTTCTTCAAGCATCTCACTAAATGATAACCCCCCATCCATTTGCAGCAATTAAGCAAAGGTACCAGAGTTCTGTATTAGACCAATAACTTGCACTCCTTATACAGACTGGGCAAAGAATAAACCAAGTCCTTGAACAAGTGGGATTTGCCTGTAAATGATTCAGCCAGATGCTACTGGAGTCTCGACCCCAACATATAACACTTAATTGTAGTCACAGTAGAACACACTTAAAGCTGTAGTCAATAAAACTATTCAGTTCATAACGCTGTTTAATTACATAAAATGCCAGTAAAGAGCATTAAGAGGGAACAATTGGCTTTTATTTATTTTTGAACAGAGTAGTAATAAAATATGAGAATTAATGATTGAATAGGGTGTGCAGCCCTTCTGAAGTAGTTGTGTCTACTTCCATAATTCAGCAATTTGTACTGGAAACAGTTATTTCTGTAGGAATACACTTTAGAATTTTGGAAGGATGTCCTGACTTAGTATGAGTTGTTTTATTTAAGTATTCTAAAAAAATTTAATTGTACCCGTAAATGGCTCAGCTAGGGGAAACATATCCTAACATGGAAGTTATTTTGGTAATGAACAAGCCAAATAATTTGAAAACAAACTCTGATTGTGTCTGTGAATCATTTCACAGACAGACTAACCCTTCAAGTAGTTCATTTTAGATTAAGTGCCCTTCATGTATCCATGACTATGTGACAAAAATTGCCTGAAAATAGTCATCATTTTCATCATATGAACAATATACTCAGTGTAATCAACTTAAATGTCCTTTCATGAGAAACCCAGCCACACAGAAGCTATCTACATATTTGCATGTATCTAACTATATATCCTATTTAATCTTGCTATTAATGTAGTAAAGCCCAAATGCCTCTACCTTATTCTCAGTCCAATCAACTTTTATAGCCTTCATCTCCTCTCTACCCAGTAGTTACGGCAACGTTCAAATATACACTAAATATTCTATGGCATTGGATTGATATGCATGGTTCATCTTGTATATTTAAAATTTCTTTTGCATTGCATTTTGTAACTTAATATTTTATAACTATTATACTACCTATTTTATTGTATTGCCTCTTTGTAATTTGTATTATGTCTGTTTTGATTTGGAGCTTTTCCCCCCGGGCCTCCACTGGAAATGGGCTCATTCTGGCACAGTGCACCTCCCAGTAAACAAACGCAAATAAATAAATTATGCTTTGTCAGCTTTTTTCTATTATAGATGAAACTCCCCCCTCAACCCAAGAATCACCTTTACTGACAGGATGTTGTACCTCTAACTTTAAAAGTATAAGAGAATTTTTCAGAAATCACATACATTCTGCAAATCTATTTGTGAGCTATTCCTTTCCTGATATGTGTGTTTCTATTAAATTTGAGTGCTATTCACAGTGTGCTGTAATTCCTCTCAATATTACTTTTTATTTAGACACTGTTATTATCTGCTGGGCTCAGGCCATGGCTGAAAATGGTCCTTGGATCAGCCTACCTTCCAAATTAATAATATAAAATTAAGAAATAAATGCTATCTTATATCACTGAATGCACGTGGGTGGATTTTGTTGAGTCTTTGCAGTCTCATTCCATAATATGCCTACTGACATGCACACCTTAGTGTCTTTTTTTTTTTTATTCCACCCACATAAACTTTCTTGTAGCATCCACTGCATCCACATTCAGCATACTGACCAATGTGTCAGTGTTTATCCGTTAGCACATTAGTGTTTTCAGGCCATCTTGAGATGTTGGCAGAGCTTTGTGGATTACGTTTAATCCTCACTGCCATCATTATCCTGTGCGAGAATCAAACAGTGGGATATCAGCTCCAACTGCCTCATTTAGCTGTTTAGCATAAACTCTAGCATTTCATAGCATGTTGATTTAAGCAAGTGTTAGTCAGAAATGGAGGTCTGTGTCCTTTCTGTTGTTTTTGTGAGTTTTGAGATGAATTACAATATGTTACTCATCACAATGTAAAAGGCAGTAGAGGTACACTGAGTTTTCTTTCCTTTTCATGTGCCCAGAACTCATTTTGTTGATGTACTGTAAGTGGCAGGGTCTAACAGATTTACATAGTTTAGGTTTATTAATCTATCATTTGCATTCTTATCTATGAGGTTAGCATTCTTTTATATGCATGCCTCCAGTCCTATGGCAGGTGTCATTGTATTTTAGCATAGTTTGAATGAAATTGTTATCAGATAGAATTATTTCCAAGTCTGTCTCATGTTTTTTTGTCTGACACCTTTCAGATATCTCCATCGAGCAGAACTATCTGCAATGTGTTTTAGAAACACAATTAAAATGTATCATTTTACAGCTGTCTTTATGAAACGATGCTGTTTAGAATTGCTACATCTTTCCCAAACCACGTTTCACTTTTCTTCCTTTTTGGAGAGTCTGCATTCTTTAGATAGTGATGCAATCTGTAATGAAGCAAACACGCTATAGTAAATGTTTTTGTTTTTAATTATAAGGAAATTAAACTAAACTAGCCCACAGATTAAGCCTTGTTAGACTCAAAAGTAATCCTTACTTTGGCATTCACTGTTCATCTATTTCTACCTTCTTCTTTTTTGTGTTGCATTAATGGCAGGTTTCTTTATAGCAGATACATTCAGGTAGATGAAAACATGTGGGAATAATGTATAAAATCTCAAGGGATTATAGCATTTGCTGCCTAGGTAATTTCTTCGTTCCTCTCAAAAGAAAATTATTAATCATTTTCTTCTGTCTTCCTCATGCTTTTCTCAAAAGGGAATATCATACCTTGTGAATCTATGTCTGGAAACTTCCCTTCACTTTTACAGAATTTTCTGCAACCGGACCTGCAATTTTTCAAAATAAAGTTTATGAAGCAAATGCACCATTTCTGGGTTTGCAAGAAAACTGCTTCTTTGTAAATGATTATAATTCCCCAGTTAATTCATAATGTATTTCTCTTTTTTTTTAGGTTATTGTCAGCATGAGAGGCTTCCTTCACACAAAGGCTTAATGTGGAACTTGTAATAGGATCATTTCAATTTGTTGTCATATAGTAATCAGAGAAATGGCTTGTTATGTCAAAAATTATTTCTGAGTGTTTCAGTAATAACAATGGTTTGGTGGAGATACAAATAGACTGTTTAATGTTAGCAATGATTATTAGGTAAGACATTAGGATATCAACACATCTTATACCAGAAAGCTGCCTAATGGTATTAATTTCAAATGCGTGTGTGTGTGTGTGTGTGTGTGTGTGTGTGTGTGTGTGTGTGTGTGTGTGTGTGTGTGTGTATGTGAGTGAGTGAGACAAAAACATTGTGATGTTTAATATTTTGGAGAAAATTGCTTGTTTATTTATTATGCTTTTCCATACTATTGAGAAAAGCAGAGAAACTGGAGAGATGACTTGATACAGAGAAGGAACAGAACATAAAACATTAGCAGCACTAATTATCGCATAATTTAACTTTTAAACCTGGGGACAGAGAAAAAGATGATGCTTTAAGTTTTTCACTCTTAAATTCCACCAGTGCTTGGTTGAACAATGATGCCTACTTGTATTCCTTCTTCATCAACATCATGATTTCCTGTTGTTACAGAATGGGGCATCTCTATTCTCATAGGTTCATAGGTAGGTACTAAGCTATTGGCCCTAGGGCTTTTATAAGCCTTGCTAAAAAGGTACCCAGGCGTTTGCCACCCAAGAAAATTATTTTCCTGTGCCCCTATCGAGCAGAGACACAGAAGTGATCCCCAGGGTGAATTTCCTATCTCCCATCCAATCATCAAGATTTTTCTTGAAGAGTGTTAATAAGGAGCTTTGTTTGATATATATAGGTAGTTTGTTCCAGAGTATGGGAAGTCTCTGGGACAGGAATCTATCCCTCCAGCATGTTCTGTTTATTGTGGTGACAAGGCTCAGATCCCTGGACCGTGTAGCTCAGAAGGACTGTGATTTCTTTAAGTGGAGCATGTCCAAAAGCTTTGGGTTTGACATAGCTTTGTATGTTAGGCAGAGATCGCCTCTGAGTAGGCCTCTTTTTGGATAAACTACCGCAAGCACTGAAAATTATGTCTTATCACCTGTAAAAGTGCATACATTCAAATTCTGAAATTTTATATCGCAACATTTTAATTCTGTTTGTATTAACTTGTTGACTTTTTTTAAGAGGCATTTTGCCTCTGTAACTTAACATTCATTTTGCCACTATGGACATTGAATATTCATTCATATCTGCAGGCCATTACAGGTGGACCTTGCCCCAGTAACTCATTTTTCCTAGGGATTTGCCCCCTTATGATTCTTATCTCAATGCCACTTCATCTTTGAGGGAGGTGTAATAACACCTCTCCTTCCCAGAAAAAAATCTCCCTTAAGTGTGCCTACTTAAAGGTATATATGGCTAGCCATTGTTTGCCACCCCATGACTGCATTGCAATTATTGCTCATATGATGCTATATTTCTAAGCAGCATCTTCTTTTGTAATGTGACATAGTGTATTATTTTATTCTGTGTTTGTTTAAACTATTTTTCACCGGTACTTGCAAGCCATCAGGCCTCCACTGATTGATCAGGACATTATTTCCTCAACACTATAACAGCCAGTCATGGGATGCACATGTTGGATAGTACAACTAGAATGATGGTGATGGGTTGTGGGGAAGTATGTAAGTAAAGATCTTAAGTGGGTGAATAGCATGAGAAATGATAGAGCGTGGAGACTGGTGTCATGGTGGTTAATTGTAGGATGATGTTTTGAAAAGTTCAGGGATTAAGGGGGGGGGGGTGATGTGTTGTTTTGGAAACAGTATGGTCTGAAGTTTTGGTAAGTAAGATGTCAAAGAGTATGATATGATATACAGGACACAAGTGAGAGCTGGGTAGTGGAGGATGTAATACAGGAGGGACTGCAAATATTTAATGTGTACAGGCATTATAGACTGGAATTGGTTGAGCTTTGAGATGGTTGGTGATAGGGGGCTTAAATTTAACAGAAATGGTGATGGGTGGGAATGCAGTTAGGTTAGGTGAGCCTGAAATGAGCAGTTCCACTTACTCAAAATTGTGATGCTTGCCTATTATTCTTCATACAATCTTATATTCTCAGGTAGCATCTTCTTTGGTATTGTGACATAGTATGTTTTTATACACTGTTCTCACCACCGGTTGCTAACTATCAGGCCTCCTCTGATCGATCTTTGCATTATTTTCTCCATGATATGCCAGTTAGTCATGGGAGGTCATCATCCAGGTAGCCATCATCATTGCAATGGTCTAAGCATCCCTAGTCTGATGAAACAGTTGTTTGGTTATGCTACTTCCTGTTATGCCTTTCCATCCGTAGTGGTAGCTATACATCTACACATGACACGTGGAAAACAATTGCTTATAAGCAGCTTGTCAAGGGGAAGGGGAGGTCTCTGTCTATTTGCTTGCAGATCCATGATGAAAGTCACAATTGGTCAGGGGCTTATCTGTTAGCTTATCCTAACCAACATATTCAAAGTGAGATTTCCTTGAATCGTAGTGAATTCTTTGATTACAAATATCCTAGTGGAATTACACATTTCAAGAAATAAAAACAGATATACTCAAATGGTTAAAATATGTAAAAATCATGTCAAAAAAGTTTAGATACAAGTTAGATGATCCTGTAAACTGAAGTTTCTGGTAACCAGATTTTTGTAGTTGCGAAATTTGCATAGTTCGAGTGCTTATAACACTTTTGACACTTTCTGCCTGTTATTTCATGTCCTTACTAAGGAAGTCTAACTTGTGCTTACATTCAAGAAGAAAAATGATTGAACAATTCTTCTTCCTGTTTAGAGTTCATTACAAACGCAATGCTTCAATTCTCAGGGCTGGTCTCTCATTGACGAAAGGAGTAGCTAAAACACTGAATGCATTAATGTCTGAATTCAGTATAGAAATTGGTATGGGAATTGAAAGGGTAAAGCTGACTTTTCATAGTAACTGCCCGGTCTACAAATGTTTTAACACTGTCATGATGTTAGTATATTTAGGTTCATAGGTTCATACTAGGCTATCTGCCCTAGGGCAATTATAAGCCTAGCCAGAGTGTGTTTGGCTTGCGCCACCCATTTTAAGTTAATTTTGCTATACCTTTTTTTGAGGTTAGTATACTGTGCCTCTGTCTAACAGTGACACAGAAGTGATAGCCGGGGTAAACCTATGATCTCCCATCCACTCATCAAGATTCCTCTTGAAGAGAGTCAATGTGGGACTCTGCCTAACCTGGACTGGGATTTTATTCCAGAGTGAAGGGAGCCTCTGGGTTATGAATCTGTCCCTCCAGCATGTCCTATTTATTTCAGTGCTGAGGTTCAAGTCTCTCGAGCGTAGCTCGATGGGATTTGGATTTTCTGAGGTGCAGCATGTCCATTAATTCCGGGTTGGACATGGCTTTATACGCCAGGCACAGATCGCCTCTGAGCAGGTGGTATGCCACTGAGTAGAGCTGGAGTTTCTTTAACCGGGCAGCATATGACATCTGTTTGAGCCCTTTGATCCTCTTGGTGAGGTACTTTTGGGGTCTTTCCAGTTGCTGCAGGTGTCTGGTAAAGGTACATCTCAAAAGGGGCATTGTACTCAATTATGGGCCTGATGAGGGATGAGTAAAGAGGTATGATGACCTCCCCTGATCTAGATGTGAATCCCTTCATGATTAGGTGGGCTATATAAAATGTTTTTCTAACCACTTTGGCCACGTGGTTGTCAAATGAGAGATTGCTATCAACTTGGGTCCCCAGGTCCCTAATGACTTCTTCTGTACTTAATGGATTACCACCTATGTGGTAATTTGTGGGCACTTTGTTTTTGCCAAAGGGGATGACTATACACTTTTGGCGTTTAGCTTGAGGCCATGGCTCTGGCACCAGTTGTCTGTTTCTATGAGGCACTTTTGGAGGATGCTTGTGTCAGCTGGAGAGTTGATTATGGTGCCCAGTTTGCAGTCATCTGCGAACTTGGTCAGCCACAGTCCTTCCGTGTTGGCCAGTACCGCCGAGAAATATATACCGAACAAGAGAGGTCCCAGGACTGAGCCTTGTGGGACGCCACTTGTAACTGGTTTGGAGTCTGACATGGCTCCAGCAATTCTATCCATGTGGGTTCTGTCCTTGAGCCAGTTTGCAACCCATCTAGTGACATAGGGGTTTATATTTAAGCTGGTGAGCTTATCTATAATGCCCGAGTGGGTATTGTATCGAAGGCTTTTGCGAGGTCCAGGTAGGCTGTGTGGACCACCTTCCCCTCGTCAATGGCCTTGGTGACTGTTTCAAAGAAATCGACCAGGTTTAAGAGGCAGGATCTGCCCTTAACAAAGCCAAACTGGGTAGGATCCAGTGTCTGTAGGTCCCCAATATCTTTATTTATGAGGTCCATAATGATCCTTTCCATAGCTTTGCAGACCAAGCTAGTCAGGCTTATGGGGCGATAGTTTCCAGGATCCGTTGAGGCACCACCTTTGTGGAGAGGGACCACTGTTGCTGTACGCCACTCTTTGGGTACATATCCTGTAGTAAGGCTAAGATTGAACAGTAGTTTTATGTTTGGGTTTAGCTCTTCTTAGAGTTCATGTAGGATGCAGCCCGGGACACCATCTGGTCCCATTGATTCTGTGTTTTGTGCTTTGGCGAGGGCAGCTCTTACCTGAGCATCTGAGATGTCAGGGGGGGCAGCACTCTGTTGGGATGGATATTTGCCCTTTTGGTGGGGAGAGGGGGGAGAAGTTTGCACTGAACCTGTCAGCTAGGATGTTGGCAATGTCTGTGGGCACGGTGTATTTTTTGTCATTTTGGACTAATTCTGAGCATATCTGGGAATTCCCACCCAGGTTCCTAACATAACTAAAGAAAGCCTTGTGATTATCCTTAGTGTCCTGTGCAATGTTTCTCTCGAAGCTGGCCTTAGACGATTTTATGAGTGTCCGTAGTTTTTTGCTAATACTGATCAGAGATGCCTTCCCTTTTTGGGATTTTGCTCTATCATGTAGTAGCTTCCTCCTTCTATTGTATAGTTTGTTTATGGCTGGGGTCCACCAGACAGGACGTCTGCCTTTGGAGGATTGGGTCTTGGTTTTATTTGGGATTGCATGATCCATGCATTCCTGAAGGTGTTCATAGAATGCGTTTATAAAGGATTCTGTGGTCTGGGCCGTATTTTCCACAGGCCCGGGGGCTTTGAAGGATTTCACCTCAGTTTTGATGTGTGTGAAATTTGCTTTAGAGAAGTTTTTCACTGTGGTTTTCTGGGCAGGGGGTGGGGTCGAGATGTGAATATCCAGTGAGATTAGTTTATGGTCTGATCTTACTAGTGAGGTATACACTTCTGGCCTGGACCATAGAGTCCCCATGTTGGTGATGATCAGGTGCAGTATGTTTTCCCCTCTTGTGGGAGTGGTAATAAGTTGTTCCATAGCATCTGAGTTTATGAATTCTAGGAACCTTTGGGCTAGGGTGTTGGAGCTAGACTAATGCTCCCAGTCTATGTTTGGGTAGTTGAAGTCACCCAATATAATGGTGTTTGGAGAGACCTTCATATTTTCCAGTGTTCTCAGGAAGGCCGAGTGGGGTTCCTGTGTTTGGGAGGGTGGTCTGTAGCAGGCTATAAACTGGAAGGCAGTTTTACCCACAGTTAGTTGCACATGGATAGTCTCTGATGCTTCGTGCTGTGCCACCAACCTGGAGGTGTGGGTATCTTTGATGAATATTGATACTCCCCCTCCTTTTGTGGTTCGGTCCAAGTTTTGGGGCCGAAAAGCATGGTATGAGGTATAACCTGGTAGTGCTGGGGTGCTCTCAGGAGCCTTGAACCAGGTTTCTGTTACTGCACAGATATCGATGTTCTCCATGCTAAGGAGAGTTTCGAGTGTGTGCATCTTGAGGTTTAGACTTCTGGCGTTGAGTAGCATTACTCTTAGTTTCTTATCCCTTGTGATACCTATGGAGGTGGGTTTATCTTTTGAGCCCTGCCTAAAAAAGCACTATGGGGGTAGCAAGAGCCTTTGCCAATATCCAAAAGCCCAGGGGTGACAGGTGCAAGCCGTCCCTAGCGAAGCATCACGGCTTGTCGAGCATGTCATCCCAGGCTGACAGGCATTGGATCCCCTTTGAATGACACCATAACTTAAGCCAATTGTTGAAATTGATCATCTTGTCTTCATATTGTGGCATCATTCTTGGTGAGGGTAAGATGCTACTCAAGGTCAGGGTCATACCGGCCTGGGCTACATGCTCAGAGAGCTCCTCTATGTCTCTTTTCATGTAGTCCAGGGAGGTACGTCTCAGGTCATTCACACCAGCATGGACAATGACTGAGTCATATTTGTACTTGCCTTGGAGTGACCTGAGTGCTTGTGTTATGTGGCGGATCCTAGCGCCCAACAGGCAGCTCACCGTGACCTTCTCCTTGTTCAGCCTGTTGAGCGGGACGTCAGTGTGCCTGACGATAGAGTCACCTATTACAAGTGTATCAGGTGTGTTGTTTAGCCTTAAGGGCTGTGACTGTTCGCACACTGGCTTTGTGAGCTATGTGTTGCACGTGTTTTGTTTTGGGGTAGCGGTTGCTTGGGTGTCTGCTTTGGAGGTCTCTGCTGCTTAGGCAGATTTTTATTTAGAGCCTCCGAGTATGTTTTTGTGTGTTTATGTGTTTGGTTTGTTGTCGTGGTAGGTCTATGTGAGACTGGAATTGTAGTGAGTGTGGTTTCCTTCTCCTCCTGACTGGATACGCCAGTACTGAGTTGAGAGAGCTTAGCCTCCAGTTTGGCTATATGGTTGCATCTCTCACATGTGTTGGAATTTGTTGGGAGGAGGAGAGGGTTGTCTGTGTACATGAGGCAGTTGTAACATTGCCTCAAGATTCCCAGATTCACCAGCTGGACCGAGAGGAGATTGACAACTGACCTTTGGACATGCTAGAATAGTATTGGGAATTCCTTTATAATTGAAAAAAGGGCCAATGGGGAACAAGGTACTCAAGGGGAGTTTGTGAGGGTGTAGTGCTTTTAATTTTTTAGAGCTGACTTATATAATTGCTTTAGTGAGCAACTGCCAGGTAACTTAAATGCAATGTGTTACAGGTAACTTAAATGCAAAAATGACAAACAGTAACTTTCTTTCAAGTGAAACAAGGAAATAAGTACAGTAAGCAATGCAGATATCACTAGGGATCCACAGAAGTGCTAAAAGGCCGCGTTTTAGGTGGAATTAGCATTTCAGGGAAATAAACAAACAACAAGCATACAAATAAAGCTAGATTCAGCAGGCCTGGATCTAGTCTATTCTACAGCAAACAAGGTGTACCAATTTCAGTAAGAAACAGTTAGAATATGCAGGCACTATAATCCTCTAACCAGAAATTCCCTGCTCAGAAGGGCAGAGTCCAGCCTCTCCTCCCACAAGAGAGCAGACCGCAATCCTTCTTAATGTAAAATAACTGGCCTGAAGCCCAAGTGCTTAAACCAGAACTAATACACTTTTAGAATAACAGACACTGAGCTCTCAATCAGCAGTTCCCAACTTAGAAGGATGTAAGCTACCTGCCCTGCCACCACAGTGCAGGCCACAAACCTTCCTAATGTAAAACAACTGGTCTGAAGCCCAAGTGCTTAATCCAAAAGACTTAGAAATGATAGCTACACTTTAATCAAGTTACTACCAGCAGTAATAAATACAACTGAATACTTTAAAGAATACCTGGATTAGTGCTCAAGTTATACAAACAAAGCTAGATTCAGCAGGCCTGGATCTAGTCTATGCTACAACAAACAAGGTGTACCAATTTCAGTAAGAAGCAGTTCAAATATGCAGGCACTATAAGCTTTAACCAGAAATTCCCAGCTCAGAAGGACAGAGTCCAGCCTCTCCTCCCACAAGAGTGCAGAACACAAACCCTCTTAATGTAAAATAACTGGCCTCAAGCCCAAGTGCTTAAACCAGAATTAATACACTTTTAGAATAACAGACACTGAGCCCTCAATCAGCAGTTCCCAACTTAGAAGGATGTAAGCTACCTGTTCTGCCACTACAGTGCAGACCACAAACCTTCCTAATGTAAAACTGGTCTGAAGCCCAGGTGCTTAAACTAAAAGGCTTACAATGAGTTACACCAAGCAGTAATAAATACAATTGAGTACTTTTAAGATGACGAAAAAGCAAAATAAAGTAGGAAAAAACACAAATACAGTAAAAGCAGATACATTTTTTTTTTTTTTTTGGAAAGAGAGAAAGGAAAGAGAGAAAGGAGTAGCAGAAACTAAGCTGATTGGCCTTCTCAAATGCTCTCCCTGTACTGGGTAGAATGAGGTAATGACACTAGACTGGGAGGTGGGTCCCAGATCAAATTTACACTAGGGGTGGGCAACTGCAAAGCCACCAACTATAAAAACACTATACCAACAGGGAGGGAGGTAGGGTGGGAAACAAACAGCAGAAATGTTACTCACAGCTGTAAAGCAGCAGTGAGCCTTTAAATTAAAGTTTTAAACAGCTAAAGGAGCCACTAGAAAGAAAGAGTTTAACTGCAACAAGTTATCATAAACAAACAACCCAACAGATGCTTAATAAGAGTGGACAATTTCCAGTTAATACCTCACACACAGTGAAACTAGCTAGAAAAAATACACAGTACACAAAGTGCTATAAACAACAAAGAAATAAAGAACAAAATAAACAAAAACAGGATACTTAATGTTATATATTGTAGCTCTGAGTTTGCTGAGTGTCCTTCCTTCGATCAGCTCACTGTAAAATGGCTGAACACTCACAACTGAGTTTCTTAGGTAACAGAAAGTTGAAACCTGAGACAGCTTTTAAGAAAGAAAACTCAAAAGAACCAATGAGGTGCTTAGTCTAAGCTGTAGTCCAGGAGACCTCAGTCAGCCAATGACCTCAAACAATTCTCTCTCAATACATTTTTTTTTTTTTTTTTTGGAAGAAGAAAAAAGAAGAAGAAGTAGCTGAAATGCCTGATGGCTTTGGCTAAAACAAGATGTCCCTGAATTATGTGCTCAGACACACAGCCGCCACAAACACTAGGCCCAAATACAAGCCTGAATATGGAAATGCTACAAATATCCCCACTACTTAGAACAAACTGCAGAAATGTTACTCACAGCTGAAAAGCAGCAGTGAGCCTTTAAATTAAAGTTTTAAACAGCTAAAGGAGCCACTAGAAAAAAGAGTTTAACTGCAACAAGTTATCATAAACAAACAACCCAACAGATGCTTAATAAGAGTGGACAATTTCCAGTTAATACCTCACACACAGTGAAACTAGCTAGAAAAAATACACAGTACACAAAGTGCTATAAACAACAAAGAAATAAAGAACAAAATAAAATTGCTGTGTCTTTTGGCTTTTCCCGGTTAGGGGTCGTCACAGCAGAACTCCGGTCCGCTAATGATTGGCAGATAGATTTTTACGTGCTAAGTTGCCAGCCCTGACGCACAACCTTCAACAAAATGCTTCATTCCATGTCTCACGCAGGAGCTAGCTGAGAATCGAACCCGGACAGCGTCTTACTGTGAGGCAACGCTACCGCAGCTATATTTAGTAAAGGTTCACATATGTTTGTACATTTACAGTTCATGCAGAAATCAGATAGCAACACACATGCTGGCAGTAAAAGTACAAAGTCAAATGGGTAATTTTTTAAACCCTTAATGGTCAAAAAAAAAAATCCCCTTTGCCTATGGAGGTGGGTTTATCTTTGAGCCTTGCCTAAAAAGCACTATGGGGTAGCAAGAGCCTTTGCCAATATCCAAAAGCCCAGGGGTGACAGGTGCAAGCCGTCCCTAGCGAAGCATCATGGCTTGTCGAGCATGTCATCCCAGGCTGACAGGCATTGGATCCCCTTTGAATGACACCATAACTTAAGCCAATTGTTGAAATTGATCATCTTGTCTTCATATTGTGGCATCATTCTTGGTGGGGGTAAGATGCTACTCAAGGTCAGGGTCATACCGCCTGGGCTACATGCTCAGAGAGCTCCTCTATGTCTCTTTTCATGTAGTCCAGGAGGTGCGTCTCAGGTCATTCACACCAGCATGGACAATGACTGAGTCATATTTGTACTTGCCTTGGAGTGACCTGAGTGCTTGTGTTATGTGGCGGATCCTAGCGCCCAACAGGCAGCTCACCGTGACCTTCTCCTTGTTCAGCCTGTTGAGCGGGACGTCAGTGTGCCTGACGATAGAGTCACCTATTACAAGTGTATCAGGTGTGTTGTTTAGCCTTAAGGGCTGTGACTGTTCGGCACACTGGCTTTGTGAGCTATTTGTTGCACGTGTTTTGTTTTGGGGTAGCGGTTGCTTGGGTGTCTGCTTTGAGGTCTCTGCTGCTTAGGCAGATTTTTATTTAGGGCCTCCGAGTATGTTTTTGTGTGTTTATGTGTTTGGTTTGTTGTCGGTAGGTCTATGTGAGACTGGAATTGTAGTGAGTGTGGTTTCCTTCTCCTCCTGACTGGATACGCCAGTACTGAGTTGAGAGAGCTTAGCCTCCAGTTTGGCTATATGGTTGCATCTCTCACATGTGTTGGAATTTGTTGGGAGGAGGAGAGGGTTGTCTGTGTACATGAGGCAGTTGTAACATTGCCTCAAGATTCCCAGATTCACCAGCTGGACCGGAGAGGAGATTGACAACTGACCTTTGGACATGCTAGAATAGTATTGGGAATTCCTTTATAATTGAAAAAAGGGCCAATGGCTAACAAGGTACTCAAGGGGAGTTTGTGAGGGTGTAGTGCTTTTAATTTTTTAGAGATGACTTATATAATTGCTTTAGTGAGCAAGTGCCAGGTAACTTAAATGCAATGTGTTACAGGTAACTTAAATGCAAAAATGACAAACAGTAACTTTCTTTCAAGTGAAACAAGGAAATAAGTACAGTAAGCAATGCAGATATCACTAGGGATCCACAGAAGTGCTAAAAGGCCGTGTTTTAGGTGGAATTAGCATTTCAGGGAAATAAACAAACAACAAGCATACAAATAAAGCTAGATTCTGCAGGCCTGGATCTAGTCTATTCTACAGCAAACAAGGTGTACCAATTTCAGTAAGAAACAGTTAGAATATGCAGGCACTATAATCCTCTAACCAGAAATTCCCTGCTCAGAAGGGCAGAGTCCAGCCTCTCCTCCCACAAGAGAGCAGACCGCATACCTTCATAATGTAAAATAACTGGCCTGAAGCCCAAGTGCTTAAACCAGAACTAATACACTTTTAGAATAACAGACACTGAGCTCTCAATCAGCAGTTCCCAACTTAGAAGGATGTAAGCTACCTGTCCTGCCACCACAGTGCAGGCCACAAACCTTCCTAATGTAAAACAACTGGTCTGAAGCCCAAGTGCTTAATCCAAAGACTTAGAAATGATAGCTACACTTTAATCAAGTTACTACCAGCAGTATTAAATACAACTGAATACTTTAAAGAATACCTGGATTAGTGCTCAAGTTATACAAACAAAGCTAGATTCAGCAGGCCTGGATCTAGTCTATGCTACAACAAACAAGGTGTACCAATTTCAGTAAGAAGCAGTTCAAATATGCAGGCACTATAAGCTTTAACCAGAAATTCCCAGCTCAGAAGGACAGAGTCCAGCCTCTCCTCCCACAAGAGTGCAGAACACGAACCCTCTTAATGTAAAATAACTGGCCTCAAGCCCAAGTGCTTAAACCAGAATTAATACACTTTTAGAATAACAGACACTGAGCCCTCAATCAGCAGTTCCCAACTTAGAAGGATGTAAGCTACCTGTTCTGCCACTACAGTGCAGACCACAAACCTTCCTAATGTAAAACTGGTCTGAAGCCCAGGTGCTTAAACTAAAAGGCTTACAATGAGTTACACCAAGCAGTAATAAATACAGTTGAGTACTTTTAAGATGACGCAAAAGCAAAATAAAGTAGGAAAAAACACAAATACAGTAAAAGCAGATACATTTTTTTTTTTTTTTTTGGAAAGAGAGAAAGGAAAGAGAGAAAGGAGTAGCAGAAACTAAGCTGATTGGCCTTCTCAAATGCTCTCCCTGTACTGGGTAGAATGAGGTAATGACACTAGACTGGGAGGAGGGTCCCAGATCAAATTTACACTAGGGGTGGGCAACTGCAAAGCCACCAACTATAAAAACAGCAGAAATGTTACTCACAGCTGTAAAGCAGCAGTGAGCCTTTAAATTAAAGTTTTAAACAGCTAAAGGAGCCACTAGAAAAAAAGAGTTTAACTGCAACAAGTTATCATAAACAAACAACCCAACAGATGTTTAATAAGAGTGGGCAATTTCCAGTTAATACCTCACACACAGAGAAAATACACAGTACACAAAGTGCTATAAACAACAAAGAAATAAAGAACAAAATAAACAAAAAACAGGATACTTAATGTTATATATTGTAGCTCCGAGTTTTCCGAGTGTCCTTCCTTCGATCAGCTCACTGTAAAATGGCTGAACACTCACAACTGAGCTTCTTAGGTAACAGAAAGTTGAAACCTGAGACAGCTTTTAAGAAAGAAATCTCAAAAGAACCAATGAGGTGCTTAGTCTAAGCTGTAGTCCAGGAGACCTCAGTCAGCCAATGACCTCAAACAATTCTCATACAATACATTTTTTTTTTTTTTTTTTGGAAAGAGAGAAAGGAAAGAGAGAAAGGAGTAGCAGAAACTAAGCTGATTGGCCTTCTCAAATGCTCTCCCTGTACTGGGTAGAATGAGGTAATGACACTAGACTGGGAGGAGGGTCCCAGATCAAATTTACACTAGAGGTGGGCAACTGCAAAGCCACCAACTATAAAAACAGCAGAAATGTTACTCACAGCTGTAAAGCAGCAGTGAGCCTTTAAATGAAAGTTTTAAACAGCTAAAGGAGCCACTAGAAAAAAAGAGATTAACTGCAACAAGTTATCATAAACAAACAACCCAACAGATGCTTAATAAGAGTGGACAATTTCCAGTTAATACCTCACACACAGTGAAACTAGCTAGAAAAAATATACAGTACACAAAGTGCTATAAACAACAAAGAAATAAAGAACAAAATAAAATTGCTGTGTCTTTTGGCTTTTCCCGGTTAGGGGTCGTCACAGCAGAACTCCGGTCCGCTAATGATTTGCAGATAGATTTTTACGTGCTAAGTTGCCAGCCCTGACGCACAACCTTCAACAAAGGTACGCCCATTCACGCATGTCTCCACGCAGGAGACGCTCTAGCTGAGAATCGAACCGGACAGCGTCTTACTGTGAGGCGACAACGCTACCGCAGCTATATTTAGTAAGGTTCACATATGTTTGTACATTTACAGTTCATGCAGAAATCAGATAGCAGCACACATGCTGGCAGTAAAGTACATGTCATGTTAATAAAACCCTGTCAATAACAGATAATGCATTAACGTCTGAACTCACAGATTACACTTCAAGGGGAATGGAAGGGTGAAACTTACTTTGGGTAGTAAGTGTGCATTGTAACAGTGGTGTAATTCCCTGAAAATGTTTGCATTTTTACTGAAGTTCACATATATGTTAATGCACAAATGAGACAGTTGCACAAATGCTGGCAGTAAAGTGCATGCAGCCACAGTGACACTAACTTTTTCCGTTGTATTGATAACCCTTAATGCGGTCAAAATTACACAAATATTTTTTTTAAGTTATAATCCTGCCAAAGCAAACTTCACTGTTTGAAAGAAAAGACAATTCCTGACATTTCTACAGCACTAATGGTCAGATTTCAACATCGGCAAGCAAGTGGTATTATCGCGAAAATCTGGTTGCGATAATACGCAAGTACCTAATACCCAAATGTAGGTATGCACCAGTGAATCAAATAAGTTGGAGAGAGTACTCAAAGAATGTAAAGTTTTCTTTTTGGAATTGCATCATTCTAGATATCTCATGCCTTATAGTATCATTCATGCACATTGTTTCGAGTTCCATAATATCCCTGGGTTAATGACACATTCTATTTGAGTTCCATGATATCCCTGGGTTAATGACACATTCTGTTGTGGCTTCCCCTGTGAACGTTTGCTGCACAGTTACTTGAAAAAAAAATACTCACAATCGAGCAAGAAAATTCTTCTTTTGCAACCCACTCATTAAGTCTGAAAGAAATTTTTTGCAAAGGGCAAGCCCCCTGCATCCCCATATGCAGTACAAGACCTCAATGACCTAGTTATTTCTATGTACTACCTCCTACACCCCCATATGTGTTATAAGCAATCGATGACCTAGTTATTTAAATATACTATCTCCTACATCCATATGTGTTGCAAGTCCTCAACGACCTTGTTATTTTTATATACTGTCTACTACACACCCATATGTGGTACAAGTCCTTGTACATATTAACTCTACAATTATGATGTTATGTGGAAACAAGAAGTTCCCCATTAATGTGTCCCACATACTTGCAAAGCAACCATCACACAGTTTGTTATAGTCTATGTATCAGCTTATAAGAAAATAAAACTTCATCCAGATTTATTCATGATATTGGCATCGCGTATAGGAAATTATTTTCACTGTCATATAGCATGAGCTGTCTTTAAAGAAGGAAGAGTTCTTAAGAAAGCCTTAAATCTGACAACTTGTAATTATTTATTTATATTTATTTATTTATTGCTTTTTTTTTTACCTAGAAAGTCTGTCTGGGCACGATTCCTATTTTTATTGGTGGCCCGGGGGGGGGGGGTTATTCCATTTTAGAGAATTAGTATAAGGCAGTTACACTAGATTTACATAAATGTACATATATATATATGGACATACATTGACAAATAATGATATGACAGTTAATCAAAAAATAAGAAATGTACATACATAGAATAGTAAATGAATATGTATAGAATTTAATAATATGACAGTCAATAAAAACATAACATTTAAATGAATACAGTAAAATATTAGATAATATCAAGCTTACAAGTGTCTAGTAACTATCAAGTGTAATCAGCTGAAAACAGATACTGAGTAGGAGACAGTGAAGTAAATATAGGATGAAGATGGTTACAGCTTAAGAAGTAGCTTTATTATGGCCAGTTACAAAGAGTGGTGACAGTAAGAGTTTGGAGATTATCCAGTAATGTCACATATACAGATCTGGCAAATGAGTAGGCAGGACCTTAGAGTTTTAAATGATTTTTAGGAAGTGTTCTTGTCATATTGCTAGTGGGGTGGAGTTCCAGGGTTTAGCAAGGTGGTGGGAAAGTAGTGATTTGACAACAGAATTGTTGGGTTTGGATACATGTAATATGTATTTGTCTGCTGAATATACTGGCCTGGAAAGGTTAAATATTTGTATGAGGGTGGAAATGGAAGGCCATTTGTTAGGTTTACGCATATATTTTAAAAGTTATGAGTAGGTTAGATAATGTGGAAATTTCAGCCATTGTAATTCTCTTAGGCAGGACAGTGTTGGGTACTATTTGGAAGGTTGGGAGGGAATTATACTACTCTGTAGTGACATTGCTACAAGATCACTTGGATGTTGTTAAGGATGGAGCAGTTCTCATTAGGGTCATTAAGAAGAAAGAAGAAGAAAAAAGAAGCAATGTGTTTTCTTATAGTGTCTGAGATGAAGGGCTTGGCTCTATAGCGAGACTAGTTTTTTTTTTTTTTGTATTTTTGTCACTATATTTTGGGTGTATGTGTCAGTTTTAGGTTCTCATCTACACAGATGACTAGCAGTTTAGTATGTGTGACAATGTGTGAAATGTTGGATTTTTGCTTTGTTGGATGAGGTCACTGAGAAGGAAGTTTTGTTAAGCTGTTTGTGAATAAATAGGATTAGTCTGGATTTACTAGGGTTAAAGAATAGTTGGGCAGATGTCAGCCATGTTTGTATAGAGGAGAAGGACTCCTAGTTAAGTTCTTTTAGATTGCTGATGTTTCTTGTGACGCAGATAACTGTGGCAACATGTGCAAACTGTACTAGGATGCAGTTTTACAGGCTATATGTAGGTCATTGATGAAGATGTTAAAGAGAATAGGTCCAAAGATTGATCCTTATGGTACACCGACTGCGACAGGGAGGAAGGATGAGGTTTGGTTTTGCCAGACTGACAGCTTGAACTCTATTTTGGAGGTTGCTATGAAACAATGATATAGCAGTGGTCATTTTTCCTAGGTTATGAAGTTTGTGTAGAAGAACAAAGTGATAGACTAGGTCAAAAGTGTTGGATGAATCGAGTAAGAGGCAGACACTAAGGTTCTGTGATTCTTATTTTTGTTTACTGTACTGGTGGAACGGAGTAAAGCAGTTGACGTACTGTGGTGGGGTCAGAAGCCTTGCTAATGTGAAGAGAAGAGGCTCTTTTATGTGAGGTAATGTAAGAGTTGTGATCGGATGCATTTTCAAGTATTTTTGATAGAGGAGAGAGGATGATATTGAGCCTGTAACTGGCAAGCTAAGTGAAATGCCCTCCTTTATGGAGTAGAAGAATGTGGCTTTTTGTTTCCCAGAGGGTAGGTAGGAGCATATGCTTCACTGGTAGACTGATTTATTAGCATTGAGCTGGGGTAGTTTGTTGCTTTTACTGCCATCTTAAGGTATTCACCAGATTGCTTGTCAGGGGCTAAGGTGGGTTTTAATTTGTCATTTTTTTTTTAGGTAAATATTGGGAACTGGTTAGAAGGAGAGATTATAATGAGGAATGGTTTGTGGTTGGTATTAGGGAATTTTGAAGTAGTAATGTGATGGAATGAAATGAAAGTTGAAAGCATGAGCATAGTTGGTAGAGTTGTCAGTGTTAAGTGTAGGAGATGATTGCTTGGTGTAGTCAGGTATGAATAGTTGATTTATAGAAGACCATAATGCTTTGGGATTTTTGTAGTTTTTGTGTTGAGAGTCAGTGTAGTATTTTGATTTTTTTATATCAAACTTAATTTAATTTTTAGAACAAATAAAACCGTAGATTCACGTGGGGTTAATGCTCCTAGTGTAAACCACAATACGATAAAACTAAAAGCACCAACTAGGAGCAACGCAATGAAGGGCATACAGTCCAATATGTACCAGATTCTTCCAAAATCGAAGACACAATCCACGAATAATTAAAATAGAAGAGTTTAATTCGTGTGCACAAAAACAATGATGGTAAGCGCTTTCGCAAACTGCTTCATCAGACCAATTAATTATTGACACAACAGGATTTAAATACTGAAACTGGCGGGAAAGCATTAAAAAGTTTATCACTTTTAAAGGTATATACCTCTATAACCACCTAAACAACAGTTAAAATAAAATCAATAGTTAGTGAACAACTAAAAACATTTCAGAAGGAAGCATATATACAAATAAATAGTAGATGCCCTATCTGGTTACAACATGTCACATTAAACTGTAATAACACTTGATGAAGACACTAAAAAATATATATATGTAGCATGTGTATCCCATCAATACTAACAGCTGATCTTGAATAAAATATACTTCAAGCATACAAAAACCACACAATGTACATGTCTCATTACTAAAACTATTTAAACTCTTTTAAATAATTATTCATTCAATGTGCATACAAGTTGATCACTCTAAAACTAAGTATGTGTCTACTAACAACAAATCTAGACACTCAATGTTGACGCATATAAAAGAGTGGATCAAATACTTCATAAAGCTGAATCATATCTTGAGCTTCCTCATCTTTAAATAAGGTTTAATGGGAACTTTCCCATTCAGGCCAGGTGGTCTGATGAAGCAGTTTGCGAAAGCGCTTACCATCATTGTTTTTGTGCACACGAATTAAACTCTTCTATTTTAATTATTCGTGGATTGTGTCTTCGATTTTGGAAGAATCTGGTACATATTGGACTGTATGCCCTTCATTGCGTTGCTCCTAGTTGGTGCTTTTAATTTAATTTTTAGTTTAGTTTCAGAGTTATCTAAATTTTTGGAGCTTTGTTAGTGTTTTATTGGATAGACATATATTACAGGCTTGCCTCTAAGTGTCATAAGTTATGAAATCCTCCAAACACGTGTCTTTGGAATGTGAGAGAAAATGGTAGCAGCCAGAGGAAACCCAAGGAAAATGCAGGGTAGACTTGCAGACTTCACAGTCTAGGCACCCCAGGCGAGAATTGAATCAGAGAACCTCTTGATGTGAGGCAACAATGCTAACCGCTGCACCACCCATTCAATTTAGTTGCTCAAGAAAGTAGAATAAAAAAAAAAATTAAAAACATCTACTGCAACATCTAATGGAATTGTATTTTAGAGCATTCCAGTTATATTGTCTTAGTCAAAAGATAAAGGAATTTTTGTTGAACTGTGTAAGGTTATGTGCTATGCTAAAATGTGGCTGCTTTTGAATATTAACTTATTTTCTTTTTTTAACTTTTCCAAATCTTTTGAGTTTCTAATACCATGACAGGAATGGACCTCATTCCTAAGTCAAAGTATGATTTAAGTTCATGGAATTACTATTATTTCACTCTTTGATGTCAGACAGAAGTATTCTTCGTTGCACCCGCAATGTGCCCGGTAAGGACTCCTTTTACAATTCGTATGGAGTTACATGTATTGGCAACATATCTAAATATGATTGCAGATTATTTTTTTATAAGACCCATTGCTCCTACTGCTATTGGATCTATCTGGGTATCTTACTTCTACATTGCTCTCGATTCAGCCTGCAAATCCTGATATTTTATAACTTTGTATCTCTCTGTACGGAAGTCACTGTAGTCAGCGGGTGTGGCAATTTCAATGATCAATGCTACTTTTGTCCTCTTTTCTTGGACTACTATATCCTGTTTTCTAGCATCTATCTTTTGAACTGTTGGTAATAGACGATCCTGTGTGATGTAGACTTCATCATTTTCTATAATGCTTTGTGGATCATGTTTCCAATGTTTTTCAGCCACTTCAATACCATAATGTTTGCACAATCCCCAGTGCAACAGTCTTGCCACATTATTATACTTCAGTATACAGTCCTTTTGGCATTAGTATGTCACAACCAGCAACAAGGTGTGCAACTGTTTCCAATTCTGTTTTACAAAACCTACATTTGCCTGTTTTTCCCACATGTTCAATGGACTTTGTAAACCAACGTGTAAGTAGCCCACTATCTTGTGCCGCCAATATTAACCTTTCATCTCTTGGATTGAATTCACCTCTCCTTAACCATTCCTGTGTACATTCCTGATCAGCATGAGGGTCTTCAAGAAGTTTTCTATACTTGCTACTATATTTATGCATCGTCCATATTTCTTGCCTGCCCACGTAGTCCTTCACCTTATATTCTTTCTTTTGTTTTTTTGGCACATTCATTTACCGCCTGATTTGTTTTCTACTTGTGGTTTGATTTCCATTCCTGCTTGATGCAGATATGCTTCTGCTAGCCTAAGAAGGGAAGTCATCTTAGATTTATTCTCCTCATGTTTCAAAATGTTCACTACAGTTGGGTCTTGTGAGGACAGCAGATATGTGTGGAGTCCCATGATTGCAGATAGGTACAAGTAATCAGTTTCAAGGAGGCCCATCTCTCTTTCAAAACGTGGAATATATAATCTTGGTATGCATTGATTTTTATAAATCATTTGGTGAGCATGAAGCATCCTTCTTGTTTTCTTATCTAATCTGTCCAATGCATTTTGGGAACCTGTCATCCACTCCAGAAATGCAGTTAGGACAGGAAGAGCAAATTGGTTTATAGCTTGCATTTTATTCCTAGATGACAACAATGTTTTCAGGATTGATTTAAGTGTTCTAAAGTATTCCTTATTAAATTTTATTTGCATTTGTTCATGATTTATTGTTGATCCTTCATCAACTCCAAAGTATTTATACACTCCCTCTTGCTTAACTTCTTTTATATCACATTCTTGTCCCAAACTGATGTTTTCTTGAATCTGCAGTTTTCCTGCTTTAAAGGTTGCTTTTGCACATTTATCATGACCAAATGACATTCTTATATCATCTGAAAACGTTTTGACAACTTGCAGTTATGCTTTCATTTTCTCATTTGGTGACCTATACAGTTTTAAATCATTTACAAAGAGACGATGAGAAGTCTTTGCACTTAGTTGTTTTCTAGGAGCCAAATTATAGCCATGGCCTAAGCTGTTAAGTAAACAGCTTAATGGGTTAGGGGCAAGGCAGAATAGCAGCGGTAACAGGGAGTCACCCTGGAATATCCCCCTTTGAATGTTTATCCATGGAATAATAATTTGTCCTTTAACATGGCTTAATTGCAAAGTGATCTGCCACTGTTGCATGGTCATTGTAATGTAGTCGATCAATGTTATACATTTTTAAGCACTCTTTTATCTATGAATGTGGGATACTGTTAAATGCTTTTTTGTAGTCAATCCATGCCATACTTAGATTCTTTTCCCTTTTTATATTTCTCCACTATGACTTTATTTAACAAGTGATACTTTGCTCCATATGACTTTCTTTTGTTACCCTTTTGTTCTGTTGCCATAATTGAGTTTTCTTCTAAATGACTATAAACTCTGTCGGCATCAATTCCAGTGTATAGTTTATATGTTGTCGGAAGACAAGTTATTGATGTATAATTTTTAGTGTAGCTTGCAGTTTCACTCCTAAGTAAGAGCATTGTTTTTACTATTTTTAGCCAAATTGGTGTCTATTCTGGGTGCGCATATAAATAGTTCTTACTCATACCTAAATCTTCATGCAAAGATGTTAATACTTTTAACCAGAAGTTAGGTACTGCATCTGGGCCTGGGGTTTTCCAGTTAGAGGCTTTTCTTAACTGTGTTGTAATCTCTCTGGCTGGCTGTTCAATCCTTTTTATATCCTGTACCTTTAAACTTCTTATTCTTTCGTTTTATTCTTCGATCCATTTAGCATCTTTGTTATGTTCCACACGATCTTCATGAATACTTCTCCAAAATGTATCTATTTCTTTTTTTGGTTCTGTTTCTATTCCTTTTACCTTGTTTCCCAATTCTCTATAAAACTTTTTGGGTCATCAGTAAATTGCTTATTTTGTACTTTTTATAGTTATTTGTCTATCTTCTAAGTTTTTCCTTCTGTGTTGAGATTTTTAGTTTATTTGCGATAGTCCATGATATATCTCAATCTGTTCTAAAACTGTGCATTGCTTTTATCACGTCTATCTTTCTAAGTATTTCTAAGTACTTTTGTTGCACTGTTCTCTCTTCTATACTCTTCTAACAGTCACACTTCTTGTTTTAGTTGATTTATAGTTTTCTCTGTTCAATACTTCCATGATGGTATTCAATTTCTCCCCTTTATCTCCCTCACTTCCCTGTGTTTTTGTGGTAGAACTTTTATCAGTTATTAATTTAGCTGCACAGCAATATATCCTGTTTAGTTCTGTTATATCACATGGATCTATGTGGACAGTCCTAATTACTGGGTTCATTTGTTTTATCAAACTACTGACTTTTGGGGTTTTATTGACCTTCTTCAGTTTATTTCTTTCACTGATCTTAATATGTCTATCTCTGTTAAGTCAAGCAACTCTTCCCTTAGCTCGTTTTCTTCTAAACTGAGGGCACATTTTTTGTTTTCCATTTCCTGCAGGCATTCTATAGCAAGTTCTGTTGCATCTTCCTGTGGCACATTCTCTTCAATTTCATCATGTGCCATCTGTTGCACTGTCATATGGGAACTCATTGACCTATCACTCCTCAACTTTAACTGCATCAAAGTTTCTATAGTTTTCTATTCCTTACCTTGCTGTCTAGCTTCAATGAACATTTATACTTGTTTCCTGTAGAAGGCACCAAAATATCTTCATATGGCACATGACCAATTGCTTCCTGTTTCACTGGTTTCTCCTTAATTTGGAGGTCCAATGCTCTAAACTGTTGTGATACTTTCTGAATTACATTTTCTACACTGAATCCTTCACTTCAGAGGTAGTATATAACCTCAGTTTCTATTTATTTAACCTCTCCATTACTAATCTCCTTTTCTACTTTTCCTATTTTGTCTTTTTCTTATTTGTATTGTAAAGTTTTCCATGTCCAGATTCCTTTGCCTGTATTTCTCTTCAAATATCTTTGGTGCTGCTGTTTTTGTATTGAGTAGTTTTGTTTTCTCCTTTGGATAGATATTACACCATATTAAATCTCTTTTTCTATCCCATGTCCATATTTCTTCAGATGTCTCCTGATTTTCCTGTTTTGCCTTACTTTGGGGACTCGTTCCATGCTGTGATGTAACCTGTTTTAGACCTTCTACATCAAATCCTTCACTTTGCAGGCACTCCATAACTAAAACTTCTATATTTTTTAACTTCTGCTTTACTAATCTTCTTTACTACTTACCTCTTTGTGATATTATTTTTTACTGTGAAATTGTCTTTATCTGGATGCCTTTGCCTGTATTTCTCTTTAAATATCTTTGTGGCTGCCGTCTTTATGTTGAATAATTTGGCTTTAGCCTTTGCACAAATATTGCACCAAATTAAATCTCTATTTCTTTCCCATGTCCATATTTCTTTTTTATACTTTTCAAAAATGTCTAGGTTTTGTTGTTTATATTTTTACACTTCCCGAGATCCTTCTTTTTTGAAACAGATCAAATTTTCCTGATCTATGTACTGTTTTTCACAAATCTGTTGTATTAATGACTACAAATTTTTATTTGACGCTTCTGACAGTTTTTTCTAGTGGAAGTATTTTTTCTTTCCTTTAATTTCTATTAATTGTTTTTAATATCTTGTGTCTGGAAATTCTGGGCTTTTTGCATAATAGTAACAATACGTAATTTCTTTCTTATCTTCAATAGTCCACTCTGCAATCTTTATGGCTCTTCCTTGACCTGTCTGTTTTTTGTGATGTTTGTGGACTTCTACTTCCTTCTACAACAGGGAGCCATTCACCCCCTGTGCCTGGCCTGGCCACATTGTAGGAATGTTTCTCTATTTTAAGGATTCTACAATGTCATTTTTTCTAGTTCTGGCACCAGTGTACCTACCAGGATTGGGCGATTTTTTATCCTGGGTCTTGTGCAACCAGCTATCTTTTTAATTTTTGACCTACTTCTGTCCCTAATATATGCTATATAAATACAGTCTATATATCAGTGCCATCTTGGTATGATTTTGTGAAAAACAGGGTCCACCTCATGAAGGTAGTCACCAAGACTTGAGGACGAATTCAGTTTCAGCACTACTATTCTGCTTTCCTTCCTGACTTTTCATCTTTCCATTCAGACCCCATTATGGATTATGTAGGTTGGGAGATAAACACTTAAGGTAACTGGAAGGGTACCTGAGGTAAAGATTTTATGAGGCATAGAGTTAAGAATCCAGTCAGCTAATGTACCCTTAGTGTTGCTTTTATTATAATGGCTGGAACTGGTGATTAGCTGTGAGAGATTGGATAGTATAACTAGGATGATGGTGATGGGTTATGGGATGTACATGTTAGATAGCTTAACTAGGATGACAGTGATGGATTATGGCATGTAAATGTTGGATGGTATAACTAGGATTATGCTTATGGGTTAGGGGATGTACATGCTGGATAGTACAGCTAGGATGATGGTGATGGATTATAGGACGTACATGCTGGATAGTACAACTAGAATAATGGTGATGGGTTATGGGATGTAGATGTTGGATAGTACAACTAGGATGATGATGGGTTGTGTGGAAGTGTGAAGATAAAGATGTTAAGTGGGTGTGTCACAGGAGAAGGGACATAGCATGGAGACTGGTATCATGCTAGTTAGTTGTAAGATGATATTTTGACAAGTTTAGGAATAGAGGAGGGATGATATATTGTACTGGGAAAGAATACAGTACTGATGTGTTGGTAAGTAATACAGCATTGAGTATGATATGATGGGCACTGCTGGATTAGTGAACAGGGGGTTTGGTCGATATCTGTTTAGCTGCACCCATTTGGATGATTGTACAGATACTTAAGTATGTAAGATCTAAAATCTTTGGGAAGGAAAATATTCCCTTTCCCAAGGGGTTGCGCAATCTTGGAGTTAGTATATATAAATGCATCCCCCCTCAATGAGGTGTAGGTGGGCTTGGCCCCTGCTAAAAAACAAAGTTATAAAGTTGTATACCCTGCGGTTCTCCCTCAGTGCATGAGTAGGAGTTTTTGTCATTTAGTGGTTTACCTTCAGGATGTTAACATATTTATTAGTCGAGCAACTAAAGGTAAATTGATAGGACATACAGGATAGAATGGATAGCTGGATAGATATTATTGAAGGGAATATGGCAGGGACTGCAAATAGTTAATGTGTGCATGTGGTATACAGTGGCATCAGTTGAACTTTGAGGTGGTTAGAGTAGGGATGGGTAGAAATAAGGGCGGGGTAGGGGAGTGGAACAAGACCAAGCGGAGCAGGTTCCACTTTCTCAAAATTTTGTGGGACAGAAAACAATCAGTCATTGAACTGGACCATAAGAATGTAAGTGTGAGCAGCTGTTACTGTTTCCACTTTACTCTATAAAGCAGGAAATTAAACCGGAAGTTTACGTACTTGCTGTAGAGGGCACGAGTAGCAACAATAGTTTAGTACATAAAAATAAGTGAGAAAAATAAATAAGAAAAGTGAGATTATGGATGGTTTGTCAAAATCTACTGCTTATATGGAACTGTTAAACAAAGAGAAAAGTGAAATTAGATTAATAATAAAAAATGGATAGTTAATTACCTGATGTTGAAAAATTAGTAATGCAATTTTTAATGTATTGTAAGTTATAATATACAGACTACTGACTATGTCCTTGATGTAGTATGCATGCCTTATAGAAATACTACACCAAAGATTTGACTTCTCAAAGTGAAGAAACGTGAATAAGTACTTAGCAAAGCACCTATTTATGGAGGATGTATATTCACAGTATGGTAGTAGATAGATTGTCCTTGTCTTTTTCCTTTAGCAAGCTACACCTGGGAACTCGCATGCTTGGTGTTGCTTGTGGCATGCAAAATTAGGTGGCAGACATGGGTGAGTGACCGGGCCCAGCTGACTGAGAAAAGAGTGTACTGGTCAGAGTCTAGAAATATAAGAATGAAGCAGTCATGGAAAAAACAATACAGGTAGCAGAGAAGGGAAAAAATAAAACAAGAAGGATTGAATGAACAGACACTGATGAATATTGACAATGACTTTTTAGCAGGCATGTTAATGTTAGTTACTCAGTGCAGAACAATATTAAAGTATACAATTGCAACATATCTTGTTATGCCACAGTTTCCCAAAAGTGGTGAAGCTTTCTCTGGGCACAGACAATGTGACCCATATTAACGATCTAAAGCCTATACATGGTTCACCAACCATGACTAGATATACATATTTCCTATAAACTTGTCATTGAATATTGTTACTTAATTTCTTGCTTCAAAAAATGCTTAGACATTTGTGGATATCTGTTCCTTGGCATTGATGAATAAAGCCCTGATTATGATCCAGATGGCTTTAGTATGACTAGCAGGCCAAAGTTGCTAGCAGGTCATGATGGGACTAAGCAGGCAAAACTTGTTTGTCTAATATCACAGAGAAAGAGAGAGAGAGAGAGAGAGAGAGAGAGAGAGATAGAATGGAGCTTCTAGTTTGTTATGTTTACCATCCACAAAAATAGGCTTGATGGCTGCAGAAATCAGCAGTGACCAAGACTATGGAACTGATGCTACTTACCTATAGTAGCCTTTATCTGTACATGATTGTGAACATGCATAAAATGAGGAATTTACTATAATCTCTTATAGTGACACATCTGTCTATGCCAGATGCCTACAGGTGGGGTTATATTTATTTATTTAAAAACACCTCTCCTCACAAATCTTGCATAAAATAAAACTGTTTCAGCCAGCCAATGTACTGTTGGGTATTTCTGCAACATGGGACAATTGATTTCAGGACTAAATTCTGACAGCTCCAGACAGGAATGAGAATAAAGCCTACTCCTCAGGTCTTTGGAAATGGACTTCAACAGGCAAGGTAAATGGATATAGAGTGAAGAAGAAAAGGTAGAGTGGGAACTGTAGGGAACAAAGCAAGTTTTCCAGCTGCCTGAATGAAAGACGTCTAGGGAACATGATACCAGTTATGCTTGAGACCCAAGACTGAGGCACCAATGAAGCAAATTTATCTGGAGAGACAGTTCCCCCCATCTAGTGCTGTAGAATGTTAATCAGTGAAAAAACAGCTTAAGACCCAACTGTCCTTTAGTATAAACAGACATCATACAGAAAAAATAAAGTCATTGCATAAATTAATTCAGGCTTCTGACTATTTCCATTTATCTACCCAAAATCATTCAGAAAAAAAGTTGTGATTGCTTACTCACACCCAAGGATGTAGTGGCACATGAGATATATCTAGACTCTGTCTTCAGTGTTCGTATGATTGTTGTCACTTAAACTGAATGCAGGATTTTAATACCATGAAGGGGTGCAATGCAATATACATATACAAGAAACATGTCTCTAACCTTTTATATATTTTATTGAAAGGGGGCTCTTTATACATTCAGTTTTACCACATTGAGATGATTAAACACATCTGACATTTGTCTTCTTTTTTCAGTAGCCACAATCATTCTTTATAAAATGCAGCTAACAGACTTGATGGGGCATAATGCTTTTAACTGCCTGCAAGCATGCATAGTACTTCAATGGGAAGTAATAGTTCTCTGTTATATACTGCTAGCTAATAGCATGTGCAAGATAAATCTAATTAACATTAATAGCTTTGTTTCTAGGAAAAAGAAATGTACAGCTGAACACGGCAGATGGTAACTTGTAACTGTGCAGAGAAGGCATGGACTATGATACAGAAGGCCTAAAACTATGTTGGATAAAAACGCAGTGGATCTTGCGAGTGTGTTGCAGCTAATCATGATATTACTGAGGAAGACACTATATTGCCTGACCCCGAGGAGTATTATATTCTCAATGCCTTGTTCAAAAAAACATAAGACTTAGCCTAGCTTCACAGTGGTAGTACATGCATGATATGTGCCAGCTTATCTTATGTGCCAGTTGTATGTTTGGTGACTGCATGTTCAAGAAGCAAGGACACTGTTAATGAATGTATCTTATATATAACATATATATATATATATATGTGTGTGTGTGTGTGTGTGCGTGTGTGTGTGTGTGTGTGTGTGTGTGTGTGTGTGTGTGTGTGTATACTGTCTGCTTAAGTGTTCTGTTAACGTAATACTTCTAAATGTTAGTGAATGCAAGTCCTGTGTAAATCATATTACATTACTAATCATTTAAGGCAAGTGCTATACATGACAGGCTGAAGAAAAAGTAATTAAACTAACTATGTGTATTTTTACTGTCAAATGTTTGGTCAAAATCCCTGCTTGATGATTACAGCAGATTTCCAACATATGAATGATGGTGTGCAATGTATACTATTAATGCTGAAAACTTGGATATTTCAAAAGTTTTTTTGCATTAGTAGTAGTAGTAATAGTGTGCATGTGTGTGTGTGTGTGTGTGTGTGTGTGTGTGTGTGTGTGTGTGTGTGTGTGTGTGTGTGTGTGTGTGTGTGTGTGAAGTATTTGTGATAAGTTGGAAATGTCATTGTTTTTCATGTGTGGTGGTACCTGCAAAGAGTGAGCCTGCCCCTGGCTTTTTTAGTGACATTTTTAGGAAAGAGTATTTGACAAGGTAAATGAGATACTAGAGTTAGTGGCAGTAACAGGGTTAGAGTTACATGAGTAAGCAGTACAGACTTTGGCCCTATTAATCCTTCCCTACCATTTGCTCTGACTCCAGTCTTATACATTACCCTACCATAATATTTCCACTAACAGTACAATTACTCAAAGCACACCTAGTGTGATTTTTTTTTAACTGATGGCAAAAGGAAAGAGTTTGTTTTCCTTTTGCAACTGATTTGGTTTTGGTAATTTTTCTTCAGTTTTATTTTATTTTTGCCTAGAAGAAGCTGTAATGTGCATCACTGCTTCTGCACGTTGATGGTTAATATCATACTCATATATCTTTATTGTTATGAAGTACAACATGTAACACTTCCTGCTTCAACCTGTGCAAATGAGGTGTAGTGGGATGGAGTAGTCCCTGCACTGCTAATAATGAACATGCTATATTAAGAATGTGCAGTTGAACTTTTTGGGTTCTCTTGCTAATTACTTTAAAGCAGTCCCTTTTGTCAGTTTTACATCCCGATCCTACATGTACGATATTTTTCATGAACTTCATCATGTAGACTAACGTTCCTATGACAACATTTAAGTTGTTTAAATCCTTTCCATAGAGGGCTACTTTTATGCTGAAGGCAGTGTGCCTTTTTTTTTTTTTTTTTTTTTTTTAAGTAAAGTATTCCTTGTACCTTGTCATAGCAGTAGTAGTACTGAACTGTGATTTAACTATCCAGTGGAATGCAACAAAGAAACATTTTATGGGATCCTCATAAATCGACTCGGTCAGTATAAGGTGTTTTGTAACCTTCAACAAATATTGCAGTCTGTATGTTTACTGCTTTTTGTGCAGATTTGAAATTGTGTAACCTGTTTGGCAGCTCTTGGTGTCTTAGGGGTGGTGCTGGTACAGGACTTATGAATATTTTTCTTTATTTGTTTATTGGCTGTCCCATATTGTTATGCATACCAGAATTTAGTCTCTATAGCAGGGGCAAATAAAAGGTTTTGAGGGGCCAGTTTGTGGTTCTAAGGCCTCCTGTTGGATGATCTATAGCTTGCTAAGTCAACCACTGCCTAGGTATGTCACAGCTACAGAATCACAAGTCTGGAATTAAAGTTACTGATGAGTGACTAGACTCACACTTATTCACTTCATACAGCATTTATTCTTTTGAAGGTCTTTACTATCTACTGGCAGTGAGCATTCTGTTATGCTTTGTGTCAAGACATTGCTTTTAAATATTCAGCTTGGATCTCATTCACTCAACATTACTTTTACAGGCATTAAAGTGATATACTCAAGTTAGAGCCATACTTATAATTAGACAAAAAAGGCAGCAATCCCCCTAGATAAGTAGTGCAACAGTCATGGCAAAAGTCCAAGTGAGTGGTCTAAATATGTACCTCTAACCATTTTACACTGTGTCGGATAGATATAAAATGAAGATGAAGAATTCCTGTCCAACATACAACATGGCTTCCATAACTCCCATAGTACTATGACTGCAGTTTTAACCTTTATGGATGCTTTTAATGACCCAAGACATAACAGCAAACTAGTCTCTTCAGTTCATGACTTGCCTAAAGCCTTTGACAGAATTTGTCACATCAAACATTTACTTCAAATTTCCTCACTAGGCCTATCTCAGTCAACCTTTCTATAGTTCAAAAGCTACTTGTCCAATAGATAGCAGTCACAAAAATGACACTCCACTCTTTCTACGTATATTTATAGATACCGCCATGTACCTCAAGGCTCTATCCTTGGTCTCATCCTCTTTAACATTCTTACTAATACTCTCTATACATCCACACAACAGGCCTCCCTAATACAATATGCAGATGACTCCACACTCATCTGATAACCTGGCACATCTCAAAAAAAATTCAAGAAGCTTTCAAAGTCAATGAAACATGGCTTTGCAAGTCACAACTCACAAATCCATATCTCATGAAAAAAATAAATAAATAAAATCCCCTATCTTAATATTTCAACCTTTAATTTAACTTCTCATAGCACCTTATTAAGGATGATAGTTGATGATCATTTCAGATTTGACCTGCATAAACCAAATTGCATAAAAACTCACCAAAAACTGTGAAAGCTTTACAGACCCTAAAACTTTCTTACCATTGAACTAAAACTATACTTACCACTACTTAACTTCTCTCCTCACTGTTTTATGACTTTTCTCTCCTTACTAACGTCCAGGCATCACAAAATTCAAAACTTGATGAATTCTAACATAACGTGACTAAATTTGGAGCAAATACCTCTTTCAGAATCAACAACTTTATAGCATAAAAGCCAAAATTAGTTAAAACAGCCCCATCAACTAACATATTTACAGCTTCTTATCACCTATAAAATTATCTATCATCCATCTACTTTTCTAGCACTAAATAACTTTCTGCGCAAGTGTGTTCCTAATTGGTACTTATGTTCCAATGACTAAAAACTTCTCTCTGTCCACAAACCTATTAAATCTGCTGGGCATCATACCATTTTAGTAAGGTGTAGAACTCCTTACCTATATCCATCAGGTCAACCCCCACCCCCAGTCCTTTGAAACCATTCTGAAAGATTTCCTATCCAACATCTGGTTCTGTTCCTGCTCAGTTCCCAGGATAAACTATAGCCATAAATATGAACAAGTGCCTCTTCGTACCATACACCTTCTTACTCTCCCTTTCTTTGCTCACTTGCTTACTTCATTTAAATCTTCTCTTCCCTGACTGTCTTTCTAACTATGCCATAACTCTATTTTTCCCTCACTTTCTATTGCATTTCCTTTTTTCATTATACTCACTCACTTTGTTAGTTCAGGGACAACAGTACTGGGGAAGTTTCCATCACTGTCAAGGATGGTCACTCTTTCTCTTTCTTGCTTTAGGATAACAATGATTTTGTTGACGTCTCTCACAGCCACACTTTAAAAATGAATATAGTACTCTTCAGAGTGTTGGTTTGCCAATTCATTTCCAGCTAAGTACATCCATGGCTGCCTCAGCTTTTCATATTTTTCTCTGTAGAAATAATATTGCTAAACATCAGGAAGTTTATAAAAGATTCTATCTTTTGCAGATAGCTAAGAAACCACATGCGTGACATGTTAACCATAGTCCCCCAAAGTCCATTCCACAAAAATAAAGAAGTCCTTCAGGTCATGTGTCTTCCTACCTGACCCAGAGAAATAATTGAGTAATTTGAGAAACAACATCTGCTACTTCATGCTTCAGCATTGACTCTCTGTTTGTGGCAGTTTTGTGGGTAATGTGTGTTGTGCTGTTTGCTTTTTTGCTATAAAGGACTCTGCTCTTACAGTATTTCAAATGGCTGTTTCACAAATATAGATAGAACCATTTTTAAACAATGAATACTGATTCCTGCATTAAAATATGAAGTTAATGCTTTCAGGAGGTAGTGTGTCTCTCTCAAAGTAATTTCAAGGAAGTTTGATGAACATAGTGTTGAGAAATTTTCAGACACAACTGCACTGTCACCATATAGTGTTAAATAAAAGGATTCTATTTCTTTTTGCAGTCAGGGCTCTCAGAGTGGAAATGTCATAATTAAATGAACAAACACTAAATCCCTGCACATAGTGCTGTGAAAAAATGTAAGGTGCCTGTTACTGATTGCCATAAGGGATTGCAGTGTAAAACTCACCAATTGATACCAATGATCAAACAATGAATATCTGTACTGAGTTCTCCTGCAGACATATCAGATCAGTGTCTTGACTGGCTTCAGATAGTCACAATCTAGTTAAGACCACAGATGTAATCTGAGCCCTGAGAATTGGATCGTAATGTAGAATTAGTCTGACTTGATCTAGGAAATGTAGTGACAACAATCAGGATATTCCTCATGATACCAGAAAAGAGAAAATTAAAAAGAAGGGTAGTTGGGAGAAATGTTGCATGAAAATAGAAAAAGTCCATATTATTGACTCAGTCTTGTGGTGTTTTTGTTCTGGATGGCTCAATGGTTAAGAAACATCATCTGTCCCTGTCCCCTTTAATAAACATCTCACACCAAATGACATTTGATAACATTTATTAAACTTCCATAAACATAACTTTAATGACCAATATTTAATTAAATAATCATAGCTTGAACATCCTTATAACTATTAACTAGGGCAATGTGACCTTGCTCACCCTTACCAAATAAACAGCTTTCTTCCTTCCGCATAATTATTTTACTTATCAAGCAGTGTCCAACTGCTCACTTTCATTTCCAACCTCCTTTGCTAGGGCAGCATGACCTCACTCATCCTAACCAAATAAGATGTGTCCTTACCTCTGTGAGCTTACTTTTATTTATTAAGCAGCATCCAATCACTCACTTTATAACCAAGCTCATTAAATTAAACATCAAATACCAGAGGAGGAGAGAAGGGGACTGTCCTGCCCCTCTTTTCTACCTGTGCAAACATCTAAAATAACCACCCAGCTTCAATATACCAAAATAAGGGGGTGAGGGTGGGTAGCAAGCTCATGCCAAAATATGATTCCTTACCTGCTTACAGTTGTATAAATCCCACGAAGCCCTTCCTTACACTTACCTCATTTCCTCCCAGTCCTCCTACTTCTCAATTATCCCCTTCCTCCCTGACCCAACTAAATTTCTTCTGCCACCCTCTTAACTCGCACTAGTATTTCTACCTGCCCCGCCTGAAGATTTCCATATGTACTTAATACTTCAAAAAACAACTGACTTACTAACTGTTGCATGACATTAGGTAAAACCTTAGATGTTGCAGACAACTGAGCTTTGAATTTCTGGTTAAAGGATTATTGTGCCTGCTTATTTGAACTGTTTCTTTCTGAAATTGGTGCGTCTTGTTTGCTGTAGCATAGACTAGATTCAGGCATGCTGAATCTAGCTTTGTTTGTATAACTTGAGCACTAATCCAGGCCATCTTTTTTGGAGAAGGCTCCCCTGCACCCTAGTGGCAGGAGTGTGCAGTGAGAACTTGTCTGATTGAAGACTGCTGGAACAGGGCACAGTTTTGAGCTTTTTACTGGTTAATTTGTTAAAATCAGTTTGCTCATTTGCTACCGTTATATTAAAAAAAAATACACTTTATGCATCGCTGCTTAGCTAGGGTTAAACTATTACTGGCACCATAAAGTCTGCTTTTCAAATTTTCCTTTAGAATTAGCTATTTTTTTAGTTTTATCACTCAAATCTGTTTCTTTGAGCTCAGCACTTGTTCAGAACTTGTTGTAAGCACTAAATAAGCTACAAATTACTACAGCACTCAACTTTTCTCACTTGTCTACAGGAAAACGTTTTTTAGTACTTAATAAATAAGCACCTATGCAGGCATGTCTAAGGGTCAGCTCTTGGTGTTTTCTGTTGTCTACCTGATGAATCTTGGCATCTTGGGGAAATACAGCAATTGCCTCATGTACACAGACAACCCTCTCCTCCTACCACCCAACATTGCAACCTGTGAGAGATGCACTTATATAGCCAAACTGGAAGCAAAGCTCTCTTCACCCAAGAGTGGACTAGACAGTCAAAAGGAGAAGGTAAACACTTGCACTACACCACACTCATCACATAGTCCCTCAAAACCTACATCGCCAAAACACACACATAGCAACACAAAACACACACCTACATTCACAGAGGTTCTCAGTAAAAATCTGCTCAAGCAACAAAGACCTCCAAAGCAGAAATGCATGCAACCTCCACCCCCCAACACAACCCAAATGACACATAGTCCACAAACTTAGTGTGCCACTCAACCACAGTCCATAAGACATAACAACGTGCTAACTGCAACACCAAGAATGTTATATACGTTGACACTTGTAATTTGTGCAACTTTTCTCCGTACAGGAGGATTTTTTTGACTGGTACACTTGTAATTTGTGCCAAGCCTATTATGTAGGAAAGACTAATAGAAAATTTAAGGAACAGATACTTCACCATCTGTTAGACATCGAGAATAAAGTGGTAACCAATGCCCTATATGGACATGTGTCTGAAAATCCAGGGCATTCATTTAGCTTTATGGTTATCTCAAATGTGACTACTAACCTCCGTGGAGGAGACATTGTCAACAAAACTGAAAAGGAAGAAAGCAAATGGATCATGAACCTCAGAGCTAATTTATTTCCAGGGCTCAACAGAGTAGTTCCTATTAAACCTATTTTGAAAGAGAGAAGCCTAATTAAGAAATAAAATGGAGGCTTAAGGAAGACATGCATCTGATTACTGTATGTGATCGGTTGAGCAATTAAGGATCTTTATTTAACAGCAGTAAGTCAGGTCTACACACTAGGATCTGAAGAAGGTTTTTTTAACTGAAAGCGCTTATCCTGTTTGACCTGCAACTTGAACAGCACAATCTGTGCTTTTAATTTCTTCGTTTTATTAAAGCCTACATTTTAACAGAATTTCTCAGTGAACTTTTCGTTGTGGTGGAAGACTTTTTTCATTTTACTATTTTTGCCTATTAAGGCTTCCTCTGGAGGTGGTTTTTGGTTTGGTTGTTTGGGTTTACACTCTAGTCATAGTAGACTCTATAGTCAGGCACACAGATGTTCACTCACCAGGTTAAACAAGGAGAAAGTTACTGTCAGTTGCCTGTCGGGTGCCAAGATCCGCCACATAATGCACGCACTCAGGTCACTCCACAACAAATACAAATATGACTCTGTCATTGTCCATGTTTTTGTGAATGGCCTGAGATGTACTTCCCTGGACTACATGAAAAGAGACATAGAGGAGTTCTCTGATCTTGTAGCCCAGGCAGGTATGACCCTAGCCCTGAGTAGAATCCTGCCATCACTCAGAATAAAACCACAGTACAAGGACAAAATGACTGATTTCAACAATTGGCTAAGCTTCTGGTGTCATTCTAAGGGGATCCAATATCTGTCTGCCTGGGATGACATTATCGACAGACCATGATGCTTTGCCAGAGATGGCTTGCACCTGTCGCCCTTGAGATTCCGGATACTGGCTAAGGCTCTTGCCACTCCTATAGTGCCTTTTTTAGGCAAGGTTTAAATGACAAATTCACCACAGTAACAGGTACAAGCAAGTAAAATCTGAGGGTAATGCTACTCAATGCTAGAAGTCTAAACCTTAAAATGCATTCACTCAAGGCACTCCTTAAAATGGAGAATATTGACATCTGTGCTTTGACAGAGACATGGTTCAAGGCTCCAGAGAGAACCCCTGCATTACCAGGCTATAATTCATACCACTCCTTTTGGCCACCTAACCTGGATGGAAACACTAAAGGTGGAGGCATGTCCATATTCATTAAGGATATCCCCACCTCCAGGTTTGTTGCTCAGCATAATGCATCCGAGATTACTAAAGTGCACCTAACTCTGGGCAAGACCACAATCCAAATTGTAACTTACTACAGATCCCCCACCATGCACCAGGATTCTCACTCCTCATTTCTCGATACACTGGAAAATACTAGAGTACAACCCAACACCCTAATAATGGGCGATTTCAACTACCGCACCATTAACTGGGAAAACTACTCATGTACCAATGCTTTTGCTCAATGTTTTCTGGAATTCATAAATTCCAACGCTTTGGATCAACTTATCCATACCCCCACCAGGGGCAGCAATATCCTAGAACTGGTCATTACCAACATGGGCAACTGGTGTTCCATACCAGAGGTCAAGTCCTCGTTGGTCAGATCCGACCACAAGCAAATCAGCCTAGACAGCCACATCCCGCCCCCACCCCCATTAGGGAAACCACCGTAAAAATTTCTCCAAAGCCAACGTCTCGCTTCTTAAAACAGAAGTGGCAAACTTCATGACACCCATGCAGATGGATAATAGAGGAATGACTGTTGAATCCTACACAAATGCACTTTATAAGCACTTACATGAGTGCATGGATTGTGCTATCCCTAACAGAACCAAGATGCTGTCCTCCAAAAAAGGAAGCCAATCTGGTGGTCCCCTCCCATAAACAAACTCTACAACAGAAGAAAGAAACTGTTGCAAAAAAGAGTAAAATCCCATGACTGGAAAAAACTCCCTGGTCAGCCTCAGTAAGAAGCTGAGAGCCCTCAAAAAAATCCTCCAAAGCTAGTTATGAAAACAAAATCACCACTGATTCTAAAGACAACCACAAAGCATTCTATAGCTATGTCAAGAATCTCAATGGCATCTCTCAGATCTGCTTTGAGTTACAGTAAAATAGCACTAAATATGAAGAACCAACTGATATTGCTAACATCCTGGCAGATAGGTTCAGTGCTAATTTAACCCCCCTCACCCCCTAAAGGGCCCATCTCTATACCGGATGAATGCAAAGTTCCTGTAATCACAGCTGCACAGGTAAAAAACACACTCTCCAAAGTCAAGAACACAGCATCCATGGGACCTCACAATATACCAGGTTGTGTTCTACATGAACTACAGAATGAACAGACACCCCACCTAAGCACCATGTTCAATCATAGCCTTACCTCAGGCTTTGTGCCCACTGAATGGTGCACAGTGACGGTTATCCTACTCCACAAAGGGAGAGCCACCATGGACCCCGGAAACTACTGCCCCATTAGCCTAATGAGCCTGGTCTCCAAGGCCATGAAACATATCATCATGGAACTTATAAACAAAGACATTGGTAATCTCCAAACTCTGGAACCCACCAAGTTCAGGTTTGTAAAAGACAGATCATGTCTCCTAAACCTGATTGGCTTCTTTGAAGCAGTCACCAAAGCTATAGATGAGGGTAAGGTGGTTCACACAGCCTATCTAGATTTTGCCAAGGCTTTTGATACCATCCCCCACTCTGGAATTATAGATAAACTCACTAAACTAGGTATTAATCCCTATGTCACAAGATGGGTTTCCAACTGGATCACTGACAGAACCCACACTGTGAAAGTAGCAGATTCCAAATCTGACTTCAGACAAGTGACAAGTGGAGTACCACAGGGTTCAGTCCTGGGTCCTCTCCTGTTTGGTATCTACTTTTCTGAAGTACAAGCTAACACAGAAGGTCTTTGGCTAATGAAGTTCGCAGATGACTACAAACTAGGAGCCATAATTGAAACTCCTAACGATGTGGACATCCTACAAAAGGGCCTCACTGAGACAGATGCCTAGTGTCAAAGCCATGGCCTCAAGCTCAATGTCAAAAAGTGCATTGTCATCCCCTTTGTTAAAAACTCTGTACCCATGCGCTACCACATAAGTGGGAGTCTACTTAACAATGGAAGTGTGATAAGAGATCTTGGGACACAGGTGGACAGTAGTCTCTCCTCTGATAATCACATCGCCACACTAGTCAGGAAATCCTTCTGTGTAGCACACTTCATCACAAAAGGTTTCTCATCCAGGAAAAAAGAGGTCATTGTTCCCCTCTACTCATCACTCATTAGGCCCATTAAAGAGTACAATGCCCTTTTTGGAATGTACCTCACAAGGCATCTACAACAACTGGAAAGGCTGCAGGAATACCTCACAAAGAGGATTACCGGCCTCAAACAGATTCACTATGCAGGCCGTTTAAAAAAACTCCAGCTTTACTCCGTCGTATATCGCCTACTCAGAGGTGATCTCTGCCTAACATACAAAGCTATGTCAAACCCAGAGCTGTTGGACATGCTCCACTTAAAGAAATTCCAATCTCTCTGAGCTACACGCTCTAGGGACCTAAACCTTGTCACCACAATAAACGGAACATGCTGGAGGGATAGATTCCTGTTCCAGAGACTTCCCATACTTTGGAACAAACTACCTATGTATAGCAAACAAACTCCTCATTAGCACTCTTCAAGAAAAATCTTGATGATTGGATGGGAAATAGGAAATTTACCCCGGGGATCACCTCTGTGGTTCTGCTCAACAGGGACACAGGAAAATAATTTTCTTGGGTGGCGAAAGCCAGGGTACCATTTTGACTAGGCTTGTATAGGCCCTAGGGCCAATAGCCTATTACCTACCTATGAACTGTCTTTAATATTTGAACTATAATTCGCACATCTTGAAAGATACCCAGTATTATATGTATTGCTAATTATATAGTTAACTATATGTTTTCCAATTTCTGTAAATATCTCAATAAACATGCACTTAAAGGAATTTCTTGTTGTCATGTGAAAGCTTATGTCTGAAAACAAAAAAGTATGCATAGGCTATATAGTTTTCAGGATGTAAAAAAATTGTAAATTTTTAGAATATATAATTTGGGGATTATGTGCATCACGGTATATTACAGTATTAATGGAATATGCCATTGTCCATGCTGGAGTGAATGACTTGAGACGCACCTCCCTGGACTACATGAAAAGAAACATGTAAGAGCTCTTGGATCATGTGACCCAGGCATGTATGACCCTAGAACTGAGTAGTATCCTGCCTTCGCCCAGAATTATTTCACAGTATCAGGACAAAATGATTGACTTCAACAATTGGCTAAGCTTCTGGTGTCATTCAAAGGGGATCCAGTATTTCTCTGCCTGGGAGGACATGATCGACAAACCACGATGCTTTGCCAGAAATGGTCTGCATCTGTCACCCCTGGGATTCAGGTTACTGGCTAAAGCTCTTGCCAACCCTATAGTGCCTTTTTTAGGCAAGGTTCAAAGGATAAAATCACCACTGTAACAGATACAAGCATGCAAAATCTGAAGGTAATGCTACTCAATGCTAGAAGTCTAAACCTCAAAATGCACTCGCTCGAGGCACTCCTAAAAATGGAGAACATCGATATCTGTGCAGTAACTGAGACCTAGTTCAAGGCTCCAGAGAGCACCTCTGCAATACCAGGCTACAATTCTTACCACACTTTTCAGCCACAAAACCAAGACAGAAACACTAAAGGTGGAGGAGTGTCCATATTCACCAAGGATATTCACACCTCCAGGATAGTTGCCCAACACAATGCATCTGAAATTCTCCAGGTGCAACTAACACTAGGTAAGACTGAAATCCAAATTGTAGCTTGCTACAGATCCCCCACTATGCCCCAAGATTCTCACTACACCTTTCTAAACATACTGGAAAATATTAAGATACAACCAAACACCCTAATACTGGGTGATTTCAACTACCCTGCCATTAATTGGGAAAACTACTCAGGTACCAACTCCTTTTCCCAATGGTTCTTGGAATTCATAAATTCCAATGCCCTGGATCAACTAATCCATTGTCCCACCAGGGGCTCCAATATCCTAGACCTGGTCATTACCAACATGGGAGATAGATGCACCACACCAGTGGTCACCCCCTCATTGGTCAGGTCTGACCATAAGCAAATCACCCTTGACATCCACATCCCACCCCCACCCCCCCCCCAGTAAGGAAACCTCCTTAAAAAACTTCTCCAAAGGCAACTTCAAGCTACTGAAGTCAGAAGTGACAAACTTCACAACACCCACGCAGATGGGATCTGGAAGTTCGACTGCAGAATCTTACACTAAGGCACTGTATGAGCACATCCACTCGTGCATGAATCGTGCCATCCCAAATAGAACCAAGATGCTCTTCTCCAAAATAAGGAAGCCAAACTGGTGGACCCCTGCTATAAACAAATTATACAACAGAAGGAAGAAACTGTTGCAAAAAAGAGGAAAATCCCAGGATGCAGAAAACTCCCTCACCAGCCTCAGTAAGAAATTGAGATCCATCATAAAATCCTCAAAAGCTAGTTATGAAAATAAAATTGCCTGAGATTCCAAAGACAACCACAAGGCATTCTATAGTTATGTCAAGAATCTAAATGGCAATGCTCAGATCTGCTGTGAGCTACAACAGAATGGCATTAAATATACTGATCCCAAGGATATTGCCAATACCCTGGCAGATTGATTTATTGCAAACTTCACCTCCCTCTGACCCCCTAAAGGGCCCATCTCAATACCAAAAGATTGCCAAACTCTGATAATCACGGCCACACAGGTAGAAACTGCACTCTCCAAAGCTAAGAATACAGCAGCCATGGGACCAGATGACATCCCAGGCTGTGTACTACATGAACTACAAAATGAACTGGCACCTCACCTAAGTGTCATGTTTAATCATAGCCTCATCTCAGGCTTCATGCCCACTGAGTGGAGCACAGCTACAGTTATCCTGCTCCACAAGGGAGGATCCACTTTGGATCCCTGTAACTACAACCCATCAGTCTGACAAGCCTGATCTGCAAGGGCATGGAACGCATTATCATGGAACTTATAAACAAAGACATTGGCAACCTTCAAACACTGGACCCTACCAAGTTTGGGTTTGTGAAGGGCCGATCTTGTCTCCTGAATCTAATTGACTTCTTTGAATCAGTCTCCGGAGCTGTGGACAAGGCGGTCCACACAGCTTATCTGGACCTTGCCAAGGCCTTCGACACCATCCCCCACTCTGGAATCATAGATAAACTTACTAATCTGGGCATAAATCCCTACATCACTCGATGGGTTGCCAACTGGCTTACTGACAGAACCCAGACTGTAAAAGTAGCCGACTCCAAATCCATTTCCAGACAAGTGACAAGTGGAGTACCTCAGGGTTCAGTCCTGGGACCACTCTTGTTTGGCATCTACTTCTCTGAAGTACAGGCCAACACTAAGGGACTCTGGTTAACAAAGTTTGCAGATGACTGCAAACTGGGAGCCATTATTGAATCCCCAAATGATGTGGATATTCTACAAAAGGGCCTTACAGAAACAGATGCCTGGTGCCAGAGCCATGGGCTCAAGCTTAATGCCAAGAAATGTATAGTAATCCCCTTTGGAAAAAAACATGTACCCATGAATTACCACATAGGTAGCAGGACACTAAACATCGAAAGTGTGATGAGAGACTTAGGGACACAGGTGGACAGTGGTCTCACTTTTGATAACCACATCGCCACAACAGTCAGGAAATCCTTCTATGTGGCACACCTCATCACTAATGGCTTTTCATCCAGAAAAAAGGAGGTCATTGTCCCACTGTATTCATCCATCATTAGACCCATTATAGAGTATAATGCCCCATTTGGTATGTACCTCACAAGAAATCTGCAAAAGCTGGAAAGGCCACAGAAATACCTCACTAAAAGAATCACAGGCCTAAAGCAGATGCCATATATTGACTGTATAAAAAAACTCCAGCTATACTCTGTGGCATATCGTCTACTCAGAGGCGATCTCTGCTTAACATCCAAGGCCATGACAAATCCTGAGCTGTTGGACATGCTTCACTTAAAGAAATCCCAATCCCTCAGAGCCACATGCTCCAGGGATCTAAACCTTGTCATCACAATGAACAAAACATGCTAGAGGGATAGGTTCCTGACCCAGAGACTCCCCATACTCTGGAATAGACTGCCCATACATGTCAAGCAGAGAGCCTCATTGGCCCTCTTCAAAAGGAACCTTGATGATTGGATGGGAGATAGGAAATTCACCCCAGAGATCATGTCGGTCACCCTGCTAGACAGGGGCCCAGAGAAGTAAATATTGTGGGAAGAAATATCCATGGAATTGTTATGGCTAGGCTTGCATAGGCCCTAGGGCCGACAGCCTAGTACCAACCTATGAACCTATGCTATGAATGCACTCAGTGTAAAGAATACTTCTTACTGATAATGCTATTTCTATAGGTTTAATAATTTTATTGTTCACTAAATATTTACATTTGTTTAACTTATGCTTTTTAAGTTTATTTTTCAGAAAATATTCTGGAATGAAGGATGTGTGTACCCTGCTGGAGGTGTGACATTCAACATCCCAAAGCTGAAAATATTTAAAATGATGCAAAGTCACTTGAAGTCATGAATTGTGGAAGGGGGTGAATGCTGTAGACAGGGAGCATATCACCCATTATTACTCTTCAGTTGTTAGTTTGGGCTACTGATAAAATACGGTTTTCAGTATCAGCAAGACTGGATAATTTCTCATCAAGAGAGATACTAACCATTAAAGACAATATACTTCCAATAATACACTTAATAAATTCTGGGCATCAAGCACTGTTCATAGTTCTGGGATGTTGTCTAGTATGGTTCCAATTTATAACAAGGGTAAAAATTATGATGTCAGTAGTAATAGGACAGTAAGTCTTTCTTCTATCAATGACAAATGCTTTGAATGATGCATTATTTATATGTTAGTGAAAGAAAGCTCAAAAATTGTTAATTGCATTTTGGTCAACATGATTCTGTCAAAGGGAGATCCAACTTGATATTTCTAGTAAGTTTTCTATGATATAATATCTAGTGCTTTAGGTCATGGACTATCCTACGTTGTTATAATCTCATCAGGATATACACAAATGTATGTATAAGTGAAAGGTAAACAGTTTTTTTTTTCTTATAACTTGGTTCATGCCATGACTTACTAATAGGTCACAATGTGTTAGAATACAACAAATGACAACCAACATTTTGGCTACCCTCCAATGAGTTCCATAAGGCTCAGTACCTGGACCAGTATTACTTAGTATAATGTTTGCAATCATTCCTAGATGCAATGAGTTTGTCTGTGATTGTAAAACTGGCTTCATTACACAAAACAATTCTGATATTGCTCTGTTAAATTCATACATGAATTGGATTGGTGACTGGACACAAAATATGGGTATAAACTTCATATTCGATAAATGACTGTTGCAAATTTGGAAAAAGCAACACTTACTTTGCCTGTACTCCTATCATCCAGTCAACTATAGACTTTATTTTAGTATAAGGACCTTGGAACAATAATTTACTACAGTTTTTCTTTTAGTTAGTGAAACTAATAAGCACCAGGACTGTGAGACAAATGTGATACATGATCAAAAATCTCAGTATACATGATATGAATTGCCCTACAGTACTATGCAAAATGTTAATCAAACCAAAAGATTACTACAATATATTTTGAATGTATGCAGCAGGCCGACTAAAAATTTAGAGAAAGTTCAAAGACAATTAACTAAAATGATTATCTTACATAAAAAAATAGTTACATTAGATATTCACAACCTAAGTATTATTGAATTCATTTCCATTATATCCTTGCCTTGGTAAATTAATATTTTCCTAAAATTATTTTCATGGTCAGAATTTAGAAGCTCTGATGGACTTTAAAAATGTTATTCCTGGAATAATTTCACTGCTGGTGATTCCCTGTGTGAGGAAAGTAAACCTATATTGTCTTGTCTATGAGTGATACAACTTGTTTCTCTTTTACCTGCTCCATTTTGTTTTCTGTTTTAAGAAATCTGCTTGGCTTGCTGTTTTTGTTCTATGTGACTTATAGACATTCAAGTTATATAGGCTGCACATTTCACATGTTTTATCATTGGTAATTTTTTTTCTTGAGTGTAACTTAAATACTAAATGAATTTATGAGTCTAGCTTCCATAATACTAACACTGCATTTCTAAACTTTACACATACTGTTAACCAACCAAGAGATAACAGCAAACTAGTCTCTTCATTTCCTGACTTGCTTAAACATTTTGATAAAGTTTGTCATAGCAAATATCTGCTTCAAATTTCCACACTAGGTCTGTCTCCCTCCACCTTTCTGTGGTTCAAAATCTACCTGTCCAATAGTTATCATTAAGAAAAATTACACTTCTCTATTTCTACCTAAATTTATATTTACCGATGTTGTACCACAAGGCTCTATCCGTTGTCATCTATACTTTAACATTCTTACTAACACTATCCATACAGCCACAAAACAGGCTTCCCTAATACAATATGCAGATTACTCCACACTCATCTGATAGCCTGGCACATCCCAAAAAATATTCAGGAAGCTATAAAAATCACTGAAACATCCCTTTGTAACTCACAAATCCATTACTCAAGAAAAAAATAAAAAATCTCTTCTGTTAATAATACAACTTATTAAGGATTATAGTGGATGATAATTTTAAATTTGACATGCATATACAAAATTGCATAAAAAAACTCACCAAAAACCATGGATGCCTTAGAACCAAAAACATTTTCACCATTGGAAGAAAAACTATACTTGCCACTGCTTACCTTCTGCACTCACTGTTTTAAGGACTTACTAACCTCCAAGCATCACAAAATTCAAAACTTAACAATTCTAAAATAAAGTGGATAAATGTAGAAAGTACCCATTTCAGAATCCACCACTTTATTGCATGAAATTCTAAATTAGTTAGAACTACCCCATCAACTAACATATTCGCAACTTCTTATCACCTATACAATTATCTATGGTACATCTGCTTGTGTAGCACTAAATAACTTTCTACACAAATATGTTTCTAATTAGTCATTATGATCCAATGACCAAAAACGTCTTTCTGTTTACAAACCTGTCAAATCTGCTGGGCATCATACCAATTTGCTAGACCTTGGAACTCCTTACCTGTATCTATCAGGTCAACCTTCCCCCCAACGAGTCCATTAAAAGCATTCAAAAAGACTTCTGTTCTGTCCACAAACCTATCAGATCTGCTGGGCATCATACCATTTTGTTAAGGACTGGAACTCCTTATCTAAGTCCATCCAGTCAAACCCCACACCCAGTCCGTTAAAACCATTCTAAAAGACTTCCTAACCAAAAGCTGGCTCTGTTCCTGCTCAGTTCCCAGGATAAACTATATCCATAAATATAAACAAGTACGTCTTTGTACCATACACCCTCTTACTCTCCCTTTCTTTGTTTACTTGCTTACTTCATTGAATCTCTCTTCCCTATCTTTCAAACTATGCCATAGCCCTGTAATTTACATTATACTCACTTACCTTTAATTTCTATAGAAGGTGCCTATAATTTCTTTAAATATTGTTATACAAGCTGTATCTATTCTTAACCAATGTTTTTAAATTATTTTGGTGTAATTATTTAAACTCTAGATGTTTTTGTATTATTTTTCAAGACTGCAAGATCATTGCTCTTAAAATGTTTTTGTAATACTTTGGAGCTTTTTTCCCTTTTGCCTCCACTGAAATAGGTGTATACCCAGTCGGATTTTCCCAGTAAGCTAATGTCAGTAATAATAATTACAACAAAATAATATGTAACATGACATTGTAAGAACAGGGCTCATTAAGAAATATTTTAATTGGAGAGAAGTTACTTTCAGAAGAGTGGGATGATTATCTCGAAAGACACAGGTAAAAATAGTAAAGATATTTCAATTACATGTACGCTTGTCAAGACAGAATGCGATCTGGCTTTCGTAGTATACATCTTTTGTTATTATTTCTGTATGGAACTGTAGTAACAGGCAGCCATATGCGAAATATTAGAAGTGGTTAACATCAGTGCCAACATATATTTTGTGACTTAAACCTGTACTTCAGATTTGGTTTTCAATAGCAGTAAATGCCTGTTATGCAACACATCTGAATTTAACTAATCACATTATATGTTTATCTTTATACAGACCATAATTCTGCCTTTTGTCTGCACTTTTGTCATGAGAGTTGCACTGATTATAAAAGGGTTATTTATCTCTTTCTTTATATGTGTGTGTGTGTGTGTGTGTGTGTGTGTATATATATATATATATATATATATATATATATATATATATATATAGAGAGAGAGAGAGAGATAGATGTGCATGGATGAATCTGCTTCTAATCCTCGAACCTCAAATAATTGAATTTCATTTTTGCAAGACGAAAATCGCAAAAGCTTAAATACCCAAAACTGAATTTTTTCACATGCACTTTTCTCCACTGCAGTGAGGTCCTGCAGTTGGTTTACATAGTTAGGGGGTTGGGGGGAGTAGTCCCCAGATAGCTGGGTTTTACTTACTTTGGTGTATGCATTGTGTATGTTTGGGCAAGTGTTTACTTACCCTGGGAAAATTTGCTGTTTGGGTATTTCAGCTTTCATGATTTCCACCTCATGAAAATTAAGTTCCTTTATGTGAGATTCTAGATTTAGGAAAAGATCCGTATAAATATGACAGTCTGTGGGAATTGTATGTGAGATTCTAGATTTAGGAATAGATCCGTATAAATATGACAGTTTGTGGGAATTGTATGTGAGATTCTAGATTTAGGAATAGATCCGTATAAATATGACAGTTTGTGGGAATTGTACTGTTGGATGTGTGATATTGTTTAAATGCATATGCAAAGAAATGAATAATGTAATGGATTGTGCGTATTTTTATTTATTTACTTATTTACTTTGGTTAAATCTCAGTGAAGGATTTTCTTGTTTTTACTATCAGTTCATTTGCTTTACATGAAAGATAATGCCCTTGCTGAAAAAGCACCGACGATTAGACTAAGGGAAATCTTTCCCCTTTGTAGAGACTCTGCCACTTTTATCGTGATGTTGATTCTTTTCACTTCCACAAATCTAGCGAAACAGCTTAACAACACAATAAATCCTGAAAAATGTATGCACAAGTGCTTCATTCAAGGAAGGTGCTATGCTCACATCCAACAAGTAGGTAAAAGAAAACAAGTTTTTTTAAATAGATTTTGGAGATTGAAAATACATATTCATCAGTACTGAAATAGAACATCGGTTTTATATAGTTTAAATCATTTTGTATGAACTGAATGAAATTCTTCATAGGTTCATAAGTGAGTACTAGGCTAATGGCCCTTGAGCCAACACAAGCCTAGCCCAAGAATATTCCCAGTCATCCTGTTGCCGGACATTAGTGGTGTCCCTATTGAACATGGCTGTTGAAGTGATCGCCAGGGTGAATTTCCTGTTACCCATCCACTTGTCAAGATTTTTCTTGAAGAGGTCTAGTGAAGTGCTCTGCTTGACATGAATAGGGAGTTTATTCCAGAAAATGGGAAGTCTCTGGGTTAGAAACCTGTCCCTCTAGCAGGTTTTGTTTATTGTGGTGATGAGGTTGAGGTATTTGGATTGTGTGGTGTGGAGAGATTGAGACTTTTTCAGATGAAGCATGTCTAGCAACACTGGGTCAGACATGGCTTTGTAGGTCAAGCATAAATTGCCTCTAAGTTGGTGATATGAGATGGAGTATAGCTGGAGTTTTTTAAGTCTGTCTGCATAGGGCATGTGTTTGTGTCCTAGGATCCTCTTTGTGAGCAATGTTTATGGCCTGTCCAGTTGTTGTAGGTTTCTATTGAGGTACATGCCAAATGCCATGGCATTATACTCTGTAATGGGTCTAATGAGGGATGAGTAGAGGGGGATTATTACTTCTTTCATCCTGGATGAGAAGCCTTTTGTAATGAGATGTGCCCCATAGAAGGACTTCCTGACTACTGTGGCAACATGGCTGTCAAAGGAGAGGTTGCTATCTACCTATGTTTCCAGATCTCTTATCACACTTTGGGAGTTGAGAGGGCTACTGGCTGAATAAAGCCTGAAGTGAAGCTGTGGTTGAATTAGGCACTCAGATGTGGTGCCAGTTCTCCTTATAATTAATCTAGAACATAGCCTGGTATATTATCAGGTCCCATGGAAGCTGAATATTTGGTTTTGGATAGTGCGGCTTCTACCTGTGCAACTGTGATTTTAGGGATTTGACATTCCTCTGGTATTGGGATGGGCCCTTTAGGGGGTGAAGGGGGTGTGAAGTTTGCACTTAACCTGTTGGCAGTGGCGGCTGGTGACTTCAAATCAAAGGGGGGCTGCAGGAGACAGCTGAATGGGTGGGATCAATGGGAAGGGATGTGGCCAACTTAGAAAGGGGAGGAGCTATGCTAAAAACCACAAAAACTAACTAAATACACTGCCCTGGGTGCCAAACTGTCATTATGAGAGTCAAATCAAGACAAAATGAAGTGCAGAAGAATAAAAATATTTCAATGCATTGGCTGCATGACAGCTTACTTAATATCTAGATGGAAACAAAAAGGTTGTGAGGCATGAAAAAATAAATTACTTTTTAAATACATTAATGGAATACCAGTCAAAATCAAGTATAAGAAAAACAAGCAGCAATCAACTCAAACCACTTTTTGCACTGCAGTTCTAATTATAGTTTATATTCAGCTTTATTAAAGTACCAAGTAACATGCCAAAAGTAGAAATGTCTGATGCCCCCACTTGTAAAAATGTTTCTTATCCAAAAAAAGATCTGCTGCCTGACAACTATCTACTTGTTTCATGGGGAAAACATGATCAAAGTAAAAAATGAAAAGCAAACAAGAAATAAGCTCAAGATACATTGCTTAAAAGGATTACTGTGCAGGTTATCGACCACATGATTGGCATTCTGTTTAGTTTACAGGTAAAGCCTGCAGAGATGACTGGAAGTCTTCAAGTGTAATGAGCTTCTTATAATGTAATCCTGTCCTTTATTACAAATGCTATCATATGCATTTCAATACCCGAGCCTTATACATTATCTAGTTAAGTATTCTCTACATGGCAACAACAGAAAGGCTTCCAGTGTTGGCAATTCTTTAACAGTATGCTTATTAAAGCTTACTTGCATATTATGATCTCAGCCAAGCTTACCTGATGGTCATTAAAGTATTGCTACTTAAACACAGAGCAACAGGCTTTTTGAGTAATAAGCATGAATCACAGTACAAAAAATATGACAGAAACCAGACCACTCTGCAAAAATCAAGGACAGATGAAAAGCCACTCTAGTACTTGTGTCTACCTTGGATGGGGGGGGTAATACTCTGCACATTTACACTGCATAACTACTCCTTGCCTTGCTTCGACACATCCAGAGTCACTACATGGGGGAGTGGGGTGCAACAAGTATGTCACAATTTGAAAAGTCTCTGGCTGACTGTGATGGCCCTGACACATTTGTCATAACTCTCAACCTCAGAGCAAGAAATCTGGTCAAAGCCATACAAAGAAGTGAGACAAAGGCCCAAAAATAAGAACATTTTTTTTAAAATATTGCTCTTATAAACTTAGAAAGATAATAGGTCTTGCATTAGTATGAATTTTCTGAATGGTATGAAATCTGAAACTCAAATGTCTCATTATTTTCTAACTTCAGTCTTTAAAGATTTGTCACTAATTTGCCAAAAAAACCCACGCAATTTTATGAAAAATGAACCAAAAATGTGATGTAAAAATATAAAATAGCCACACAATACAGCTGGGAACCTGTCAAAGAAGGGACACTTTAATATTAGTACTGTTAACTTAGAGTAGCTGACAAAATAAAATAATCTACATGCATTTCTGAAATAAAAGTAATCTATAACTCTGATTATTACAGTTATTTCTTAATTGTAAACCCTCCATGTTTTCTTCCAAAATTACTATTTTGCGGAGGGATTATTAGGGGAAGAGCAACATTTTAAGCCAAAATCAGGGACAGTTGAGAGGTTTGGCTATGCCTAGTTCTATAAAGCAATTTATTTGCATGATGTACCTCTCAACCTGTTAATGCAATAAATTTGGACAAGGCCAAATATATTGGGGGAACATATAAACAGTACTAAAAATTGCTCTTGTATAAACTGAGACAGTTGATAGAACATGTCTTACTTTAGCATGCATTTTTCTGAAGGTTAAGAAGTCTGAAACTCAGTGTATTATTTAGTGACTTAATTCCTAAATGATTTTGCCAGAAAACCACAAATTTTATGAGGAACAGACCAAAAATAAGAAGCAAAAATCTATTCATTCTTTGAAAATCTGGACAGTTGGGAGGTATAGTTCAGCCGGGGCTCTCTTTAAGTTTGCCGCCCTCCCCCCTCACAAAATCATGGAGCCTCCCCTTGCAGCCATTCCAATGATCCATTACTTGGCTATTTCACTCCATTTACCATAAACACTAATGTGCATACTGATTTACTTCTATGATGATTTGGACTTCATTTGAAAGTTTTATTTCGCATTTTACAGCACAAACATTAAGACATCTGCTAAACAAACTTAGCATTAAAACTTCTCTGCCCTTGAAACTCACATTCATTGAAACAGCATTGAAATCCACATTCAAAGAAAATACATTTTACCAGTGGCAGATAAAGATTAATTCTGGGCTGTTTTCAAATCATAGGCCTCTTGCATATGAAACATACATGTGCTCTTTGATACACCTTCCTATTGTTTTGAACATTTTTCCAGTAAACAATGAAACAAAACGCATGCACCAATAATGATAAAACTGCCCATTTCAGAACATTTCCATCATAAGTCTACTCAAACTTCTACAGTCCACCATTATCAGTAAATATGCACAATCTCTGAAGTAAAAAAGTCATCTAAATAATTCCACATTAAATAAATCTGTAACTAATGAAGAGGTTGCTGCTAGCAAACACCTTTATATTTCATGGTTTCATCGAAAAATTAAGTGTCTGATGCCCTGAGGAATAAATTGCCTATATTACATTAAAAATGATAAGCTAGTAATATTGCAATAGGAAATGGATGGCAAACTGATAACAGGTGCATCTTGACTTTTTCAGTATGGCAGCATTCACCCCTTGTGGGAGTAGAACCAACAACCTTCTGCATTAAAAGCAAGTACACAACCTGTTGTGCTATTAACAATGTAAGTTGACTTAGCACAAGCAGCACTAAACTTCTGTTCCCCTGCAGATCTCAGCTCCTTGGAAAATCTACTCAATACTCAACTGCATCTCAACTTTGCAGCACAAGAAATCTGAAAAAAGCCAAGTTTATGGGGGGGGGGGGGGATTCAAAAGGCCAAAAACCAGGGACACATTAAACATTGCTTGTATAATCTTGGAAAGTTGCTAGAATAAAATGCTGCGTTACCACCATACATTTTACTGCCAAGGTCCCTGTGCAAAAGAGTCAGAGCAACATACCACTACGCCAAATGAGCTGCTTTGTGAAAGAAAAATGCTGTGTTACCACCATACATTTTACTGCCAAGGTCCCTGTGCAAAACATTAAGAGCAACAGACCACTGCGCCAAATCGGCTGCTTTGTGAAAGAGAGGAAGACTGAAACTTAAATGGCTATCATTTAATGAATTCAGTTCTCACCATAGCAGTCAACCTCTTAGCACAAAACACCTGGACAAACCCAGTAATGACAGAATACAGCCCTCAAACATATTCAGTGAATTCAGTTCTTGCCATAGCTGTCAACCTTAGCACAAAAACTGGACAAAGCCAATATTGGGGTAATACAGTCCCACAAATAAGGACAAATTTCAAATATTCATCTTAGAAAATTGCTAGAATAAAAGGTTGTGTTACTATGCATTTTCTGAAGAATATGAAGTCTGAAATTCAATGTCAATTTTACTTCTGACGGAACAAAAACTATTTTCAGCAGAGGCCCAGGGAGAAATACTGCAGACACATGTCTTTGTAAAATGGCAGGACATCAGAGCAAATTCACACAAACACAGGGATAAGATGCAGACTCCACACAGAAGGAACCCCAGCCAAGAATCAAACCAGAAAACCTATAGCTGCAAGGCAACAATGCTACCACTGCACCATCAAATATGCAAAGAATAAAACATTCAGAAACCTGAAGTCTGAAATTCAAATGCCTGTCAATTTTATTTAACATTTGTTAATCAGGACAATCTGACTTGGAACAAAAAACAATTTTCAGCAGAGGCCCAGGAAGAAATAATGCAGACATGTCTTTGTAACATGAGAGGACACAAAAGCAAACCCACACAAACACAGGGAGAAGATGCAAACCCCACACAGAAGGCACACCAGTCAAGAATCAAACCTGAGAACCTGCTGCTGTGTGGCAACAATGCTACCACTGCTCCATCAAATATCAAGCATTGCAATATTTAGAAACCACAGATATTATGAGGAACAGATCAGATCACATATGAGGCAAAAATCTGCAATTTTTTTTTACAAATGGTGGTGGGTAGGGAATTCAGGTCCTTAACACCTGCATACAAGGTACAGGGTTCAAGCCTGAGTATCTCTACCCACCACCATTTGTTGTCTCTAGCCACCAGTATATAGTAACTGGGGCATTAGACACACACACACACACACACACACACACACACACACACACACACACACACACACACACACACACACACGCTGATCGAGAGACAGTCAAATTCACCCACATACACATTCACCCCCCATAAAAAACACTTGGACCCACATATGCAAACACATATATCACATCTTGTGTTAGATCTGTTTTTTTCTATTGACTGGTATATTGACACCTTGCTGTGGAATGCTGAGTATCCAATTTGGATCATTCATATTCCAAACCCATTATTTATACATACTTAATCCCCATCAGGACACACTGTACAATTTCTAACACACTATTTATCACAGCACGGTCACTTATCATTCTTTTCAAATAGTCCCTATTGTCATTCTACAGAATTCAGGCAACTAAGATCTTTGAGATATACTGTGCAAAAATGGAGACAAATGAGAGTCCATAGTATTGCTCTCAATAAGACAGCACTGTGATAACATTTATTTGCCTGTTATTCCAACAGCTAAACAATGGACTCATACTAGTGGAAAATGTTTCATTTAAAATAATGCAGTTCATACATTTTAAATCAAAACTGTGTGTATATGTACATGGAATTTTTCTGTACAATTAAAATATTTCTCTAGTACATGATTAAATGTCTAATGTACATAATGTTTTTATTTCTGGACCCCAACCTGTAAATGGGTTTTGCCCAGTAAGGGCAGAAATAAACAAACAAATTAGTAGATAAATAAATAAAAAATATGATATATCCACAAAAGCTTCTCAACGGTTAAGCAAAATGTTTTCTGTTAGACAGCCCACCCTCATTAACAGATGCAGTTCAACATGTAATAAAAGAGATTTTATTCTGTTGGGTATCTGACATTGATAGATCAGCATAAAAAATACTACACATACCACCAAGAAGAAAACTCTCTGTACTCTAGTTTTTCTATCTTCTTCTACTTCTTCAGTTCTTCTTCAGCTCAGCACAGCTATTAGCTGACAAAATATAGGTCGCCAAAAAAAAAAATAGAAATCCAATGGCAAATGATAATATATCCCTCACTTGTGTCTGTGATTGACTCACAAATCAGTCCACAACCGAAACTAGCTGCAACTGTTTGATTCTCGCTCTTTTCCCAGCACATAAAGCCCAGGAAGAGAGCGACAACCAATCAGCAGCCATTTAGCCCAAGCACGTCATGTACATGCCTGCGGACGTGGCAGTCCGAACCCCTTCCAATTCTATGCGGTTCCAAACCGCATAGACTGCTGGGCATCAAACTGATGCCTTAATTGCCTCTCCGGACTGCAGCAGAAAGAAAAAAAAAATCCGCAACCCGAACTGGTCAAAGTGCGCATGCGCGTACTCGCCGAGTCAGTCGGCAACAGAGAAACTTGAAAGACACGAGTAAGTCAAGTCAGACAGTAAAAAAAAAAATAATTAAACTAAAAAATACTTTTTCTTGCTGCTTGCTAAGGGGGCTGCAGTCCGGCAGTCCGATGCCACGAGCCGCCCCTGCCTGTTGGTCAAGATATTGGCAATATCTGTCGGTTCAGTATAAGTGGTACCATTGTGCAATAGCTCAGAGCAACTTTGCGTATTGTTATGCAGATGCTTGACATAGCTAAAGAATACCTTCTGGTTGTCTTTAGCATCTGTAGCAATTTTGTTTTCGTAACTAGCTTAGGAGGATTTGATGAGAGATTGCAGTTTTTTGCTGAGATTCACAAGGGGATTATTCCAATCTTGGGACTTTACCTTTTTCTGCAACAGTTTTTTACTTCTGTTGTAGAGCTTGTTAATGGCAAGGGACCACCAGAATGGCTTCCTTCTTTTGGAGGACAGGATCTTGGTTCTGTTTTGTATGGCCTGATCCATGCACTTGTGTAAATGCTCATACAGCACCTTGGTGTATAATTCAGCAGCCATACATCCATCCATTCCTCATTTGCATGGTTGACATGAAGTTTGACACTTCTGCCTTTAGAAGTTCAAAATTGGATTTGGAGAAGTTCTTCACTGTGGTTTCCTTCATGGGGGGGTGAGGGTGGGATTTGGATATTGATTCTTATTACCTTGTGGTCAGATCTCACCAGAGAGGAGTTGATTACTGGTGTAGAGCAGCGATCCCCCATGTTTGTAATGACTAGGTCAAGAATGTTCCTATAGATGAGAATGAGTTGGTCCAGGGCGTTGGAATTAAAAAAATCCAGAAATCGTTGGGCAAAAGAGTTGGAACAGGAGTAATTCTCCCAGCTAATGGAAGGGTAGTTAAAGTCTCCCAGTACAAGGGTATTAGGTTGAACCTTAGTGCTTTCCAGAGTGCTCAGGAATGTGGAGTGGGAGTCTTAGAACATTGTTGTGGATCTATAGAAGGCTACATCCTGGATTGCAGTTTTATCCAGTGTTAGTTGTACCTGTAGAATTTCAGACATCTCCGTTGCTTATTTTAAAGCTGTCTCGCTATGTTAAACCCATTTAACATAGCGAAACAGTAAAAAGGAACGGAGATCTTGCTTTCTCCGTTGCTTTTGGCCACAGCTCTGATGTACTGCATAGGCATGCGCAGTACATCAGAACTGCCGCGGATACCAGACAGCTGCGAAAGGGCAGCAAAGAGGCATTATACAATGCCATTATTTAAGAAAAGTAATTATTTCTTTTCTTAAATAATGTCATAGTATAATAGCAATAACCCACTTCTGGGTGTGGGTAATGCGGGATTTACCCATGGTTGTCTTTGTTTGGTCCCTCGGGCTTCACCCTTGGGACCAAACCACGCCAACCGTGGGTAAATCCCGCATTACCCACACCCAGGCGTGGATTATTGCTATATTATACCATGACTCCCCCAAAACGTGCACGCTGATTGGCCAGCGTGCACATTGTAAATCGAGTTATACTAATGGAAAAAGGTCCGGTCGCCCGGACTTTTTTCCATTAGTATAACTCTACTTTTAAAACACTGTCTCGCTATGTTAAATGGGTTTAACATAGCGAGACAGCTTTAAAATAAACAACGGAGATCTCCGTTGCTTATTTTAAATCTGTCTCGCTATGCTAAACCCATTTAACATAGCGAGACAGGTTTTAAAAAGCAACGGAGAAAGCAAGATCTCCGTTGCTTTTTTAGCTATGTTAAATGGGTTTAACATAGCGAGACAGTTTTAAAATAAGCAACGGACATCTCCGTTGCTTATTTTAACTGTCTCGCTATGTTAAACCCATTTAACATAGCAGTAAAAAAAGCAACAGAGATCTTGCTTTCTCCGTTGCTTTTGCCCACAGCTCTGATGTACTGCGCAGGTGCGCAGTACATCAGAACTGCCGCGGATGCCAGACATCTGCGGAAGGGCAGTAAACAGGCATTATACTATGCCATTATTTAAGAAAAGTAATAGTTTCTTTTCTTAAATAATGTCATAGATAATAACCATTCTGGGTGTGGGTAATGCTGTATTTACCCACGGTTGGCTTTGTTTGGTCCCTCAAGCTTAGCCCTCGGGACCAAACCACGCCAACCGTGGGTAAATCCAGCATTACCCACACCCAGACGTGGGTTATTGCTATATTACACCACTGCCTTTGGGGCTGCAATCCTTACCTCCTTTAGGGCTTCGGTCCAGATTTAGGGGCCAAAAGGTGTGATATGCAGTGTAGCCTGGTAGCACTGGGATGCTCTCCGGAGCCTTGAACCAGGTCTCTGTTATTGCACAGAGGTCAATGTTCTCTAGTTTAAGGAGTGACACAAATGTGAGTGCATTTTGAGATTTAGGCTTGTAGCATTGAGTAGAATAACCTTCAGGTTGTGTTTGCTTGCATTTGTTATGGTGGTAAATTTGTCTTCGGGGCATTTCCTAAAAAGGCACTATAGGGGTGGCAAGAGCCTTAGCCATTATCTGGAATCCCAGGGGTGACAGATGCAGGCCATCTCTGGCAAAGCATCAAGGTCCGTCTAACATGTCATCCCAGGCAGACAGATGCTGGATCCCTTTTGAATGACACCAAAAACTTAGCCAATTGTTGAAGTCAATCATTTTTTGTTTGTACTGTGGTATCATTCTAGGCAATGATAGGATACTATTCAGGGGTAGGGTCATACCTGCCTGGGTTACATGATATGAGAGCTCCTCCATCTCTTTTTTCATGTAGTCCTGGGACGTATGTCTTAGGTCATTCACACCAACATGGACAATGACATAGTCATATTTGTACTTGTTGTGGAGAGACCCACGTGCATGTGTTATGTGGTGAATTTTGGTACCCAACAGGTAGCTGACTGTAACCTTGTCGTTATTCAACCTAGTGAGTGTGACGTCAATGTGCCTTACTATTGAGTCACCTATGACTAGTGTATTGGGTTAAGAGTTTTGCCGTAGAGGCTTAGTCTGAGTGGTACAAACTACTACGACCAGCAAAATACAATACTGGACACCAATTAGAATCCAAATGAAGATTTTATTATATTAACTTTTTTTCCATTGAAAAAGGCTGGATAGCCGAAACCGGTCATATAAGAATATATAATAAAATCTTCATTTGGATTCTAATTGGTGTCGAGTATCGTATTTTGCTGGTCGTAGTAGTTTGTATGACAATGGTTTGACCGTGCACGCCACCCTTGCAAGGCATCAGGTTTTGAAGTTAGTCTGAGTGGCACATTGTTTATGTGGGCTATGTGTCTTGGGGGTTGTGTTTGGATGAGATAGCTGCTTGCATTTCTGCCTCAGAGATTTTTGTTGTTTGGGCAGATTTTTGTTGAGAGCCTTTACATAAGTGAGTGTGTAAATTATCTTGCCATACAACAGAATCTGCCCAAATCAGCATCAGCTCCAAAAAGGCAACATCCTGTTTCCAATTCTCAGTCTAATGAGTGGGCAATGGCACCAAGAATCATTGCCCCGCAGAATAATCCCCATGCCCAAACCCCTAACTGCATTGGTAAATAACTGCAGATCCCCTTAACCTAGCCAATCCAACTGCCAAAATCCCAATAAACTAATGTATAAACTTTGTCCACAAAGCTAGATCCTCTCATGCTAACATACTGACCCTTACTCTGTGGTGCTTACTCTCCCCCCCCCTTTCAAGAGATAAGCCACAGACCGACAAAATGTATGTCCTGGATGCACCACCCTGCAAGCAAAGTTCATCAAGCCTAACAATTTCATCACATCCCTCACACGAACCTTACTCTTGGACTCCACCCAGGTGACTTTCTCCTGCTGTTGAACCACCTTGTCTTGCGATAACTGAAACAAACCCTATCCCGCATCCACTGTCAAACCAAAAAAATCCAACACCTTTGAGGGGCCTTCCAACTTATGCTTAGCCAGTGGTACTCCCAAGGTCCCACACATCTCCATAAACTCATGCATCACCACCTGGGCCCCTTCTCTTCCTTCACCCAGCAACAAGAAATCATCTAGATAGTGAAGTGCTTGCTGCCCATTTACCCTACATTGACATAGTCAATGCAGTTCTGTACTAAACTTCTCAAAATTAGAACACACAACTGCACACCCAATAGGCATGGGAGTGTCAAAATAAAAACTATCACCCACCATCATGCCCAATAATGGCCAATTCTCCTCCTGCACTGGCAACAAGTGAAAAGCCAACTCTGTATCTACCTTAGCCAGCCAAGGATCATCTAAACTCCGAATGATGTGGACCGCATCATCCAAGGATGCATAATTCACTCTAACCTCTTCCCCGGGGATGACATCATTAACAGACTTGCCTTCTGGGTTTGACAAATGATGAAGTAAATGAAACTCACCCTGTGGTGACACTTTAAATCCAGGAAAAAGTGTCCAATCAAATGGGCCCAGCAATCTGCCCGACTGACACTCCTCCTCAATCAAAGCTTGCAAAACATCCTCCCTCTCTCTCACAGACCTCAAGTTTTTCCCCACCTTACTGTCACCTGTCAAAGTAGACTTAATCGAAAAACCCTTAGAAAAGCCCTCAATTAATTCCCCAGCCATCACCAACAGCTGATAATGTGCTAGTAACTCCTTCAGAACCTGAAACTTAATAGGTGCCCTGGGTGTCCCCTACCTCCACAAAATGACCTCCACCTTTGGCCATGAAAATTAGCCCTGCCGCATACTCCTTGCAGTGCCATGTGAGAACCACCCCAACTTCTTGTGGCCGTGAAATAAGACCCCTGACCACCAAACTGACCACATTGTGTAGCTATATCTGCCTCCTTGCACTTAGAACAAGCAGGGGAAAATCTGCAGCCTACCCATGAACACCTCCCTGTGTTAAAGGCCCAACATACCCTGGCACCCCTTCCGGTGGCTGAGCCACCCTGTTACCCAATCCCAAATTGTCCATCATGGTAGAAAGACAAATATCTGGGTGTCTGACTTCCCAAAGCATGGATTTATCAACGGTCTTTCATTTACAAAACTTGTGATCATATGAACACCATGTGTTACCTGTCTGTAAACTCTGTGCCTCCTGTATAGTCAAAAAATTAGGCCAAGAATGGAAGGGCCATTGAATTTTCCCTCTCCAAACACACTGCTATGTAGTATATAAAACCCAAGACCCAATTATCCCATGTTCGTTGCCAAAACCTACCCACCCACCTGTGACCAGTAGCCGTCATTGCCGCCAACAGGTCCTTCCCATTAGCTGAATCTGGAAGCCATCTGCATCAATCAAGTCAAAATATGAATAAATTCCCCTTTCCAAATCTTCTCCTTCACTGCCATCGATATGGGCGGTGTCAATAGAATTGGAGCTCCCTCTTGCCACAGTGCCTGTGTTGCCAATCAATCCCCCAACCATGACCCGAACTCTAACCCTGTCTCATCTAACCTAGACCCCAAATCCTCATCTAACAACGAAAGGGTATTATCAAAACCCAACTCACACTTAGCTAGATCCTCCAGTCCCCTACCCAATGCAGTGCCTTGTACACTCCCCATAACTGCACTTACAGCCTTTACCCCCACCAAGCCTGGTGAATTATTACTTGTCAAAGATAAAGGGGCTGCCACCAGCATCTCACCCTCCGTTGTCCTCTATTCTGTTGCTGTCTGTCTGACTCTCTTAGCTCTCGATGTCTGAGTTCCCATCCCTGTCTGCCGCTTTCTTCAAGTATTCAGACCCTGCGTACTGGCTGTTGGAGAATCATTAGGGATTTCTCTAAACAGGTCTTCTGCTTGTGCCACAATGCTGACCCACTTTGTTTTAGCGCTTCTGCCATGATCACCAGTCACCCTAAATAAAATAAATAAAAAAAACTGTTAGAGCAGTGAACAACAACAACCAAATAAAAAAAAAACAGCTTTAAATGTAGAAATAAAATGCAAACCAAACATTAAATACATGCCTAGCTACCGCTAAAATTACCCTACCTGCCGTGTGTCAAACCCAGCACCCTATACACTGCACGCAGCACAAAGTACCACTAAGCCATATACTATCTCTCTTCCCTTACCTTAGAGCAATAGCACAATTAAACTGTCTTTTTTTTTTTTTTTTTGTATAACTCTACCATTCTTTGCCATGTATAACTGTACTATGCTGGCTTTGGCACTAACCTCCCCGTTCCATTAACATTGCTGTCCATAATGACAGTGCCAGAAAAAAGGGGAAACAAAAGCCATGTAGCAGGCAAGCATCACCCACTCACACCATCATGGGGATTTGCAAGAAGTAGAAAAGAGGACACTCATCGAAAACTCGACCGTCGACAGACCTGCCTGGCCCAACTTTCATCTTCCTCAAACATGCAGTCTCTTTTACATTATTTCTCTCACTTGTTTTTTCTTTTCTTTTTTTTTTTTTTTTTAACTTAGAGCAGATGCAGGAATGCACCTGCATGGTCACAACTTCAACCCCACGAAACCACAGCCCACAACATGGCCATCTGGGATCTATCAACCCCCCCCCCCAACCACAACAAGACCTACAGGTCCCACACGAGTGAATTAAAAGAGGAAACCTCCTCAACTGCTGACAACAGAGAACCTAGAAAATGAAATTTAAGCTCCCTATCTGAAGTCAGCAACCCACCAGATCTGCAACCCTCAATACTGGTAATCACACCAAAACTATAACCCCTAATCTCCGTAATAACTCAATACCTAAAATCAGGGACATCCCTGAAACTCGGGGAAAGTTGGGATTTTTTTTTTTTTTTTTTTATAGATATGGCAGTGAATGGTCAAAGTCAGACAGCAAAGAGGCCATCGGTAAACAGTACTCCCTCTGCTGCTGTTTTTTACACAGTTTATTTATTGTTTTATTACTTTTTTTTCATGTGGATGGCTCCGCTCAACCTAGTCCCCAAACCACCACTAAAATATGGTGGAAATTAAAAGCTAAATAAATATATATATATATATATATATATATATATATATATATATATATATATTTTTTTTTTTTTTTAAACAACGGACCCCCACCGCTTGCTGCGCATGCACAGCCAGCCTTTAACGGCTGGAGAAAGCCAGCAAAAAGCCATCACCACCAATGAACAAGAAGCACCAGGATTAATAAAGATCAACCCTACCTATGGAAAAGAACTACAAACGAGCAGAAGAAAATCACCAATAGCCACCAACGATGCCAAACCCAAAAACCAACTGCCACAACCACTCCACCATCTCTCAACCTGCAACACAAGGAAACGCTCCCAGTCACTCACTGCCAACTTTAAGTACCTTGCTTCTATAAAACCACTGCAGAAGCTACCAGTTGCATGACCTTACTTGCCCTCCCTTCTGACTTGGCTATGGAGCCTTGACTAACTCAACCCTCTTGCTCTGTTTTCTCTTCTTCTTTTTTTTTTTTTAACACATTCCAAAGCCCCTTATCCTGTCCCCCCACCATTACCTAAAAGCCCTACGCCTTCCTTCCTAAGAGGGGAAAGAAAAAAAAATATTTATATATATGCATATATCTGCCTTTATACTCACAGTATACCTACCTCTCTGCCCAAAGAAACTGCACTCACCTGCTGTCTTTCAACCACTCACGGCCTACCTTGCTCAAACCAGGTCATCTGGGACATGATCCTGCTTCAACAAGATCACACCAAGTGTGCCTCCCAATACAAAATCCCACCTCAAAATCCTTAAGACCTGCCCATTAATCCTACCTCACTTCCTCCCTCAGCGTTCCACTTACTTAACCCTTTCCTATCTGCTCCATACCCACACACTTAACCCACCTTACCTACTTCCCTGCATCTCAAACCCCCCCCCCCCAATCACACACTAAAGTTGTCTTGTGACAACTTTGTCTGTTCCCAAACTTCATTTTTTTCTCAGGCAGTGGTCTCAGAGTGGAAATGTAATAATTAAATTAACAAACACTGAATGCGTCTGCAGAGTGCTGTGAAAAAATGTAAGGTGCCTATTATTGATTGCCGTAAGGGATTGCAGTGTAAAATGTGTTACTAATTGAAACAAGTGTTCAAACAATGAGTATTTTACTGAGAGTTCTACTGCAGACATATCAACTCAGCGTCATGGTTGCACGTTGGATTCAGTTAGTCACAATCTAGCTAATACCACAAATGTAATATGAGCCCTTAGAATTGGATCATAATGTACATACAGCCTGCCATGATCTAGGAAGTGTAGTGACAACAATCAGAATAGTCCTGATGATACTCAAAAGGAGAAAATTAAAAAGACGGGCAGTCGGGGGAACTTTCAGATGTATCTGACTAATCATGAAAATACAAATAAGTCCATATTACTTGATTAGTGTTATGGTGTTTTTGTTCTGGATGGCTTAATGGTTAAGAAAAATCATTTGGCTTGTTTGTGTAATGAACAAGGAGAAAGTTGCTCCCTGGTATTCAATAACAACTACACTAAGTCTACACGGTTCTGAGTGAACAGACAACACAGACATAACCCACACCTTCTTCCTCCTAGTTTTAGTTTTCTTACTGATATTCTTCCAGTTTTAAATATTGACTGGGATTCATAAAGGTTAACACAAAGTGTAGACTACATGTACACCTAATTTAATCTTTCTGAGTAACTAGATGTTCTTGAATACATATCGTGTACACTTAGTTTAGTTATTGAATCTAGCCAACTGTTTTTTGTATTACTGGATGCAAACTGGTAGATGTCCTCAGAGCATATACAGAAATGTTTCCTGAGTTGTGTTTGCTTAATTCTCGTGGTCATCCTGGTGTAAATGGCTTATTTGCTGTCATGCTGTTTCACATGAACGACCCAAATGAGGGTATTTTTGCTGTCGTTTATCAGAAACACAGTGAGAATCTTTGTTTCAGTGAAATCCTGCCCAGATTATCCATGAAAAGTTATTCATTTTCAAAATTAACATGTTTTAATACATGGTTAGGTGACGTACTGAACATGACTTTGATCGGATAATGTCCTGGAACTGATTTTCTTAATAAGGAGATATTGTTTCACAGATACAGATTCCAATTTATTGATGGCTGTTGAGCATTTTATAGCCTTTTATAAACAATAAGGTCAAAAAGATATGACCATCTAGAAGATTCATACTGATGGAAAATTTTAGATAATTATAAATCATTTTCTAAGTTGTAAACAAGATTTGTATCTTTTTTTTTTTTTTTTTTTTTTTTTTTTTTACTTTTAGTACCCCCGCATACTTCCTCTCTTTAAGAGAACAGTTAGTGCTTAGCTGACTACAGGCTTATGATAGTTCCTGTTATTTGACTCTGCGAGCTGGTAAACATCATATCAGATTCAACAAAGTCCAATTCCTTAAAGTTCAGTAAGCAAGGTTTATCTTAAAACATGTTTTTAGCATATATCACCATTATTTCAAAAAGTATTTGTAAGATGCAGTTCCTTAATATAGCTGCTGCTATTTCGTTGTATGCAGAAGCCCCCCCCCTTGTATTAAGCATCTGACACTGAGTACTCCTAATAATTCCTAGGATGCTAAGCATTAATACATAGTGAAGAGTTTAGCATCTTACAATAAAAGCAGCATGGTAACATACAAAACAAAACAGAACAAATGGTAATCAGCAGTAATGGATGCAAAAGCCAGTTAAACCAGGCTGAGGGCTTGGCTGACTATATGAAAATGTCATACCAATGGGTCTATGACAAATCTTCAAACGCTCCAAATTTCGAACGTTACATGGTCGAGACCAAACATTTGACATTTTAAGTGTTCGAAGATTGACTTTCAATGGTGCCGTACAGTGCAGACAGGGAGAATTTCTCTTTTCTGCACTGAAGTGCGGTCTCAGAGTTGGTATGTATAAGTAGAGGGGGTGTAGGAGGTGCAGGGGGATTTGCCACCTGCCTACACTTTTCTTTTTTTAGTTTTTTTTTTATTTGATGTTCGAACATCGAAATGTCGAACATTTGGTCTCGACCATGTAATGTTCGACATTTTGGATGTTCGAACATTTAACATAGACCCATACGAATCCAGTAATTTCATTTGCATTTTTTACTATGGTACCTTTGTTCTTAATTATCAAAGTCTGATGCGCATCATATAACATCTTATTTAATAGTTGAAAATTTGTTCCTCTTTTTTGGCTTGTTGAAAGACAGGATGAATTAAATCTGTTTATTTTGATAAGTGTAATAAAAAACAAACATAATAACATTTCTTTTCTGTATGCCTGACCCTTCACATTCTCGCATCTGATGCAGTAAAGCATCACTCGAATTATAAATTTTTTATAACTGGACAATGACTACAGGTTTTCAGATGAGCAGACACTTTTTCAATTGCTTTCAGACACTTTTCACAAGCAATTTCCTTTTGTGCCTGACACAGTTAATTTTTATGCAATTGTTTCAAAAATACAGATTTATTACCAATAGAAAACACATCCTAATGTATGCAGTTTTTAGTAACTCATGCTTTTGTTGATCTTGGTGCAGTGACTAACAAATCTTAATTTCTCAGTTTTAAAATATAAATTATTTTTATGCATGGAATTACTACAACATTTTTACTGTTTTTACAAGTTTTGTTTTATCTTTCCACATGTCCCAGTTCATAGCTGATAGGTTGGCCATGGCATTTTAAATGACACAATTCATTACAATGCAGTTATTTTATTGGCCATGGCATATAAAACATTTGAAGGCAAAATAGTCTTAGTGGTGTCATTTTTTTAATTTTGCAGTAGGCATATCATGGAGATGCAGCAGCTTTTAGGTCTGACACACTGTTCTACAATGCAGTAGTAGTCTTCCAGTATTTTGAAAACACTTTTTTTTTTTTTTTCATTTTCTCACAAAACTTGTAGAGGCAATGTCTATATTTTTTTCTTTAATGGTAGTGCTTTAACAATGGGTGACACTGGTAACTCATGTTGTCATTGTTCTGTCATGGCATGTTTCGGAGTAAATAATCTGGTCAGTTTTTGTTACATTTGTAACACTTCACATACAATATTAGCTCGTTTTTACAAATACCATTTGCATTTTTGTACAGTTGATGTTTGTGCTACCAAGTTTTCAGTAATGTATTATCACGTTGCCACCCCTGGATTGGGTAGTCTACTTTTACAGTCATTGCCTGTTCCTTTGATATCCCTTCAACATGAAGTACAGCAGTATGTAACACACGTTGCTCAAGGGGACTATATCGAACCTGTGCTCTGCTGAAACTTTTAGACCAAAAACCCAGTGGTCTTTGTTTGCCAACATAATCTTTTTGCCACAGTCCCAAAGACATTACATTATTTTAGACAGTCACTTTTAAAAATAAAAAACAATAAAACTGTTACCACAAAAAGGCTCAAACACTGTGTCTCAAAATAACTAATATCCAATTGCATAAAATGAAGAGGCACAGTCACGTTGATATCAGGATAAAATCTTTAGTGCACAAACACAAGCGCTTTCAGCAAATAGGCATCATGCCTATTTACTGAAAGCACTTGTGTTTGTGCACTGAGTAAAGATTTTTATCCTGGATACATCAGCCATGACTGTGACTTTTAAAAATAACCCAAGGTGAGACACAAATGCCCTCCAGGATGTTATTGCTTCCTGAAATGCTTGTGTCTTCTGTTTCTTTTTGGTATGGCAATCTTCTGGACACTTTTCAGTTCTGCTGTGTTTTACTTTGATTTCTAGCCCATCTTCTATTCTGAAGATGTTTTATCACAGTCTGCATTGCAATGTCCATGTTGGGTTTTTCTCCTGTAATAATATACAGTCACTTTATTTACTTGTAATGTTGCTACCAGTCCAAGGCATAAAGTGGTGCTATGCAGGTATCCTTGTGGGTGTACCCATAAAGTATACTGCCACCCTTTCAGGTAAAAGCTAATTGTGCTATGCTTTTCTCTGCTATAAAAATAGAGAAAAAAGCATTAGCCAAGTCCAAAACTGCACGGTATAATCCAGCAGATAAAGACAGTCTCTATTAATGCCCAAAACAGCTGCTGCTAATGGCAGTGCCACTTTATCCAGTCCATTAGGATCAGTCTTTTTTCACAGGGAGAAAATTATTGAGCAAACTCATAGCAGGTTCAGTTTTGTCCATCTGCAACAGCTTTTGCATTGTCTCTAATGTGTCTGACTTCGTTGACAGAGCAGAGCTGCACTGCAGGTCCTACTTTGGATTTTAGGGTTCCCCCTTTATAAAACAGCTATGCTTAGCAGAGCTATTAAAAGATACTTTATCTGTAGTTTTACCCCATTGTTTTCTGCTGTCAGGCTATGTTGGTCTATTGCATTAAAAATCTGCTTAAGTGTGTGTGGGGGGGCATTAAGCAAACACATTTGTGCATTTAAAAGTAGCACTAACACCCTTTTTTATTACAGGTTGTACTTTGGCTGTAATAACACCTAGCCAATTACACTTTACACTCATTATCAAATAATAAATAACTGTTACCATCCCATGTTGTTAAATCACCATTTGGTCTACAAAGTAGTACATGCACTGCAGCCTGTGAGGGCAAACATTTTTTTTTAGCCCTCTGCGTTTTCTTTGCTTATGCTGTGGAATCATTTTGACAAATAAAAAATTAATGTGTTTTATCTCTTTAGTAAACCGTGTTGCCTTTTTAAAGCCATCTGTGTCTAAACAATGGTAATACATACATTTCTTATGTGTTTGCCTTACAAACCCAAGGTGCAGGGTTTGAGTCTCACAAGGGATAATTGGCTAAGCTTAAAATGGCTCGCAAGGGCAGTTAGCTTAGTAATAAACTATGAATTGCCTTACAAACCCAAGGTGCAGCGTTTGAGTCTCACAAGGGATAATTGGCTAAGCTTAAAATGGCTCACAAAGGCAGTTAGCTTAGTAATAAACTATGAACATTTGTAGTGTACTAACCTGATATTTGAGCTCACTAACTGTATGTTGTAAAAGCTGTCAAAAACATTTGTTTGGCTGCATGCTCCCCAGCTTTTACATTTTTTCCCCTTAGTTTTAAACTTGAAATTTGCTAAAGCCTTTGCCCTACTTTACTGAATCTGGTTTATGCTGAAACTGTAAAGGCTATACACAGGGTGAGGGAGAAACTTTATCAATACTCAGGGGATCCCTCCTACCCCATAGTCCAGCCTGGGTCCTGCAGACATTTTACCTAGATTGTCTATATTAATCAACTTATTTTCCTTCTTGCTATCATTTATTTAAAGAAAAAAATTGGTGGTTCTGACATCTTCTCTGTATACCTCAGAACACTGGTCACTGCACCACTTTGTTATGGTCCATTATCTAGGTTCTGCGGGTAATACTATTGAGAAGAAGAAGTGACACAAGTCACCAAAGCACAAGCTTAAACAGTTTATTACCAAATAACACTAAATAATCAGCAAATCAAATCAAATCAAGAAAATGATCTTGTACTTACAAGCATCAAAAAATCATTTTTGCTTACTAATAGGGGTTCTCTAAATCCTGTTAGTGCAGCTATCTGTTCAGTCAACACATTGCAGACACTGGTAAAAGGGTATGCTCAGTCCAGACTAATGCTTAAATCAAAGCAATTAAATCAAATCTGGATGTTGAGCATTTTATAGCCTTGTATATACAATAAAGTCAAAAGGTTATGAGAGCCTAGAAGATTCATACTGATGGAATATTCAAGAAAATAACAAATCATTTTCCAAGCTATAAACAAAACTTATACTAGTACCTCTGCATACTTCTCTTCTTTAGAAAACAGTTAGCCCTTACCTGACTACAAACTTATGATAGTTCCTCTTATTTGACTCTGTGAGCTGGTAAAAAATCTCATCAAATTCGACAAAGTTCAATACACTAAAGTTCCGTAAGCAAGGTTTACTTTAAAACATGTTTCTGGGATATATTATCAATAGTTTAAAAGCTATTTGCAAGATGCATTCCCTTAATGTAGCTATTGTTATTTCATTGTACGCAAGAATGAGGTGGTCAAGGCATCTAAAAATCTGGGCAAGCTGTGTGGACCCTTCACACACCTAAATTTGATTATTGTATAATAGTAATTATTGAAGCATGGCAGTACAAATGGATTGTTTTGTAAGACTATCAAAAGCTTGAGTGTCTCAGAGCATATAATAAATAGAGTGGTGTGGTTATGTTTTGTTGTACTCTGTAGCAACTGTATTACTGTCTGTGGACAAAGGCCTGAAACTGATCTTGATAAAATTCCATGGGTTCTTTGGAAAATATATCTTTAACTTAATTGGCCTGTTTAAAAAGTCCTAAACTTTCTACCTTAGATCAGATAGAGTTTATTGAAACTCTGTTAAACTTTTAACATTATGATAGTCTTCTTATTGCATTGGGTGATTTTAAATTCCCACAAATCAACTGATAATATCATATATTTCCCTTTGTGGTGTCTGAGGAAATGTTTCACTCATTGTTAATAAAGAATTTTGTTCAAATGATAGTCTTTCCAACTAAACTGTACAATATAATATGTCTATTGATAACCAATATCCGAAGTAAAATGTTAACAGACTCCCTTTCTATAATTTTGATCACTTGACTATTCATTTCTCCATGTGTCATAATATGATTTAATTGAAAGTGAATAAATATAAATATGATGTAACCAAATTATAAAATCCCCACTTGATTTAGAGTTTAATCTGACTTGATTGCCATTTGGTCCTTATGTGACTATCTCCAAAAATTCGGAAATGTTCAAGAGATCATCTCTCCATGTTGTGGATGACTGTAAAACTATTACTAATTATGATTACGAATATGATCAATCCCCATGGTGGAATACATCTCTACTATGACTCCTTAGGTTAAAAAGATGAAAATATATTGTATTCAGAAAATATGACTTTCTTAATGCTAAGAAAGCTTACAGCAAAGTTCGAAAAAAGTTACAAATATTCCATCAGACTAGCCAGAGATAGGGATGAGAATAATTTTTGTGGCATGAATAATAGCAAAAAGGTATTTTATTATGTCAGTAGCAATGTTAATAAGAATAATAAGGGAAATTCTAAATGTGTTGGCTTAATTTTCTCCGAGGATAAGTTCTTTCAAAATGGTTTGGAACTAATTAATATTTTCAGTGTATCTGTTGTCAAAGAAAAACAAAACATTCCATGTTTCACTAAAGATTTGGTGTTGGTTTCTCTCCTGATGATTAAGAGCTACTGTAACCTAGGTTTTGACTTCTTCACATTTTTTTTCTTTTCTGAATATGATAGTTACATCAGTCCTATAATTACTTTATTTAATCCACTAGTTGTTCTTATCTACCATGAAATTGGAAATCTTCATAATAATTTCAGTTATAGATTTATTAGTTTAACGCGTTTGGTGGAAAAAGTTTTGAAATATGTTTATTGTTAGTTTTAAATGCTGAAGGTATGACTGGTTCTTATAAATATATGCCTAAGCATGGCTTCACTAAAAAGTAGTACAAGTTCATTGACAAACGTAGTTGAGTTTAATGAATTAGTTAGACATGTAATGGGCTTTGACAGGTTTTCACTTAATTTGATTACTGACTCCATAAAACAACTGTCTGTAAATTCCTAGATAGTTGAGTGGGCCTCCAAGTGGCTCAGAGAAATATTTCATTGTTTGAGAATCAACATATGTCATTTTAATTTGGTTTAAGTTCATGAAATGCATCCTCTTATGCTCTGTTGTTGGCCTGCATTATTTCATTCTGTATTTCCACTCATCCCTTTACAGAATACTGAATGGGTTGTTAAATACGCAGTTGACATTAAGATAGGATTTTCAGTTTTTAATAGGGATGAACTTTGGCATATGCACAGTTATCTTAAATTTGAACCTTTAGTACAGAACTCAGAAATCTGTTATAGATAACAGACAGATGTTCACATTGAATGCTGATACTGCAGTCCATGGCAAAGAATGCTTGCCAAGGATTTTTATAATTGTTTGAATTATGGCCTCTATAGATTGTTATGGATGATGGAAGAATATGAGGTTGGCCTTGCTCAGTTATTAATAATTTTGTGAAAAACTTCACACCCAGTCGAAGCAGCTTTATGTTACACATGTTTGAAGTACCAAGTGATATGTAAATGACACTCCTGGGATGCTACTGTCAGTGTGAAGTCATTCTAAGATTATGTGGGCCTATAACATTTTCAACAAATGATTTAGATTGTATTATTTTGCTGCAAAGTCATTCCGTCCAGAATTATGCTTGAAGTCCTCATCTGAATCTGCCTTCCATTTAATAGTGCTGCATTTTACTGTTGAATTACCTCATGCTGAGTAGGCCATTATGTCCATTATGTAAGATTAGAAGTTGTTTTCTTTAGCAGCTGGAAGAGGCCTTGAGGGCACTGATGTATTTTGTGCCTGTTCAAACTCCACCTTCTGTGTTTTCTTCCACTAGATGGATGTTGCAATGCTTGAGGTAGTAGAATCCCCTTTTGAAGCTTTCTTCAATGTTTGCATAGCAACTGTCTGACCAAAGATTTTATTACATAACAACATCATTAGTATTTATCTAAGCTACTGACAAATGAATAATACGAGGCTTTATTATGGTCATAGAGGTGTGCTACAAGCACTTTTTAATGGGAAACTACAGCAGTATAATTATTCAGTAACATCCATTTGCACGTCTACAGAATTTTAGTTGTAAAAACATATACTTGTCATATTGTGCAGACCATTCCATTTCCACAAGAGCCCAGTGCAAAATTGCTTCTTTGCATATATCAGGGTTTATTAACAGACTGCTGGATTATCATATTCTTGAAATCACGCATGTTAATAAAATTTAATGTGGAATTAGAGCTCATAATTCTGCCATCTAGGTCTTACTTGTTTGGAAATCTGAAAGTTGCTCATCATACATTTATGCCTTAAATGTTGTTTTTTTTTAATACTTTATGCATACCTGTGCCTCATACTACTACAGACATATCTACATCTGCATCCCAACACTAACTTGTGTTTGGTAATTATTTCAGATCACATGATCAAGTGTCTCAGATGACAGCTACTTGTTACTTGAGTACTATTATGCGCTCAGTTTCTCAAAAAATACACATTTTGACTCCTATTAGCTGTTCATTCTTGAAACCTTTTCATAAGTCTGACTTGCAGTAATATCTGTTGTTTTTATCATTATGAATAAATAAATAAATATTTTTACACCATTTCACAACAAAGTCTGCATTTATCTGGTCCTCTGCAGCTTCCATTGCTGTACTTCTTATCTGACAGAAAAATAGAAAATTGGCCTAAGAAAACACTTTTTTGTCAAACTACATGATAACGTCTTGATTAGAAGCTTATTTTCATAAGCCCCATGCAAACCAGCCTTCTCAACCAGTAGGAAACTGCTCTGTCTAAATCTGGAGGATCATTGTCTCCTTTCAGCTTATCCCAGTTAGGGTTCGCCACAGTGGATCACTGGTCCACTCATGATTGGCAGTGGAGTTTTACAGTGTCAAGTTACCAGCCCGGTGCCCAACCTTCCACAGAAGGCACACACATGCACACACTCACACCTAGGGCCAATTTAGAATGTCCAATCCACCTACAGCATGTCTTTGGGATGTGGGAAGAAACCGGAGCAACCAGAGAAAACCCACACAACCAAAAGGAGGACATGCAGACTCCACAAAGAAAGAACCCCAGCCAAGAATCAAAGAGGAGAACCTCTTGCTGTGAGGTGGCAATGCTAACTGCTGCACCACCGTGGCTGCACTGTCTAAATCTGGTGGATAATAAGTGGGAAATACATTTTTATGTAATGCTCCCGCTAGTTTTAATAATTTAACTGTGTGCTTAATACTTGCTCTATAGCTTTGCAAAACAAGTCATAGTTCAATAAACATTTTGAAAGAGACTCTGCTAAACAGGCTTTAGCTTACTTGATAGGTTACCTTGGAGCGTTATCAATGGACTTGTCTGTCTGATAAAAAATGCATAGATGGGAAATGTTTCCTATTAGAGCTGTCCCCATTTCTTTTACTTGTGTTCTACCTGCTCACAGCAGCTAAATAAATGAACAGTTAACAGGAGATAGATTGTGCTTAGATATGTGTGTGTATAACCATATGTGATATAGTACTTCCTTAAAAATAGGATGTTCTTTTTTATGATACTCCTATAGCATTAGTGGAAGTAAGTAATTGAGTACAGTAACACGTATTAATACACACACACACTACGTGATCATATGTCTGAAAAACAATGCCCGAGTCTTTTTTTTAATGGAATGGATATAGACACTATGCAGTGCTCTCCAGCTATCACTTTGTCAGATGTGTACCATCAAGCCAAGAACATCAAGGGCGAATTAAGCTGATGCAAAGACTGGTTGACAGAGGTAACACTTATCAAGCTCTTGCAGTGTTCAATAAAAATTATACAATAATGGTACACTTATATTCAAAAAAGTGCACTCTGACTTGGCCAACTAATTAGTGTCCTCATTGTAAATGCAGACCTCCAAACTGGAATAAGTTCCATTAACTAACTTTCTTCTCAATGCTCACAGAAAATTGAAAATGTTAAACAAAAAAAAAAAAAGAAAGAAAAAAACAACATTTTAATAAATAATAAACTGCTCGATGGAGTAGAATAATTAAAAACAAACAAATCTTTTCAGTTTTGATGCTGAGAGTGCTTCTCCAAGAAGCTCTATGACATACGTTTTACTTCCTTAAACCGAGGCTTCTCATTATTTTCTGACTTCATTGCACATGTATATCCCAAAAGACCACAACATTTATCAAAAACAGGTAAAAAACCAGGCAAACATCTCTGTATTATGCAGAAGTCCACACAATTGTTGTGCACAGCTCTCTGCAAAATATTCCGCAACAGACTCATATATAAATAAAATAAAGTAAAAATAAATGTAAGTGACAGCAGTGTACTTAATATATGTGTACCTGCAGGGCATGCACAGTACATATCTAGAATGTACCAGACAATGTATGTGTACCTACAGGGTATGCACAGTACATATCTAGAATGTACCAGACTACAAGAAACTGGCAGAAAAGCATTAAAGTACTATTATGCAATGACATTATTTATACAAGATAAAGAGATTTTTTTCCTTATATAATGTCATTGCTTTATAGGAATAATATACTTATTTTTATGGATAGCACAGAATGTACCCACTGTTGCCTTTGTTTCATTACTTGGGCTTTGTCTGAATGATTAAACCACACCATCCATGGCTAAGTCCTGTGTTACCTATATCCAGTCATCAATTATTGCTAAATTATTTAATGATGCTAAGCACAATGCTAGACATTTTACTCTGTACTTATGCCAGTAATACAGAAGTAATGATAATGTAGAAGTTGTTTACTTAAGTAAATGATAAATAAGTAAACTTTCATTTTATCACACTGTAGCTCCTTTTAAGCTATTATAGCGCAGTTGCTGTAACTGGGAATTCATTACATCAAGTTAAAATGTATGTGTATAAGCAGTAACAATTCCTAATTCATGTCAAATAATAAGTCTTAAAATTATGTATAGTATTATGAATCACAAGGTAATGATAATATACGTTTCTCTTTCACTTCCAAACACTCTGGGCTTGGAGGACATACATTGCTGCAAAGATAGCTACATTTCTATGTTTTGGCAAACTACACACCCATATTATTATTGATCAGCTACCCCCTGAGCAGTTAACAGTCTGTAAATGTTAATACTTAACAATCAATTACTCTACTTATGGGAGTTATGAAACAGAAACAAATAAATAAATAAATGTATATAAAAAAATAAAGTGCTGTATGCCGAAAGGATTTAAAATACCAGACCACTCTTGTTTGGCATCTACTTCTCTGAAGTACAGGCCAACACGAAGGGACTCTGGCTAACAAAGTTCGCAGATGACTGCAAACTGGGAGCCATTACTGAATCCTCAAATGATGTGGATACTCTACAAAAGGGCCTTACAGAAACAGATGCTTGGTGTCAGAGCCATGGGCTCAAGCTCAATGCCAAGAAATGTATAGTTATCCCCTTTGGGAAAAAACATGTACCCGAGAATTACCATATAGGTGACAGTACACTAAACACTGAAAGTGTGATAAGAGATTTAGCGACACAGGTGGACAGTGGTCTCACCTTCAATAACCACATTGCCACAACAGTCAGGAAATCCTTCTATGTGGCACACCTCATCACTAAGGGCTTTTCATCCAGAAAAAAGGAGGTCATTTTCCCACTGTACTCATCCCTCATTAGACACATTATAGAATACAACGCCTCATTTGGTATGTACCTCTCAAGACATCTGCAACAACTGGAAAGGCTGCAGAAATACCTCACTAAAAGAATCACAGGCCTAAAGCAGATGCCCTACGTTGACTACCTTAAAAAACTCCAGCTAAACTCTGTCGCATATCGTCTACTCAGAGGCGATCTCTGCTTAACATACAAGGCCATGTCAAACCCAAAGCTGTTGGACATGCTACACTTAAAGAAATCCCAATCCCTCAGAGCCACACACTCCAGGGATCTAAACCTTGTCATCACAATAAACAAAACATGTTGGAGGGATAGGTTCCTGACCCAGAGACTCTGGAATAGATTGCCCATACATGTCAAGCAAAGTGCCTCTTTGGCCCTCTTCAAAAGGAACCTTGACGATCGGATGGGAGAAAGGAAATTCACCACGGGGATCACGTCAGTTGCCCTGCTAGACAGGGGTCCAGGGAAGTAAAAAGTGTGGGAAGAAATAGCCAAGGAATTGTTATGGCTAGGCTTGTATAGGTCCTAGGGCTGATAGCCTAGTACCAACCTATGAAACTATGAACCTATATGCAGACAAATGCTATAAAATGATTGTATTACATAACAACCTGGGGCAGGCTTACTAGTAAGGGATAGTTGGTGAATTTGCCTAAAATACATAGTAATTTAAATAATCACACATTTAATTGCAATTATGACTGGTACAAGCAAGATGGATATTTTACAGCATAGGCTAAACTAGTTGCTGTATCTCTTAAAAGTTAATTTTTCAAACAAGATATTGCTTAGCAAAAACATCATTTCACTTCAAGGAAAAAAAGTGTTGTGCAGTGGCTAGCGAATTTTTTCATTCACAGTTTGGGGCAGATTGTGTGTTTTGTGTATAAAATGCTAAGTAAATGTGTAAAATTACCCTGAATCATTCACTAGATCTAGAAAGCCTCCCCAAAGGGGAGGAGAGTATCAAGACATTGGAGTATGCAAACTACTATAATAACATTTAGTTCTGATATAACTTTTCTGCTAAAAGCTAGAGTTTGAGCAGTGCTATCTGTCTTGTTATGCAGGGTTTTTTTACATCTTTAAGTCAGTCTGTTTTAAATACTAGATTACATAGAGCACATGTATGTATTAACTGTAAAACATGTAGATGATTTTAAGGACTATCTTTAGTTTATATTTGACAGCGATTTAGCTTCCAAAGCAGCAATGGTAGATGATGAAAATTTGATCTAATCATACTTAAATTGATTGAAAGATCTGTTGACCCTTCTTTCGTAAAAGAATAACACTGCTGTAGCTGTTGTGTTGACACAGGAAATATATGCAGCCACACGTTGCTTTCCTGACCCATAAGTAACACCAGGCATGGAATGTATATTTCCACATTGTTGAAATATTTGCATTTGTTTTGTATAATACACATATTCAGCATTAGCATTCATTCTCTTCAAAGAGATTAAAGAGCTGACATCTCTGTCATGCTACTCCACCTCATTTAATTCAAACATGAACAGAAACAAAATGAAAATCGGGAGAGGCATTTATGCCACTTCAACAAATCATGCACTTAGAAAGGAATAGATGAGATGTCAGAACCGGTCAGGGAGCCACAGAGCTTGGTGTTAACATCACATCCGCAGAGAATAGTGAATAAATGTTACACTGCAATGATGGAACTCATTTCTTAATATTCTGAATATAAAATGTCTGAGACATTGAAATGAACTTGAAATATCTCTGTAGACAGGCTGACTATGACATGATTTTGATTCTTAGCTAAGAATAGATAAGCCTTCTTACATAAAAGTGTGTAAGGAATTTATTGCTTAGGTTATTAGTAAAACATGCAGGAAACCACAATGTAAATAGACAAGAGAAATGACTACCTGCAAATAATTGAAACATTTCTTCTCATTTTTACAGTTTCTAGTATACAGATTTATTTTGTTCACAGTTCAAGAGACTGCCTTTTATTATCTGCTCATCATTGTTTCAGTATGTTTTCTGGAAACTACTCAAACTACATCATTATATTGGTTATATCATTTTGGCTATGACTGTTTATTCTGTTTAAATTTTGATTTATTTTCCAAATTAATTATTTCATTTTCCACGTATCCACTTAATCCCATTCAAAGCTGTGGAGGAGTCTGAGACTATCCAAGAACTCACTGTATACAATACAGAGAACCAAATTCTGAACAGGGTGCACACATAGATATACTCACTCAATTATACTTTGCATGTACACAAAGCATGCACTCCTATTGGAATTCAGTGATTTGATGGTTCATCTGAAGGACATCTTTGGAACGTGAGAGAAAACTATTGTAATTGCTGAAAAACCCACATAGATTCAGGAAGCAAATTCCACACAGCAAGCGCAAAAGCTGGGATGAGACAACTGTAACACTGCCTTTCCTTGCATAGTTCATTAATACTGTATTACCATTATGGTCTTATAAATAACTACATGATAAGGTACTTTACGATATTTTATAATTTCTCCCCCGATTAATAAAAATAAAGACATTTATAGATACTGTATACTTGATTAGGAACATTTTTATTTTCATTTCTTGGTTACATTTGTTTTGCAAAAGCAGGCTAAAAACTGATATAGTTGTATTAGACACAATGCCCTAACTGTTTGCATAAGATGGCTGTCATGTCTTAGTACAATACCAACTTTACCAAACTATTGTGTGATTTCACAATTACTTCATTTTATTATGAGCTATTAGGGGGAAAATTCCATATCGGGATTCAGCAGGCTTGTTTTTTGTTATTTCTGTGAGGAATTTTTTTTTATGTAAAATAATTGAAATTTTTCATATTGAATGCCTTTTGCTTTAACAACAGGAAGAAAGTACTAAATATTCATATATAGTTTGTTCAATGTAAGTAAAATGTGCAGCTGTTAATATTCATGCATTTTGTTTCCATTTTAAATTATTATTAAAACATTCGTTTGCATGGACTAAAGAACATCAAACAGGAAGCCTTTTAGAAACATGGGAGCTTATGTATGAAGATTCATTCAGTCATGAATCTGGACTGTTAGCCACTGCTCTGCAGATTACTCTACTACAGTGGAACCTTGTATAGACGCAGAAAAGTGATCTGACATATAGAACCACATGGAGAGTGAATGCAACATGGAAACAACACAGGCATTTCTAAACTTGAATCTATAGAGAGTCTTCTTCTTCTTTCGGCTTTTCCCGGTTAGGGGTCGCCACAGTGGATCACCTGTCTGCTCATGATTGGCAGTAGAGTTTTTACAGTGTCGAGTTGCCAGTCCTGTTCCCAACCTTCCACAGAAGACACACACACACACACCTAGGGCCAATTTAGTGTGTCCAATCCACCTACAGCATGTCTTTGGGATGTGGGAGGAAACTTGAGCACCCGGAGGAAACCCACATGACCACAGAGAGGACATGCAGACTCCACACAGAAGGCACCCCAGCCGAGAATCAAACCGGAGAACCTCTTGCTGTGAGGCGGCAATGCTAACCGCTGCACCACCAGGCAATGCTGACTCTGTTGAGATGAAGTTTAGTCTGTAATGGCATAGTACAGTACTGATGCAGTAAGCACAGCTAATGTCATTCTGCATTCTGAGTACCTTGCTGTTACTGCAAATTCAGAGGGATGTCTGACATAATTGAAACTTGATCCACAGAATAGTATACTTGTGATCATGAAATTGACTTTTGTAAACATTACGACTTCTACATGAAGACAAATTTAGAACTGAGTTTTAAGACATCCATATACTCCACCAACACACACATCTAAATTAGTAATCATTGGATCTCCCACAATCCCCATGGAAGAGGTGGTGTAAAGGAACAACTTACCAGGAATTGAAGAGCTGGGTGGAGTAGAAAATAAGTAATACAGCTGTTATCTGTGTGACTGAAGTGGGAATAGTGTGCATTATTTGATATCATGTAACAATTAAACTATGCCCCAGTGCTAAAGTAGATGTGAGGTGTAGAGTATTAATTATTTTTATTTTATTTATTTTATTTTACATTTGTTAATTGGGATAATCCAACTGGACTAGGTCCATTTCCAGTGGAGGCCCGGGGAGAAATGCTCCACGATTAGATACCATAATAACAAGAAACAGACAAAATGGACAATAATAGAATAGATCCATGCACAATAACAATGCTGAAATTAACTGTCCTAATAGGCTACAGGTCTATAAGTCTAAAGTTTATAATCTTGTTTTATGTTAATAGTAGGTAGATTAGGTGGGAGGCAGTGTGGATTAAGAAGAAGTAATTATGTTATACATGGGCAGATCCAGGTTTTCCTGAGATGTGATTTAAGTGATTTTTTGAACTGTGTGGTAGTTGAGGCAGAAGTTACAGAGGAGGGGAGGTTGTTCCAGGTTTTAGCCATGGTATGAGAGTATAGAGCTTTCCCTGCAATATTGTTGGCACTAGTGATACAGAGGAGAGATTTTTTAGTAGAATGGAGGGGACGACTAGTAGAGTAGAGTGAAGGTAGTTGTTTTAGTGCTGGAGTTTTGTCAGGGTATTTCAGGATGTTAAAGGCACTGATTAGCTGTTGGTAGGTTAGTAATTGAGAAAATTCAAGCCATTGAATATCTCTTAGTGCCTGACAGTGTTTTGTTCTGAAGGTAAAGTTGTTAGCGCATTTGGCAATTTTGTTGTAACGTGACTCAGTTTTGTCAAGATCAGTTTTTCTAATATGGGTTAGGATTGTTATTGCATGCATAAGTGTGGACAGTAGGTGAGTTTGGGCTAAGGTGCTTCTTGCTTTGTCTATGAGAAAATTCTTGTGTCTATAAAGAGTTCCCATTTTTTTTTAACCTTTTGGATGTTTTGAGCTATATGGACATCAAACAAAAGATTTTTGTCTATTTCTACCCCAAGGAGTTTAGTATGGGCCGTAGGAGAGATGACAGTGCCATTTCTAGTGATGATAGAGAAAGTTAGGGGAGTAGATTTAGATTTATTAGGGGCAAACAGGAGTAGTTTAGTCTTGCTGGGGTTAAGAATGAGTTGGATGTTAGTGATCCAACCTTCAACAGAGGAAAAGGATTCTTGGGTCAGCTGCTGTAGGGTAGTAAGAGATGGGGCTGAGCAGATAAGTGTTGAGTCATCTGCGTACTGTACAAGTGTGGCTTGTTGGATGGTGGTATGTAGGTCGTTTGTGAAGATAGAAAAAAGAAGTGGGCCCAGTATTGAGCCTTGAGGTATACCTATAGTAGTTAGAAGAAGTGGAGATAGTTCACCTTGCCATTGGACAGATTGCTGTCTGTCCGAAAGTTTCACTTGATTACCCAAAAAATTAAGGATGGTAATAATGCTTTTTTTAAGCATTCTTTGGAATGTAACAAGTGTAAAATGTTTTTGTTTTCCATTTTGGAAGTAGGTAATAAGGATTTGAGAGGGGGTGATTTTAAGAATTTTCTTGATCAGGAGGAGACCTTGTGGCAAATAGCCCTTGATGCTGCAGTAAATGTAAAGTGTTTTTTAAAGCACCACACATTAAAAGTTAATAAATGCTAAGATAGAAATTATGTATAAAATATTTTTTGATATTGGAGCATTTATTTATACATTTACACATTTTATTATTTTTATTTTTTATATACATTTCTTTTAAAAAAGTGATTATTAAGTGGTGTGATAAAGTTTTGTAACAACTGTTTTTAATTGGATAATTAATTAAGTGTCGGGTGCCAAAATGGAGTGTATTTTAATACATGCATTTTCATTCAGTTGGTATTATGTTTCTGAAGAAGTCAGGTTCTGATGAAAGCGGGAATAAAGTTGTGTTTAAACTGACGCCTTTTGCTCTTAACTTGCCTTTATTGACCTTGGGAAGCTCCTGTGTTTTCCTGCTTTAATTATTTAGGCTGTACATTTGACATGTTTTTTTCATTGGTTAAATTGTTTCTTGAGGGATACTTATATACATGGTGAATGTCTGTGTCTTTGTCCTTTTCTGAAAACATTTCAGGTCTGCAGAAACTAAAAGCACTGCTGGTGATTCCCTACTAGTTTTCCCAACTGCCAATCCCTTCATTCATCTGCTTTTTAAACACAATGATTTTAAGCTGACCACCCCTTCTGTAAGTTGAGCTTAATAAACTACTACTTTTCTACACTGCTATTGATATCTTGAATTATGTATTTGCCTTTCCTTGTGCTTATATTGAAAAAGTACATTTTGCCTCTATTTGTCTGTTCTGCTGATCTACTGATTTTGTTGCTCTGAATTCATTATCTAGCTAGATGATAAATAAAGTAGTGTATTTTCTCACTCTTGCAAGCACTTGTTTTTATATCAAGAGGTGTATGGATTTCCCTTCTAGTGCAATGGAGGTAGCCTGGTCTGTTTAGGTTGGGGAAATTTCTGCATGTAGCTTTATTGGCTATAGGGCTTATTAATCATCTTATCTTGTTTTTAGTGCCTTTATAAATTCTGTACAATTGAGTGGCTCTTGGCTCATTTACACAAAGTGAAGTATTTTTAATGAAAAATCACTTTTGTAAGCTGTTTTAAATACACTGCTGTATCTGTATCTTTAAGTTTGTCCGTGGTAGCATTTCACTCTGGACACTCCTTTACTGTGTTTTTACATTAGGAGTTCTGGAAGTATTAATGTAGCAGCAGTATGCGTTCAGCTGGTCTGTCTGAGCTGGAAAACACACAAAACAGCTCTAAGAATTTTTTTGCACTTCTCTTATATACTGCAACTGTAATTCAGCAGTTTAAAAAAAGCTGTACTGCCTGCTGCTTTAAGTATTTAATTGCACTTTATTACATAGTATCTGTTAGTTGTATGGCTGTTGTAGGTAGTCTGTGTGGTCTTATTAACCTGGGCTCCAACTCAGCTATTCTACATTAAGAACGTGTTTTTCTGCACCCCTGTGGCAGAAGTGTGCTGATCTAACCTGTCTGGGTTGGGGATTTTTGGTAGAAGGCTTATTGTGTGCTATTCTGATTGTTAGTTAGATTAAAACTTGTTTGTCTTTGCTCATATTTAAGGCTTGTGTTTACGATGTGCTGGTCAGCAGTGCCCTGTATAGATGAAAAATCCTAGAAGCTCAGTTTTTCTGTAATAACCTGTCAGTGCAATGTTTTTCTCCTGCTCTAGAAGCAACTCACTTGTGCAGTGAGCAGCATTGCTTTGTTGATCAACCTTAGCCTACACAATGTATAGGTCCATATTTTAGCCTCAGCACTACCAGCACAGTCCTGTCAAACTAACTTATTCCCTTCCCTAATAAAACATACAGTAAGATCCTGTTACCAGGGATGGGTAGTTTCCCATCATTTCTCTGACCAGCCTGATAGACATGGGCATCCTGAGGCAATGTAGCAATTGTCTTGAGTATACAGACAATCACTTAGTCTTGAAATAAACTAATATTTTATGTGAGAGATTTAGTTATACTATAAAACTGTAGGCAAGACTGTCATATAAGGACAAATTGAATGCCAAACAGGTTGTCAGCACACACATGGACGTCTCACACTAAAACAAAAACCCATATATGCAGAGGTACTTCCTAGTAACTTACTAAAAGATCAGAGGCCTCACAAATGGAAAGCACTTACACAACAATGCAAAAAACAACCACACATCATAATAACACACACACACACACACACACACACACACACACACACACACACACACACACACACACACACACACACACACACACACACACACCAGTGTCACAACAAATAAGCCCATAAGGTGTAACACCACAAAACCTAATGTATTTGTCATAGCTGACTCCAATGTGAGACAAGCGGATGCCCCCCTCATCCAGGTTGGATAAGGAGATAATTCTGGTTAGCTACCTATCAGGTGCCAGCATCATTCAAGTCCCTGAAGTCACTCAAACAAAAGTACTGGTTTGACTGCATCATAGTACATATAGAGGAGAATGACTTCAGATGTACCTAATTGGACTATATGAAGAGAGACATGACTACATTTTTAGATTATGTATCACAGGCAGGTATAAGCCTAGCCTTAAGCAGCATTGTACCTTCTGCAAGGATGATAACACAATGCAAACAAAAAATTATTGACTTTAACAATTGGCTTAGTTTCTGGTGTCAGTTCAAGGGGATCCAGCATCTGTCAACCTGGAATACATGTTCAACAGACCATGCTGCTTTGCCAGAGATAGTCTGCACCTGTCTCCTCTAGGTGTTTGAATACTGGCAAAGGCATTAGCCATCCCTATTGTGCTTTTTTTAGGCAATGTCACAATAACCACCCACCCAACATAACAAAATCCTCTCTAGATAAACTCAACCTACTGTTGTTTAATGCTAGGAGTCTAAACAAACAACTGTACTCCCTGGAAGCACTCCTCTCTTTGGAAAGTGCTGACATATGTGCAGTCATTGAAACGTGGTTCAAAGGCACAGAAAGCTCCCCAGTTCTGCAGGTCATCAGTCCCATCCGTATGTTCAGACCACAAACTTAACGTATCCATCTTCATTAAGGATAAGTACACCTCAAGACTGGTCAAACAGAATGACTCTCTTGAGCTACTCCTTGTCCAATTAACTATAGGCAAAGCCCCCTACCACATCATAGCTATAGGTTCCCCATCATGAAATGGGAAAAGCATACTGCATACCTGGACGTACTGGAGTCACTTGCCATGCAGCTCGAAACCTTACTCATGGATGATTTTAATTATCCTACCAGGGAAACATACACAACCACAAACATGCTGGCTCAGAGGTTATTGGACTTTGTCAATGCAAAGGCTATTCAGTACACCCACAAGAGGATCAAATGTCCTGTAAATAGCATTCAGTAACATGAAAAAGCATTGCACCCCCCCCCCCCTGCATGATGTCCTCCCTGGTAAGAATGGACCACAAATCAGTCTCATTCAATGTAATTATAAGACAAGATAACCCAACAAGCTCAAAAATGCTCAAGAATTTTTCAAAGACAAATTTCCTCAAACTAAGTGATGGTATAAGAAGTTTTTAAACCTCCTTGAATGTAGATAACACTTACTTCTATGCAGGGGTGTACACCAATGCCATGTATAACCACTTAAGCAGTTGAATAGCATTGGCTGTACCTGACCAGATCAAAACCAGGTCTTACCAAAAAAGCAAGCCACCCTGTTGGACCCCTAGTATAATCAGACGATACAGCTAGGGAAAGAAACTAATCTTAAAGAACAAGAGGGAACTGGCTCAGCAGAGGAAGAAGTCCCTTTCCAGCTTAAACAAACAAATAGAAATCTTATCAAGTCCTCCAAAGGTAATTATGAACCAAAACTAGCCTCCCTAGCTAAAGATAATCACAAGGCATTTTTTAACTACATCTGAAATCAAACAGAAAATACCCAGTTATGCAGTGAACTGGTTGTGGATGGCACTACCCACACTCAACCAGAGGCAATAGCCAACCTGCAAGCTGACAGATTTGGAGCAAACTTTACCCTGCTGTTCCATAAAGTGATCCCCCAAAGTGTAAACGCCACCATTCCTCAGCCAATTATAACAAGAGAACAGGTCATCTTGGCTCCCTCCAAAGCCAAAAACACTGCATGAATTGTACCAGACAACATCCCTAGTTGCCTTTTAAACAACTTAAAACATGGCCTAGCAAACCCACTTGAATCCTTGTTTAAACACAGCCTTCGAATTGGCTACATTTCAGCAGAATGGAGGATAGCAACAGTAATCCCTCTGCACAAAGGTAGACTATCAACTGACCCTGGGAATTACAGTCCCATAAGCCTCATCTGCAAGGACATGGAAAGAATCATTATGGACCTTATTAACAAGGCCATAAACAAAAGTAGTAATTACCTCACTAATTTGTTAATTTTTTATTGATTTGTATATGTAAAGATGGGGAAAATGTAGATTTATTCTGAAGAAGCTTCTACTTTAGAGATGAAAGTGCTCAATAAGTACTTTCTGTGTGGATTTGGATTCGGTTTCCTGCTTTTGTGTATCTATTGGTTTGTGTGGAGCAGTGCTTCGATACTGTCAAAGTGGGTGACCTCACCTCTAGCAAAAGACCAGTCACCAGTAGCGTACCACAGGTGTCTGTGCTGGGTGTCTTACTGATCAATATTTATTTCTCAGAAGTACAGCCAAACGTGGATGGTCTGTGGCTGACCAAGTTTACTGGTGACTGCAAATTGGGAGCAATCACTGAGTCCTCCAACAATGTTAATAGACTGCAGACAGGGATAACATATACAAATGATTGATGCCCTAAGTATAGACCCAGTGGCATGTGATCTTGGCACTCAGGTTGATAGCAATCTGAACTTTGAACACCACATATCCACAATAGTAAGGAAACCCTTCTGTGTGGCACATCTCATAAGTAAAGGCATTGCATCTAGAGCTAAGGTTGTTCTAATTCCATTATACTCATCCCTCATTAAACCAAATAATTGAGTACAGTGCTCCCTTTTGTATATACCTTACCAGACACCTACAGCAATTGTAGAGACCATAAAGATTTCTCATCAAGAAATTACAAGCTACACAAAACAAGTCTTACTTGGAAAGGCTGAAAGTCCTGTCATTCTTTTTTACTTCCTACTAGTTGCTAAGGAGTGACCTATGCCTGGTTTACAGGGAAGTCACTGACCCACCCATGATGGAAATGCTACACATAAATCAAACACACAGAGGTCACTCCCTCCAGGGATCTTAACCTAGCCTCTGACATGAACAGGTCATGCTGGAGAGATGGATTCATCTCCCAGGGACTGCGACTCCTCTGGAACAAGCTTTCCAGTTCACATGAAACAGAGCCCCTCCCTGACCCTCTTTAAACGCAACCTAGATGAATGGATGGGTGACTGCAAATTCAATCACTGGATGATACACATGTGCCTCCTGGACAGAGGAAGTCAGTATTAACTATCATACACACTTACTTCTGCAAGATTCACTCACCTAACCACCAACAATTGGGTTAATCTGGGATAAATATGGCTAGGCTTGTAAGAGCTCTAGGGCTGTTAGCCTAGTAATCTTCTATGAACCTATAAGATGTGTTAGTAAAATGAAATTTTAGTTACGTTCTATGAAAACTAAACTACAGGTGATAGTGATGCTCCGGAATAAATTGCCAGCAAAAATTTCAAAGTGTGGGAGCATGGAGTCCTTTATGAACAAACTTGACATTGGGTTGAGAACAGAGTGTGCAATTCTGAATTAGTGGAATCAGTGCTCCTTGATGGTCATGTAGTATGAATACTGGAATAAATCGTTTTACTATCAAAAGGATGAAAATCATGTCCACGAACAGTGATTTCTGCGACAAATAATGTCGACTCATGAATATGAAGTAGGTTGTATGATCGACGCAGCAAAGTTGACAGATTCTGTAGACCTTAAGGTGGAACTCTCCCATTCAAATAGATGCTGAAAATCCCTGCCCGTGTACGTCCTTTTAAACGGATGTACAAACAAACGTCGACATTCCAACAGTCGATCATGCCATGGTGGAAGAGGTGGCTGTCAAGCATGCTACTGTCAACCATGTGATGGTAAACCAGAATAAATCTTATGAACTTATGTATAAATTCATGAAGTTAGTTAGCAAAGGAAAGTTAAGCAGAGTATGGGAGTAGAAGACAGCATGGACAGAAAAAGTCTAAATTAGTTAAGGTATTTGTCTGGAAGGAGAATTGAAACAGGGATACAAGTACAAATCCACTTTATTATCATCACAAGTCAATAATAATGGAAACGGATGCTGGATAAGGACAGCGTCTTATAAACACAATCACTACTAAAGCAACATGTATGCAGGTGTCAGATTTGCACAGTTTCTTAAACGAAAGAAGATACTTAAATTTTAATTAAATTTCTTGTGTTGTTGAACTAATAATTTAATAGAAGCAGATGTCTTTCTGACATCTTGGTACACATAGGAAGAAAAACTTTGCACTGCTCTAACAGCTCATTGGATTGATCTTACAGTTCATAAAACCATTGAATTGCAGTATATATGTATGCAATAAAGGATGGGGTGAGTGCATGGCACAGGTATTACTGCATGCCCGAGGCTGCTGTAAAGCATGAGCCAAAAGGCATGTCTTATTTCTGTTTTAATTTGAATTTGTACGTGTCTATTCTATTTTGTGCACATTCTCTTCACATTCACTTTTTAGGTCAAACACTTTCTGGTAGAATCTTTCCACTGTGTTTTACTATGTGCAGTTTGACACATAACAGTTTTGGTTAGAGCGGATGTTTTCTTTTTCTATGGTAATTCCAAAAAACAAAATGATCAGGACAGCCAAACAGTTCCAAGTGTAGCTTTTATTGCAAAGCCACTTAAAATATTAATGCTTTCATCTAACTTATTGTAGCCAGCTTCAGAAAGAAACAAAAAGACCTAAAAAGGCAGCAACATCACGAGAACACTCTAAAGCAGCCTCTTTTATATCAAACAGGAAGTATGTAACAATATATCAAAAAAGACCTCCACAATTCTTAAAGTGACCTGTGCAATTTAAAAGTAACCTATGATGTTTAAAAACGATAGTGAAAATTTGTTTGCAACACTGAAAACCACTTTCAACAAGTCAAGCAAACATTAAAAGATCCACTTTGAAAGTAAAAATAGCATTCCGCAACTGAATACTCTGAATAAATAGGGTGAAGAAAAAAAATAACTTTAAAATATGCAGTCAAAACTCAAAGTTTAGAAGCCTTACATTTCAGTTCACTAGTAATGGATACTGCTTCATTTAAACCTAGTACACTAGTGGCATCCAAACGTAACTGCCAGCATAACTCTTTGTGCAATAATATATTCTGCCAGTCCCTTTTATTGTTTTCATCTGTAATCCTTTCAATAATGGAAAATCTAAACATAGAAAAATGTTCACACCTTATTGCATGCCTTCCTTGGGGCACTTTTGTTGTCTCTTTTTTTAATGCTATACAAATGCTAATAAATACATTTATTAAGTGAATTTTTGGTCTTGCCTATATAAAAGGCTGTGCATGACTGATACCAGGCAAGATAAACAACTTTAGATGTATAGCAAAAATATCTGCCCCTAGTAAGCCATCTTCTAACAATGTCCCACAGTAGTTATTTTGTATATACATACAAAACTTCCAGTACATGACTTTTTATCTGGTCTCCCTAGAATTGTCTTGAAGTTTGGACAATTCTTAAAAGTACAAGAGGGCATGCTATGAAAGTGACCTTTGAAGTCATACTTATTCTGTACTAGTGGACATTTTTTTTAAATAATATTCCTGATGTCTGCTGCATCCAAGGAGTAATGAATGATGAGATTCTGATTTCTTGTATTCCTTCATTCACCTCTGTTGGTTCCATTGATGCATAAACCATGATGTATAATTGCAGCATACTTCTTAGTTCTATCTGCCCAGATTTCTTCTTATCTTCTCATCCAACTGCATAGGGTAGCCACAATCCAAAAACATGTTTTCTAATCACCCAAACTGTCTGGAGTACTCATCATTGTTTGATGTTAACCTATAAATTTGTGAAAAATTTACTTTTTAGAACATCTTTCTTTTGGCAAAAAGATGGTAACTCCAGAAATGCAGAAATGAATTACAGTATGTGGGTTTACGATATACAGAAATATCTAATGTGACATCACTATTCTTCACAAGTTCAACATCCAAAATGTGTATCTTTTGCTCTTTGGTGTGGGATGAAAATCTAAGAAGGTCTGTTGATCTCTCCAGTTCTGTTATGAATACCTTCAGTCGGTGTGGAGTACCTGACATAGTCCAGTTTAAATACCATGTTTTTTTCCCATTTTAATAAAACTGCGTTAGCGAAGGTTGTGGTGCAAGCTACACCCATTGTCACTCTGGAAATCTGTTTAAAATATTCTCCATCAAAATACAGCAAATTATTAGTCAGGACTGTTTCCATAAAATCAGAGATGAGTCCAAGCATGTTTCAGTAACTAAATGGGAATCCAAAATAATGTCACTGAACCATGATAAACCAAAGTCATGCGGAATTACTGTGAATAGATTTTTGACATCCAAGGTGACTAATAGTTTATTTTCTCCACTGTGTAAGTTTTTTAATTTATTGACAAAATGCCATGAGTCCCTCAAGACATGTTAAACTTTTTTGCACAAATTTCTAGGTTAGCTTCAAACAATGACGAGTTCTCCAGACTGTTTGAGAGACAGTTACTTCACTTTTGGCATTTATTGACACAGGGCCAGAATCAATAAAGCCTGCACTAAGTGCACACTGCTCTGAGTGAACAGACAACACAGACATAACTCACATCTTCTTCCTCCTAATTTTAGTTTTTCTACTGATAGTCACTTGCAACTTCAAATACTGACAAGGATTCATCAAGGTTACCGCAAATTGTAGACTATATGTACACTTAGTGTTATCTTTCTGAGTGACTAGAAAGCACAAACGATGTGATAAGAATTTTATTGAATATATATCTGGTACACAGTTTTCTGCTAAATTTTCTGTGTGGCATCTTATAGTCATTTTGGAATATATATCATACTTCAGATGAATCTTCTATATCATAGCTGTCATTTTAACACCAGCTATCATACCAGTAGCAATCCTATTTAAGTGAATTGTTTGTAATATATTTTTGACCTACAGTTACATGTGCACCTGCTGTATAGCAATGAATTTAAATAGATTTATATAGCAACTCAAAGAAGAAATGTTGAATATTCCCAAAATCTGCCAGTGTGCCAAAATAAGCTATAACGTTTAACCAGATTATAGACTGGCAATGGGTCTGTAGAACAGAGATGAAAAGGGGAAGCAAGCAGAGAGTAGAAATCAAAGTGAGCAAATAAGTAATGGGCAGGATGGAGGTGGGATAGGAGCATACCTCTCAACTTCTTAGCACAATAATCCAGGAGAATGTAGTTGTAATTCATGAATAACTTCAAGGCTTGATTATTTCTATATAAACTACATTTTTATGATTAACAATTGGAGTCAATTGTGTGCATTATTCAGATATCTGAGAAGCTGAGGGGTATGGCTGGGAGTATTTTTGTGTGCTATGTGCCCTTTGATTTATTTTTATTTATTTTATAGAATGGAAAGTTGGGGAAGAAAGTCAGGAAAGTGCGTGGTTTGGGAGAGGATGTGGCTACTTAGCAGAAAAAGACAGAGATGACTAACAGGGTGTGGGGAAACACAATGAGTGAGGTAGAATACTGTTTTGAAAAAGACATCAGACAAACATAGGTAAGACAGTGTGACAGGAGGATTGTATAGACATAAAAGGGAGCAGAACACTGAAATGGAGTATATGATAGGTTGTTTGAAGATGCAATCTCTTCCAGGTTAGACTCATTGGGAAATTACTCATTATTTATTTATTTTATTTAACATTTGTTTGCCAAGATAGTCAGACTGGACAACAAGTGTCCTTTTTCAGTGGAGTTCTGGGGAGAAAAACTCCATTAGTTTACAGAGAGAGCACAAATTTACAAAAGAGACATTACAAAGTAGCATGGGAACCATCACCACTTAGTCCTGCTTCAGAATATGGAGCTCTGTACAAGGTTGTGACTTAATGAGTCACTAAAACATGGCCTCCATGGAGCTGATGCAGATAACTTACCTCCTGCTTGGTATCTGCCCAAAAAGCTATCCCAACACCTGAGGGATTACAAAAGTGTTAACTTCACTTACAGTGGTACCTGCTGGTAGCAATCTATCATCTTTTAGTGCATGGCTAGCTGTTACAGTGGCACATTTAGGGTCGAAGTGTGGAGACGGCCATGTCAGGCTGAGATCCAGATGTGTTGGGTGGCTCAGGTGGTGGTGGCAGTGCTGGTAGTGCTGCAGCTGCTACCTGTGAGGGGACAATAAGCCTTGCTGGTGGGTTACCTGCAAGTTGTTGTGCTACTTTACATAGTACTTTCAGGAATGAAGAGAAACAGAGAAATAGACAAAATTAAATAAAATATATGAAAGAGAACGGATAGCAACAAAGAGGGTGGAGATGAGAAATACAAATCACAGTGACTATTGCATTCTTAACTATGTTGACACTAATACAGTCAAGCATTATAGCCTTTTAATAGTAAGACTTACACAGGTATATCATCAACCTGTTAGTCTGATTATAGCATATGGGAGGGGGATCCAAGGCAGAAGACATTCTCGCATGACATCTAATATAAGGCAGTATTTACTGCAGGAGCTTATCAAAATTGCAAACATCTGCTTATGGCCAGTGATGCTATTTGACTTTTGACAATAACAAAGCTGTGAATATATATATAATAAACATTCTGATTATGCAATAAATATGTCCAGGTGCTAAACAAGGGACAGATACCTCTATAGTGTGTTGTGAAATGAACTCCATACTTGGATATTACATATACGTACCTTGTGGTGATACATTTTTTTTTGGAAGGGGAACGGATGGAACCTTGAGTCATTTTAACTATCTCAGTGCGCAGTGACTTAACATGCTGGTACACCTGTCCACATATACAAGAGGATTCCTGCAGAAGTGCTCTTCTAATGGCTCATAGTCCTGCTACTAACCTTGAGCTATACCAGGGCCGCCAAAGGTGGTACTGCAGTATAAAAGTTATGTATGCATTGCATGTAATGGTTACAGCTGTTACTTTGCAAACAGAGACATTTCTGCTGAGTCCATGCATACATACCCCTGAGCGTATGCATACATAACCCTGAGCTCATGCATACATACCCCTGAGCTCATGCATACATACCCCCTAGCTCTGTCTCTCCATTTAGTCTGCTCCTGTGCATCTTCATATTCCTTTTTATTTCTGAAGAGGCTAGAGAAATACATGGTAACATTTTGAAATCGGATGATAGCATGCAGTGGCAGGTTATTTTTAAGCTACAAGATGATACACTTACAATAATTATGTGGAGAGTTAGTCCTAACTTCAGCCTGCCATTGGCCAAGGAGATCTGGCTTTTGTCAACTCATGTCACTGTACTAGTTGCAGAGCTGTGCCTCTTTGTGTTTAATGCCATTAGTAAGGCTAAATTTCTTGGTCAAATTATTTCAGACACCAGTCTTTTATTTGTGACCCAGTATAGCCCTCCTGCACGTCTCTCCACTGGTAATGCTTATGGATGATGTCCAGAAAAATGTTGGACATCTGCTGACATCATCTCTATGCTTTAAAATGAGAACTAACTTAACTTTCTGTAGCCATAATAGTCTTACCTTCTAAGATCTTAGGAAAATGGCAGGAAATGGCACCCAAAACAGTTCTTGCATTTCTTAGCCTTAGAGCAATAATTAAAGAAGACAGAAATTAATTTGTGTGATAGATGACAAAGTGATAAAATATAGGCACTGTATTATTATACTTCCAATGAGATTTTAAGGTTTGAAACATCCCTCAGTTTGATGCACAGAATGCATGCTCAACTGTGACTCCATCTTCAGATGATTAATTATGTGATGACAGTTCTCTCCAGTTTAATATAACTCGCTTTGCTGTCCATAACTGGAGCTGTCTGCAGAGGCTTGTGTAGAGCATCCTACACTAATCCTTATGATGATCATCAGTTTTACTTGTCCTATAAACTGAGTGATTCATAAGCAGTAATGAGATGAGCCCTGATTAGTACAGCCATCATGTTCAGAGGGCTGAAATCTACATGATGACAGACAGAGCCACATCATGTTAACGATAAATCTTTAAAGCACAGACTTTTAGCCAGGGTGGTGATTCATCCTAATAGAGCCAGGTCCCTTATGCACCTTTGCAAGTCATGGCAACTGCGCCCGGCCCTTTTTGATTTCTTTGCTGGTTTGCCTATGGGTATGCACAGCCTAGTTTTTCCACACACTAAAGTATGTTTGCCTATATATATATATATATATATATATATATATATATATATATTAGTACAGATACTGTTATCTTATTTTTATCCAGGTTGATCTCTCTCATTATCGGGCAAAACAGCTGCAAAAACAGTCTCCTGTAAATAATCCCAAGTATATTTCTGCAATGTACTTTGTGAATATAGGCATAGGGCAAAGTTCAAAGATGAGGCAAGTGGATTATCAATGAGTGCCATTTAAATTTTTCTGAATGAAACAAACATGATTTTTGGATAATTGTCATGCACAGCACTTCATTATACAGTCATTAACATTTAGCATGTCCAAAGTATAACACGTTGCTTTTCCTTAAAAAAAAAAAGAAAGAAAAGAAACATCATAATGAACATTTTTTCTAAATAAAGTGAAATACATCATAATGAAATTTTTTCCAAATAAAGTGAAACACATCATAATGAATTTTTTTTCCAAATAAAGTGAAACACATAATAATGAGCATTTTTTTTCCAAATATTACTTTATTGTAATTCTCAACAGCTGTAACTTAAAACTGTATTTTCTTACTAGTTTCCTTAAAGTATGTTTCAAAAAAACTTAAAACTAATCTTCATAAGAGCAAGCGTATGTTTTAATAAAATAATTTTGCAACGAATATAACTGAATGGATGGCTGCTCAAAGTGATGCTTATGAGAAGAGTACATGCCACGAACTTTAATTTCTTATTCTAGAAGATAATGACTAACATAGTTAAGACAAACTTTCCTTCATTATTTCCACGCTGCATTTTTATGAAGCATGAACTACATGCATTTGAAGGAGACAAGAACTCCATACACTGCAGAAATGAACTTAATATGCCTCTCATAACCCAATACAAAGACATATAATAACAGGAAACTGACTAGATACAATTACTGCACAGTTTTGGACTAATAATTTCCTCTCTTTTGTATGCAATGAGTACTCAAGCCTCTGGCAATGCTTCTAAGTTTTGACTGAACTTTAATGTTTTCATTTCAAAGAGTCAGGGCATTTATGAATCATGTTTTCTGTCACACTAAGCTAGAATCTTTGCAACTTGAAAGGTTATTTTGTATTTCCTTTTATCTTTCTCTATCTCTATACTTCTACAAGGAATTTTTTGTCGGAGCACAAGACAGAAGAATGAGTGTATAAATCTGAGCTATTTTTACAGACATGCAGATTCTACTATTTTGCATAACCTTTTAGAACTACATCAATTTCAGATTCCTCACTCATTAAACTGAGTTCTTATCTTTTCATGTATGCATGCAGAATTAACAAAATTCTAATGTTGAATTTTCCTTTAGGAATTACTTAAATTTGGTAGCCATTATCACATCTTAACACTAATTTCTATTATTATTGTTATTAAATTTTATTTAACTGGGTGACATCATTTTGACTGCCTTTTTTTTCTGTCCAAGTGAGAAAGTGGTTGTATTCAAAAGGATTATAACACATAAGAAGGTGACTTCAGCCTCTGTTACAAATAAAATAAAAGAGGAAGGCGTCATTTCAGTATTTTCACAGGAATGCAACAGATTATTGCTCCAAAGAACACCACCATAAGAATGTGATTTTAACTTTAACCTTACAACTAGTGGGTGAATAAAAACAACAGCATCCTGGTAATTATGTATTATAGATCAGTTTTTAACCTGAAGACCCTCTGAGACTGTCCTATTTATTCATTTTTTTTATTTGTTGTTGTGTCTTTCAGCTTTTCCCGGTTAGGAGTCGCCACAGTGGAACTCCGGTCCGCTAATTATTGGCAGCAGATTTTTACGTGCCGAGTTGCCAGCTCTGATGCGCAACCTTCAATGAAGGTATGCCCATTCACGCATATCTCAACACAGAAGACGCTCTAGCTGAGAATCGAAGGGGACAACGTCTTACTGTGAGGCGACAACGCTACTTTTCTTTAGAACATCTTGCAAAGTGCATTATTTTCCCACTCAAATGACAGTCTTATGCATACATAGTACAACATTCATCGGCTCCTGATTTAGTGTTTATTTCATGTTTTAATTCATTCATTATGGTGTCAAATGGTCGATATTTGTTAGTTTATTTTAAAGGTTAATAAAATCTATATGCTTGCACTGATATGTTATTCAAACTAGCTTAAATGTGGAAGGAGAGGGTACACTGCTAAGTACTGTGAAGGTCATAACAAAGACAAAAGTTACTTTTAGATTACTAGAAAAGGAGGGATAACCATTGAATGTAACTAACCTAGTCAAATCAGTTCTCTGGTATTGTGCAACTATAAAATTAATGAAATGCATAATTAGAGTGCCAGGAATTACATGGTTTGCTTGACTCTAGGAGTAAGATGACTCTGTTAAAAGCTCAGCATATTTGTAGAGGGGAGGCAAATTTCCCAGAGACCATTAAAAGTAGCATATGGAAATGGAGAAACAATCATGGTAAGAGTGAAGGTGCAGCCACAGTTTGAAAAAGACTGGCATCTAGCAGCTTTGGGCCTTTTTCATAATTATGATTTAATTATTTGGAAGGCCTTTCCATATTTTAAATGTGACAGCAATGGGAAGAAGATAACAGCAAGCTCCAGTGTATAAAGCCCACACTATGCAGTACTTTATACGGTAATGATACAGCCTAGAGTCATAGGAGAAGAACAGCATGCTAAGTCATGGACTTACTCTACGGGACCATTACAATTAAAGTATGGATGAATTTATATTAAAAGGGGAATTTCTGCCCTTGTACCAGAAGGATGCCCATGACTGCGGTGGTGGTGCTGCTGTAGCATTGTCGCCTCACAGTAAGACGTTGTCCTGTTCGATTCTCAGCTAAAGCGTCTTCTGTGTGGAGACATGCGTGAATGGGCGACACCTTTTCACAGTTGTGCCAGGGCAGGCAACTCAACACTCGAAAATCTACTGCCAATCATTAGTGGACTGGAGTTCCGCTGTGGCGACCCCTAACCGGGAAAAGCCGAAAGACACCAGAAGGATGCCCATCAGAGGAAGAGGTGGCCAACTGTCTTCAGAAAAAAATAGGTCCTCTGAAATCAAAATGCAGCCAAGCCCATATAATGATGTAAAAATATAGACTAAAGAATAACCATGGAAGACTAGTGTGACTTTAAGACAGAAATATAGTGAAAGAAGCTCCCTAGAATGCGATAAAAGGAAGATAGAAAGTAGGGAAGAACCACAGAAGAGACACAGAGTTACAGAAGGAGGGGAAGTTGAATGAAAACTCTTCACAATACTGGCCTCAGATATATATTCTCTGAGAAGACTGGGACTGAGAAGTCCCTGTACCAGACATGTTTATGGAGAAAGTATGTCCCTGGACCTCTCAAGGTCTGGAGAAGAAGGAAAGAGTCCCAGCCTGTCTGACCTTTAAGGAAGCTGACTACATTTTAAAAGGGGTCCATAGTGAAGAGGAAACCTTACACCATGTAATAGAGAGAGCACTTCTCATGTAGTAGTACAAGATGATCCCAAGGAGTCCACCAGCATACCCCTTTCTGAATTGAAGAATGATCAATTACACAGATTATTACGTGGAAAAGGTGAGACTAATTGCCAACTACTGGTAACTAAGCCATTTAAACAAATGATTATAAAACTAGGGCATAACCATGTGTCGGTTGCATTTAGAGATGGGCAAAACCAAAGTAAGAATCATGGACTGGTTCTACTGACAAGGTCTTATAAAAAACTTAGAAAATATTTCTACTGAGTACTCTCAGTGTTAATGCACCTAAACCAAACAGTCAAAATCTTTTAATCTTTATACCCATAACTGAGATGATTTTGAGAGAATTATGAGATATCTAGGTGATGGGGCTGATGGCCAAGTCCAGTAGCTAGTAGTGCATTATGGGATTGATAAACTATGTAGCCTGGTTCCCTGAAATTGTCCCACTCTGAAAAACTTAATTCCAGAGCAATTGCAAAGGAACTATTTTTAATATTTTCTCTGGTACGGATATGTAAGGAATTTTTGACAGAACACGGGACTTCTGTGCCAGTGTTTTCCAGTTAAACAACTTAGAAATTCTGTGTACCATTCCCAAACAGTTGCCTTAGTGCAAAGATTTAATTGAGCTTTGAAGTCAGTATTGAAAAAATGTAATTCAGAATGATAGGAATGGCTAATGTCTGTCTTAATTCTCTCAATATCAGAAGTACCACTGTGGTTTCATGAGGTTTAGTCATGTCAAATTGTTATATGCTATCAAACCTGGAACACTTTTAGGTATAATAGCGGAGACACAGGAAGAGGAAAAGAAACCTCGTAGACGCATCATTGAATATTGTTTGGATCTTCATGAAAACTTGAAGGCCATAATATGGATAATGTAAGAACATATGAAAGTTTTCAAAAAACAACTACAGTAGACTTCCTCTTATCTGGCATCTCTTTAACCAGCCTCTTCTTTCACCGACAATCAAATTTCTGCATTAACCCTAGCAAAAGACAACAGAAAAGAACAACATTTCTGCCTCCTCTGGGCTAAATAATGACAGGCATTTCAGTTTTAGACTTCATATTCATTAGAAAAATGCATACTAACATTAATCCTGTTATCCTAGCTGACTTATAACCTATAAATGCTATTTTGTATGCTTTTTCTGATTAACCAGCCATTTGTTTATCCAGTCTAATGTCCGGTCCCATTGAAACCTCATAAGTGGGAGTCTGCTTTAACAGGGAGTGTGTAATGGGTATGCCTTGAGCTGTGATAAACAGGGGGGTGAAATAAAGTTCTGTTTTTGGTCTCTACTGATAAAAACAGTTTCTTGATCATCTGGGAATAAATGAGGTTAATTACAACTTCTAGTAGTCAGGATGGATAGTGAGTAAACAGATAAATCACATGAAAGTTTTGAAATCCTGAAAGGAAATACACTTGGCTGCTTATGGTAACAAGAAATAGATATCATGGAAAAGGAAGATGTGAACTCCTAATCCATCTAGTGGTCTTACTTAAAACTCTTTAAAAACCTCGAAAAGTAGTAGTACATGAGTTTCTCCTGATGAAGACAATAGGGGAAAGAGATTTAGGATTTTCAGGGTGAACAACTCTTATTAATCACCAAAGATAGGTACTCCTAAGAAAGAGATGTCAAACTGTCAAACTAATGCCATATTAGGTACCAGAAACTGAAAAATAAGCTATGAAAGAAGAGATGAAAAAAAAAAAAGACAATGAAATTATGGATTAATGAGGAATCCACAAATGGCTGTAATAGCCTCATTGTCTTGGATCCCAAACTAAATGTCATGGTCCGGTTCTGCAATAGTTTCAGAAAACACAATGATATTTCTAAATTCAATAGCTACTCTTTCTCTAGGCAGGATGAGACGATGGAAGGACTGAGGGCCCTGGATATATAAAGGGTTATTAGCAAATCTCTTTGACAGATGAAGATAGATAGAAAATGTAGTCTATGTAGCTGATGGATTGCTCCATTATATAGCTTTATCATTTATTTTCATGGATTCTCAGCCACACCCTAGAGATTAAGCACAAAGTATCAAAACCTCATCACTCATACACTGCAGCCTACATAGACATTCTCATTCATTCAGAAGCCTGGGGTTCCCATCTTTCTATGTTACAGACAATACTATGTTTGCTAAGGCAATTAAGGCTTGTTATTAACACAGATGACTGACGTGAGGTACCTTGGATTTCTGATATGAATGGGCCTAATAAATCCTCAAAAGGATAAAATAGAACATGTTAGGATTTGGCTTGTACCCCAAGCCAAGAAACAAGTATGGACCCTTCTAGGTCTGGCAGGGTAGTACCAGAAACGTTTTCCTCAATGTGTCTAGGTAGCATGTCCCCTTAACAACTTTACTAATAGGAAGTTGCATCACTTAAGCTTCTGGAAAATATTCTTTGTCATGGTCAGGGGTTCCCTTACATTTATCGTGGAGTCTGTGCAGATATATTGCTGGTCTCCCCTAACTTCCTCTTGTCCTTTATTCTTTATAAAGACATCTCAGAGGATGACTTGCAGGGTGTGCTAAAATGTATTTGTTGGGAAACATCTAGTATGGTGTCTTAGTAAAAAATGTAATAAGAAGCTAACTACCATTGAATGAATGTTTGGCCATGAAGAGGTCCTTCAGGTCCATGTAGGATTACCTGTTGGGCCAAGATTTCACCTTAGCCACAGATTATACCGTCTCCAGTGGTTCCCTCAGCAGAAAGAAATGACAGTCAAATTGTGCAGGAGGTTCCTTGTGCTCCAACAATTCCAATTCTAGGTACATAATCAGCCCAGTATACTCCACCACAATGCAGATAATTTGCCATGGGCCCATAGCTATTCCAGTGGGGGGGGGAGATTATAAGATAACACAGTAGCTCCACTGGGTACCTGCTAGCAGGCATTCCTGGCCATTGAAAAAGAAGTAGGGTAACTTTAACAATGTGGCATTAATATAAACCACATGTAGAGTACTTAGATGATTAGGCAGTTTTCAGAAAGACTAATATGAGTGCATAGATACTATGGCAGTTTTCAGAAGAACTAATGTGAGTACATAGATGAAAAGCAGTTTTCAGAAGGACTGATGTGAGTGCTTAGATGCTAAGGTAGTTTTCAGAAACACTAAAATGAGTACTTAGATGCTAAGGCAGTTTTCAGAAGGACTAACGTGTGTGCTTAGATGATATGGCAGTTTTCAGAAAGACTAAATTGAGGTCAGTAACAATAGGAAGGTGTTAGAGATCAATTACCTTTAACTTAGCAAGTTCATGTTTCCAGATGACAATATTTGAGAAGTAACCAGTCCTGTTTTAAGGAGATGCTATTTCAAATTGGCAGATTTCACAAGGAGATAAAGAGGAGTCAAAACAATGTATCTGCAGATGTATTTGTTGTGAAGACAGAGAGGCCAGGACAATCATCCAACACTGTAGTCCTGTAGAACATTCAAATTCATTCAGTACTGGAGAAACCCAAGGTAAGCTGTTTTGCACTGAAGAGACTTTATTAACTAACAATTGTTTCACATTTGACTAGGTCAGAGATTTGTAGACCTTTGCCTGGAGATACATTGAACTGTTTTCCATAATCCATGCTGCTGGGCTAGAGTTCAGGGAAGGACTGGAATGCACTGTGAACTTTGTTTCGGTAATGGGCTCATTCAAGAGAAGGCAGCTTAGACTGTACTAGTAAACTGCGACCATCAATACCTGTTAGAAGTCACAGAGTAGAAAGCTGAAAGTTTGTGTTCAACAGCGAGTTTATTATCTTGGCAAAAGTTAAGCCTCTGTTACATTCTGGCAATATAATTGTCTATATCAGTGATACAGGGTATTCTCCTAGACCTACTTTGCTGCTTTGCTGAGTCTAGATTTCAGTGCACCTTTACATCTAATATAATGCAGGTACACAAGTTTCAACAAAGAACAGGTGTCATTTTTTTCTAGATAAAGCTACTTCATAATATTTGCACTTTTTGTATTTTTCAGTAAAGTTGTACAAATCCCATGCATGGTACACTATAACATTTCTAGGTTACTGAATCTTTAATATATCTTATATACACTGACACACAGAATTAAGATTCTGTTATTACTATTATACATTTGGAAGAGCCCATTGACAAGATTTACAACAGACTTTAATTTATAGCCAACAATATTAAAAATCATTCTTCAATTCACATTGCTTAGAAGCAGTCTATATTCAGTCTTGTTACTGATTTACAAGTTTTTAAGGAGCATCCACCCTATTATCTTCTATTTAGATGATGTGCTATATAACAAATCCCCTTACCCTGCATTCTGTATATTTTTTATCTTAACTACTGTTTTCTTAGGTCAAGTTGCTGCCACAAGTTCCACTTATTGTTGTCTGTTTTGCTATTTTTCCAGTTTTATAATGTTGTTTATAATCTCTAAAGCCTCATTTATCTTAGGTTCCCCTTGACACTTCCATTTCCTAGTTATAGTTTTTTGAGATGCTAACAGGTTTAATCCTAATCGTACCTTTTCATGTTGTGGCTTCTAGATGGACCAATATCCAAGTAAAACAGAAAATAAATTTCTTGCAAACTCCAGTTCTAACTCAGGATCTTCATTATCACATCTGGAAATATGATAGAAATAAGAAGCAAATCACACATCACAAAACAAGAATATTTAGCACTAGGCAACTCCCTGTACATAACCATGTTGTAGTATTACTCAGGACCCCCCACATACAGACACGCGCACTTATTTGAACACACTAGATCTAACGTCAGACAGTCTTAAGGCAAAGGGTGTAGATCCTTCTTGAGTCTCTGCAGTCTTTCAGATAAAATATAATAAGGTCTTTAAAGCAGTTGAATTTATGACACTAACAGGACAAATGGCTGCCACACCTGCAGTCATCTCATAGATAACATTTCTAAACTGAGTCAGGTAGTAAGGTAACAGCATGGTAAACAGAAGTGGAGAGAGTGCCACATCATAACTAGTTCCCCCACCTATGCTGCTGTGCTTGAAATAGTACAAGAATTGATGTCATACTTCCCGGGGCATGATAATTAATCTACTCGTGAAGCATGTAGTGATCAGTAAATATACAGCTAGAAGCTAAACACCTGGACAAGTACAGCAAGGTAAACAAATGCAAACAAAAGCAGTGATAGTACATTTTTGCTAATTATATGCCATTCAAAAAAAAAAAAAGCTCTTAAGAAAAGTCCAAAACTGGAATTTATGCAGGTTAAAGTAGGGAGAAACAGTTGAAGGAATTATGTACGGAAAAACAGATAAATGATTAGTAATTATTCTGTTTTACCTTGGATGTGAAAGAAAATATGGAGATGAAAGTGTGACTAACAATATTTAATGTCAGTTCTATTAAATGTAACTAGTATGCATAGACTCTGATGTGTGTTTTACATTTATAAAATACATGCACGCTTCACTATATGTTTTATGTAGACAGTCAGTGGTAAGTATAGACATCAGGCAAAAAACGAGTACTTCACTCATGAATATCAAGGCACAAAAGTTGAAAGGATCAGAGAGTAGGTTATCCTATGAATTTGTGTGCACTAGGAAGCTAATAAATATGGCTCACAATGAATGTTTTAAACAAATTCTTTCATTAGTGCTAGCATTTCCAGCCATAAAGATGGGTTCATTAAAAGCCTGAAATATCAAAGAGCATCAACAAGGAGTTCTAGGTAAGTGAAACTGGCCTGGCATAGAACACTGTGTTAGCTCAGTGTACTACATTTGTAACTAATATTATGTCACTGTCTGTCAGAGTTAATAATACAGTTTACCTATCTAGTCATCACAATGAATTGTCAGTGATAGTTAACCAGAATACAGTTGCATTAGCTGCTTTTGCAACATTTCTACCTTATAAAGTTTGATTACTGACAAATCACAGAAAGGACCATTTCTGTAATAAATGAATACACTTACTAGTCAGAGTAGCTCCGAACAAGATTAAGATACACCTGCATATATGCCATATATACATAGACCATAGCCATGTTTATGTGGAGGGATACTGAGAAAATCATAGGACAGACTGAGGCCAGAAATGCTGGACAGAATGTCTGAAGTAATATATTCTGCCCGTGCAGTCAATGTAATTGTAACAGAACTACAGCACACTATCAAATTATACCACTGACAAATCAGCAGGCTTAAACAGAAGGTTAAGGTTGGTCTTTGCAATGTATTAATACATAGTTTAACAGTAATTAATCAACTGTTGTTGCACTTGAAATTAGATAATAGTAGCTAATAAAGGCTTCTTTCTAGCAAACATCTAAAATACATTAAAATAATCAGTAGTAGCATATCAATACCATTATTTCTCTGATTATTAAATCTGTCTCAGAGATAGAAGAAACTTTTGAAAATTACTCATTTAACTCAATGTGGTGAAAATTAGATGGTCTTTTATAAAGTTAGGTAGTTTAGAGCTTGAATCTTGCTTTATCTAGGTCCACTAATTAAAATTTATTGTATTTATTTGTTATGAGTGCTGGATTTTGATATAACAGTTTAGTAGAAAGAGACGCAGTGATAGTAACATAGGAATGATACTAGGAAAGTGATCATGGTGACCATAACAGGTCTACACATAAACACCTTTAAGAAGACACACTTACACGTTCTCGATACTTTTTATTAGTACTTATTAGGTCCCACCTGGTCTGTCAAATTTTTATTGTGTCATTTTAAAATTGGTACAGAAAATCGTGCGAAATAAGCAGAATATATTATCTGAAACATCTATTTCCTAGCATATTTTTTTTTATAATAATAAAACTTTTACTAACACATATTTCAACAAATTAGAATGAGTCTTCTTGCAAACAAGGGATGAGAGCTCTTAAAACATTCCTTTTAAAAATATATGATTCTCCCTGTGGTAAAAACTCAAGAATTTTGTTAGAAAATCAACATGTGCTGCCAGAAAGATCTTACTTTCCAAAAACAAATAATTCGTGCCTGACACCCATCGGGCCTCTGCCACTGGAATCTGTTAGTTTATTCCCCTGTGTAACTGAATTAATACAGACAGCCATGAGACCTGTTTATTCCCTTACTGGCATGCCCACAGTGACCGTGTTTATTTGGTTAGAAAAATAAGCTACATGTACTCCAGCAGGGACCCACACTGCATTTCATCTTTTGAGTGCACTCGCTTCTCAGGGTTACTAACAAACAGTAGTTCGGTGAGCTGAAAACCCTTTTTAGGGTGCACATGGTAATGTTACCTCTCTTTGAGAGGTTGTGGGTTTATGTATTCTACTCCTTCCTTCCCTCAGTATGGGTACATCTATAAACCCCCATGTGAATTCTGTCAAGCTCCCAAGTGCTAACTGAAACTGGGTTATCTGGATGTAGCTAGGGCTTTACTTCTCTACTATGTTGGAGATTGATCTAGGAAAACAATTATGGCAGGCTTAGAACTTTTTTATGTAAATAACTAAGATTTTCACTAGATCAGCATACCCTCCTTTCAAGTTCCATAGGTTGCAACAACTGAAAGCACTGGAAAACAGAAGTCTAAATGCTGAGAGAGTACTTTCAGTTTACTTGCATAGCAGCAGTTCTTATCAGCATTCCATCCTAGTATATAGAAACAATCTTTGACAGGAAGTCACCATTTTGTGAACAGAAGAGAATGATAACTCTAGGAAGGAGTGCCAGTTATGCAAACATAATATTATGAAAGGTATGTAATGCAAGAAAAGTGTTAAGAAACTTTAATCTGAAGGAGAGACGTGCATGGAAAGAGAAATTTCATAATAACAAACTGGATAACCAGGATGCTAAAATAATCCTAACTACATTGACTGTAATATTACAAATGTGTCTATGTGGAATGAAACAGAATTGTCACTAAAGTAATATATTTAAAACAAGCATAGGACGTAGAAAGTAAGTGGGCATATAGTTATGTTTGTTTGATTTACAGACCATCAATTCTTTTGCAAAGCTGGGCCTTATTATGTTGGCAGAATGAACAACAAATAATCAGTCTGATTAAAGTACAATAGATTTGTCTATAATTTTACAGTTTCAATCATTAACTACACTTGTGGAAGAAAGAAAGAAAGGAAAGACTCATCTTCAGATAGATTATTTTCATAGCATAAAAATATATTATTTTTTTCCTCAGTACTCTCAGCAGATTAGAGTATGCCAGTACAGGTACATGGTCTCTTATGGACATGACCCCGACAAGGTGATGAAGCAGATTTGACATTCCCATGATGGACATACCTCACAGACTAGCTTTCCAAAAAAGAAGTTATGTACCTACCATAATGTTCCATGTTAGTTGTCCTTCATCTCGCCTTCCTTCTTGCTGGATGGGTTCGGAGCCAATCCTCGGCTCTGACTCGGCCACTAACTATAGCTCAAGAGCTCTTTACTGGCTCGAGGCTACTCCTTATCCCAGAATGCCCAGCGTCAGCTACCAAGATCTCGTTTGAGATAGCTCACACTAGACATAATTATAGAAAATAATCCATTAATAGACCTGGATATACAGTTAATTGTCATGATTTGGAAGCAACTAATAACAAAACAAATTAGCCAGTGAAATCATTGAGAAACTCCTCTCAATCCTCGAAGAAGGCGGATGGAGGGAGGGATGCAAAAAGGAAGGCAAGATGAAGGACAACTAACATGGAACATTATGGTAGGTACAAAACGTCTTTATGTTAAGTTGTCCAATCTCACCTTCATTCTTGCTGGATGGGACAGTGTCCCTAGCACCTCAGTCCTGGGTGGCTCATTGGAACAGACTCTTCAGAACCGTGGAACCAAAAGAAGCCCTGCGCCGGGAGACCACATCTACTTTGTAATGAGAAATGAATGTATGAAGATCTGCCCATGTAGCTGCTGCACAAATTGAATCTATGGACAATCTAGATTGAAACGCTACCGAAGTAGATACTGACCTGGTTGAATGACATTTGGGTTTTGTGGGAAGATCTTTTTGTCGCAAATGGTAGGTATGGGCTATGGTGTCTGATAACCATTTTGACAATGTTACTTTAGAAACTGGAAGGCCTTGTTTGTTGTTAGCAAATGAAAGGAACAACTGATCTGATTTTCTCATCTCTTTAGGTCTATAGAGATAGAAACACAGTTGTCTATGCACATCCAGTTGGTGTAATCTGTATTCTGACTTGTTGGAATGATTAAGGGAAAAGACAGGAAGGTCAATGGATTGATTCAAGTTGTGTTCTGAACAAACTTTAAGTAGAAACGATGGATTGGTTCTCAGAAAATCTCTGTCTTTGTGAAAAAATAGGTATGGAGGGTGAACACATAGTGCATGAAGTTCTGAAACACAACTGGCAGAAGTAATAGCAACTAAGAAAAGAGTTTTCCAAGAGAGAAATTTCAAGGAACATGATGCTGCTGGTTCAAAGGGTGGCAGTATCAAGAAGGCCAGAACCAAATTGAGATCCCAAAGTGGAAGGGGCTCTTTTACTGGGGGTCTAAGTAGAGATGTACCTCTCATGAAGGCCTTGCAAAGTTTGTGAGACATTATGCATGAGTTAGAACTCCAACATGAAAATTTGAAATGGCAGCTAATTGTACTCTGATGGTAGCAGCCGCTGCACCAGAATGAAACAGTTCTGCTAAGAAATCCAAAATCTCATGTATAGAAGCTGTAAAAGGATCTAAATTTCTGGATTCTGCCCAGTAAGAGAATCTTTTCTATTTGCTAGCATAGACTTTCCTTGTATTTGCCTTATGGGAGGAAACAATAATATCATGCACTGCTGGGGAAATATTGGGGAGCACTGGCTAGGATTGGAAGTGGAGTAACCAAGTTGTGAGCTTGAGAGATTGGAGGGATTGGTGTAGCCCGTCTGACTGATGAATCAAGAGGTCCGATACTGGGTCCAGAATCTAAGGCTGGGCTAGAAGGTGGGGGTTAAGGAATGGAAACCAAATCTGTCGAGGCCAAAAGGGGGCAATGAGGATCATTTTGCAACCTACAATTTTGCTTTCTGAATGACTTTTGGAATTAGGGGAAAGGGAGGAAAATGCATAAAGGAGTCCCTGAGGCCAATCATGGACTAGAGCCTCCCTGGGTGTCTGACCTGGAGGAGGAACAAGGGAGAAGTAGCTGCTGCATTTGTTGTTGAGAGGAGAGGCAAAGAGATTGCAGCAAGGCTGGTCCCATTTGCAGAAAATAATATCCACAACTTCCTGTTTCAGAGGCCACTCATGAGGCATGAGGATCACCCTGCTGAGCCTGTCTGCTATTACGTTGGATGTCCCAGGGATATGCATTGCTATCAGAAAACGTTGGGAGGAAATTGCCCATTGCCACAGTCTGAGGTCCTCTCAACACAAGGGGTAAGACCTGATTCTGCCCTGTTTTTTGATGTACCAAACCACTGACATATTGTCCATCTGTATTGCAATAGTCCCGGCATGGAGAGAGTCTCGAAGAGCTTGCAACGCTAACAGCATTGCTCTCATCTCCAGGACGTTGATGTACAAATGGTACTCATGAGGTTGTCAAGTGCCTTGGACTGTCTTCCCTAGATAATGCCCCCCCTATCAGGGAAGCATTCATGGTCACTGTAGTGACCGGATGGGGTTCCATGAAAGGTCTGCCCTGAGTAACTAGTGAAGAAACCATCCACCAGGAAAGGTCTTTTGAAAGATTCCATAATTAGCATCATGTGAGACATGGGTAATTCCTGGAAGGACCATTGTGTGAAAAGAAGCCACTGAAGGACTCTCATGTGAAAGCATGCTAAGGGAACTAGAAGAATGGCCGCTGCCATGGACCATAGAGCTTGAAGAACATATTTAACTTGAATTCTTTTGCTCCTCAGGAGAAGTGACACCTGTTTTCGAATAATGGAAACTCTTTCCTGAGGCAATTTTGCAATCATTTTTCTTGTGTTTAGCGCTTATGTATGTAATAGATTGACAAGGCAACAAGGCAGATTTTTTTAAGTTTATTATGATGCCTAGTTGAGCATAGGATGTGATGGTATAATCTTGTGCCTCTACAAGTTGTTGCCTGGTGGTAGCAGTGAGGATCCAGTCATCCAGATAAGGAAACACCTGGAATCCTAGACGTCTCAGGTGACAAACTAGTACCAGAAGAATACAGACCCAGTAAAATCCATAAAGTGGCAATAACGAGCACAACCAGGAGACAGGATCACGAGCAAGACGAAGACTTTATTGCTACAAACTGTAAGCGCTTTTGGTAGAGAGCAATCTCCCCACCTTCATCAGACCATGACAAACTCAAAGAGCTCCCTTTAAATACGTTACAACATTCTAATTGTTAACCTAATTGGTTAATTGGTTAATAGATTATAAGTATTAATAACATTACATCAACAAATCAATCGATTGACACAAGCAGAAACTCATCTGAAAATCATATTAAAAACCTATATACTAAAAAATCAATATACTAAAAAATCATTATTCTAAAAGTGTATATACTAAAAAGTCTAATTCATATGTCCTACTAATCTATACTTGTTTGAATGTAAGAAAAGAATCATATATAAATAAAAACAAGTATGTGACTCTTGTATAATAAATAGAACATATATACATCTTTATATAAACAATATATTTAATATTGAATACATGATGTGCACGTAAATGCAATAAGTTTCAAATGTTTAAAACCAATTTAAAATGTTTTGAAAACATTTTCAAAAATATTTTACAAATATTTTGATAAATGTTTTAGAAAATACATATGTATTACTCCAGCAAGCCCTTAAATAGTGGCAAATTCCTAGTCACATGGAAGCAAGACAAAAGGAAGCAAGAGAAATGAATCAAGAAAAATGACTGCATCTGTTAATACATTTATGTATAAGTGTGTAAAAATATGTAAATATATTCACTAGACTCTCTTTAGAGCCATCCGTAACAGAACCAAAACACACCAAAGCAGCTATGCCAGCTAGGGATTATTTTGTATATATACATATATACAGAATGAAAGCAATTTTTATATGTATGAACATATGAACGTTGATGAAAAACTTAAATGAAACACTTGAATCCTCTACCCAGTGCACCATTATAAAAATGTATAAAGTGCACATATTCAACTGTAAGGTGCCATGACATATATATCCCTGGTTATTTTACTATCTTCTTTTTATTTTCTTGTTATTAAACATAAGTCCTATCTCTTAAGTGCCTTAAGTTTTAAAACACATTTGATGGACACCACCTCATTTAACCCTGGAAAGATGTGTGAGGAAGTGTGGATCTGCCAGAAAACCTCCTGTTCTTCCAGTTGTAATTGCCAAGGACCCCCCCTGATATGTGATTGTACTTGTTGTATAATAGCAAAACAAAATGAATGATCGGCATGTTGGCTGACATGTTTTGCAAGGGCATTGTTCATGTCTCTGATGTCAATAGCATGTACATGCTCATAAATCCTTTTCTTGAGTGGCCTGTCGGTCTTACCGATGTAAAATGCAGGACAAAGCCTGCAAGTTGCCACATAGACCACTCCTTTTGAGTTGCAATTAAATCTACCATTAATCCGGTACTCTCTCCCACCCATGCAAACCTTTGGACCCACGAGAATGTATTTACAATATGGACAACAGCCACATTTGCTCATTCCCTTTTGTCCTCTTATTAGCTTTGAGATTGGGTCTTTCCAAGAGGTCCTTTAAATTCTGGCCTCTTCTATAAGTAAACCTAGGCTTTTCCCCAATACATTTAATAAGCTCCTGATCTTCCATAAATACCTTCCAATTTTTAAAAAAGATGTTTTTAATAGCTTTGAAATCAGTGCTGAAGGTGAAAAGAAAAGAGATGTTGCCTATCACACTTTCATTATTGTTATTTTTGGTTTTGGCAACCATTGTCCCTTTCCTAAGTATTGGCTGAAAATAACCTGATTCTCTTTTAGCAATAACCTCCTGCCTAATTTCATCCACAAATGTGTTCGGGTATCCCCGCAACAGGAACATGGAGAACATATTCTCACATTCCGATAAAAAATCTTCATGTTCAGAGACCATCCTGGCCGCCCGAACAAACTGCCCCTTAACAACACTTCTCTTTTGATGGGCGGGGTGTGAGCTAGTAAAATACAAATATGTGTTTGAAAAAGTTGATTTCCTGAAAATAGTTGACCTAAGTTTGTTAGACAATACATCCTTGCTAATTCTAACATCCAATAATGTGATTTCATTATCATCACACAAGTAAGTAAATTCAAGAAATTTAGTCGACTTAGAAATGCTTTCAATAAAATTCGGTATTAGATTGAGGGAGCCCTTCCATAGAAAAAACATGTCATCTTGGTACCTTGTGTACCAAGAGACGTTTTCCTGATACAATTCATTTTGAAACAAACATTGATGCTCCCATTGTGCTAAAACACTATTGGCAAAAGTACAGCCACAGGGTGAACCCATGGCAATGCCCGTTGTTTGAAGGTAATATTTATTCTTGAAGACCAAGAAATTGTTTGTGAGAATCACATCCAGTAATATTTCAACCAAATACATTTGCTCATTTGACGCCCCTTTACGAAGCATAAAATCCACAGTCCACTCCACTCCTAATTGGTGCGGAATGACCGTGTATAAATCTTTGATGTCAACAACTAAAAATGCATAAGTTGGATTGAATGGAATTTTGCCAATGTTCTCCAAGAAGCCCCAAGAATCCCTACAAATTTGTACTTCAAGCTTCAACATGGGCTTTAAGATGCTGTCTACTAATTTGGCACAGGCATATGTGATTGAACCCCTTCCATCCACAATCGGCCTAAAAGGGGGGATCCACTATGTCTTTGTGAATTTTAGGGGTGCCAAAAATGGTAGGGATCCTAGGTGCTAGCATGGTAATATATTGTAAGGTATCGTTATCAATGGTACCCTCCAAGAACAAATCCTCTAATATACCCTTAATTTTACTGTAAGCTCTGTTTACCTCGTTGATGCTAGCTTCAGCATAGGAATCTGAATTCAGGTATTCCATCATTTTGTTTTCATATACGTATTGGTCCATGAATATCAACCCACCCCCTTTGTCCGGTGCCATGACTCTAATATTGCATTCATTAAGCATTTGAATGAATGCAAGTTCATCGTTGTAGACATTACGACCGGATTTGCCCCCAATTCTAGTAGTGGGCTTGTTTTCCCTAGCCATGGCCCTCAAATCTAATTCGCATAATTTTTCAAAAGTACCCAAAATGCCAATAAGTGGTGGTTTAAAGACACTGGACACTCTTAATGAACTGAGGAGTGATGGAGTATTCCCTGACATACATGCTAGGTTCAATTTCCGAACAAAAAGTTTTAAGTCTATTATGGTTTTCACTAAATCACAAATCCTGTCTGGAATAAATGACAAACCCTTAGCAAAGAACTCAACTACATTGGTGTCAATGTTTAACACTGTATAGTTATAGATTTAAAGTCTCCATTGATGTTACAAAGAATGGAAGGCCCCTGTGGTGTGGGTGATAAAATATCATCCCATTCAACAAGGGTAACTAGCGTCTCTGCTGATTGCCCCTTTTCTTCCTCTGGTTGTACCATCGGTTGTTGTTGGTGTTCGACGTTACATTCTTTGGGTTTGCAGACGTGTGAAAATCCTGTTCGGTTTGCTCATTATTAGCCCCCTCCCTCCCTTGATGGGAGTTAGGATGACCTTCATTATGCTGATTATTCGCAGCATTATTCCTTATACGTTCACTTCTCCTAAGAGATTGTTCGTCACCTTCCCCCCTGGCACCACACACTTGATTGTCCAATGTGTTTTGGTCCATGTTCTCTTTAACCCCTGCAGCCTCTAACCTCCATTGAGCCACTTGTCCCGAGGGTGGTGGGGGATAAGCTTTGTTATTTTTATATCCCCCAATGTCCCTCTCTATTTTACATTTTTTGTTGCTCAACATCTTGGAAATTGAGGCCTCAATACTGGATAGAATTCTGAGGTAGTCGTATTTATACCTTAGGAAATCCACATGTTGTAACAAAAAGGATTCCAAGTTAGATAATTCATCCTGTAGAGACCCAATTTCAACAAGATAAAAGTTAACCAAAGCGTCCATAAATTCAAATGCTTGTTTATCAAAAAGCCCCAACAGCTCCTTGTGAAAAGCAGAGTTGTTAATAAGACCTGCTGGGTATCGCCATTGGCGTAAACCCTTAGGAACAATGTGCTTGCTCATGCATTCACGCAGGTATGATATTTCCAGCTGCAGTTTCCTGCAGCGAAACAATTTCAGATTGAAATCATCCAACCTTGCCAAAAAAGAAGAAGAAGAAGAAGCACTCACCCCCTCGTTTTGGGCCTCATTCATTGTTGAATTGTCTACTTGAAAAAAATCCCTTTTAGCCAGGACAGCAGCCAGGCTCGGAACATTGGAAGCGTCATTGATCCTTTCACTAGATCCATTGCCTGGTGCTGGTGCACCATCTGTGTTGATAATAATCCTCGATGAACCCGACATTGAGTCCCTCATGTTGTGTGCCCCTGACATTGCAGGTAACAGCGTGTTTCCTCTTCCTGATTCCGACCCCCTGCGTTGCGTGCTAGAGCTTGAGTTCACTCCCAGTGATACACTCGCATTCCCCAGTCTCAGGTGAGCCATGACTACTGCCATGCATTTGGTGAACACCCTGGGGGCTGTGGTGAGACCAAAGGGCAGAGCTCTGAATTGGTAATGACTGGCCCCTAGCCAGAAGCATAGAAATCTCCTGGACCGTCTGTCCATTTTTAAATGATAGTATGCATTCTGAAGATCTATGGAGCACATCCAATTTTCCTGACCCAGAAAGGGAAGAATGGACTGCAGTATTACCATCCAAAACTTTTCTTTTTTTACAGATTTGTTTAACCTGCTGAGATCCAAAATTGGTCTCCAGTCCCCTGTCTTTTTGGACACTAAAATGAATCTTGAGTAAGTTCCGGATCCTACTTGATCTGCGGGGACTTCCTGGATGGCTCTTTTTTCTAGCAGTCTTGAAACTTCTATGACTGCCTGATCCCTTAGATTGGGTGGAACATCTAGGATGGATTTTATTGAAACAAAAGGGGGTTGATGAAAAGGAATCTTGTAACCTCTGGATATAATGGCTAGTATCCATTTGTCTTTTGTAATATTTTGCCAGGGATTGGGTACAATGAAAGCCTTCCCCTGACTGCCTCTAGAGTTGAGCTGTCGGGCATCCCTTCAGGGATGATGATAGGGTTTGGAAGAGAATGTATCTCTGTCACTCTAATTTTGCGGACCCCCCTCTGTCACGAGGGTGGCATCTGCCATTGTTATTATTCCCCCCCTCTGCCTCTGGGGGAAAAATCACCACGTGCATCAGGCAAGGGTCCCTGGGATTTCCAAAACCACATCTTTCCACCCTTCTGACCCTTTGGGTATGGTCTGGTAGGAGTGGAAAAATGGGCTTCGACATCAGAGAGCATCTTGCCTTCCTGCTGGCACCTAGTAAGCGTGTCTTTCACCTAAGGCCCAAAGAGAGAGGAGCCATCAAAGAGGGGTATTGGTGAAGGACACTCTGAAAGTTTCTGCAAACTGACACAGCCACAGCCAAGAATGTCTCCTAAGAGCCACTCCTGTTCCTGTAGCTCTACTCACTCCATCAGCTGGTTATGAAGTAAGTCTCATGGAGGAGTTGACTATTGAATTAAGAGTTGCCAGCTGGGTAGCTACCTTGGCTGAAGCTCGCTCAGCTGTGGGATCTTGTAAGCTATCTCCAAGCTCTTTTAGGAGATCCCTCTGAAGCCTAGTAAAATGGGAAAGATATTTCAGGGACCTAAGGGAGAAGGTCTCTGATGAAAACATCCACTTCCCATATCTGTCTATTTTATGAGAGTCTTTATTTGGTGGATGGACAGATGAGGAGGTTTCAGCTAACTCTATCTTTGTGGCTGCTGCTACCACCATAGCATCAACTGGAACACCTTTAGTTAAAAATTGGTTGCCTTGGGCAGCTGTGATGAATTTACTGGGTCTCCTTGGGACAGGTTCCAAGGAATCTGGAGCTGACCAAGCCTTTTGAGACACTACAGACATGAGTGGATCAAAAGGCGGAGACACCCAGGAGGTGGAAGGTCGGAAACCAAATGCATCCAGTTATACAGACTTATCCTTGGAGGGGGCTAGGGAAGTCCAGCTATGCCTCTGCCTGAGAATCTCAAGGATGTCCAAAAAGGAAGCATCTTCAGAGGGGGACCTTGAGGTCCCCTCCAATTCATCCAGGTCTATATCTGAGGTGACAGACTCATGGGAGTCTTGGTGCTTCCTTTTGCACTTTTTCTTCCAGAATATCAGCTCAGAATGCTATGGGGAGGTTTCGTAGGAAGAGGGTTCACCCAATGGGGTGACCTGGAGCATAAGTTCCCTACACTTTTGGGCTGGAGGAGGAGCAGAGGTTGTCACAGGCACCGAGCCGATTGAGCCAATAGAGGAGCCATCTGTGGGGACAGCACTCTTCGCATGACCTCAAAGGCGCCACTGTCTCAACACAGGGAGGGCTTCAGCTCTGAAGAGATGGGAATCCCACCTTGCGCAGTGGGCGACGGCTCCGAGGCCGATGTGGGAGCCGAGCTCAACTGAGCTGATGATCTGAGAGGAAGAGCATGGTCGGACAAGGTTCCGAAGCAACCTCCCCCCTCCCAGAGCCGAAGAGAGAGCTTCGGCACCCAGATACCTTGATGGAGGAAGAACCGAGGTAATCGAAGCCAATGTCAGAGCCAAAGAGGATGTCATCAGAGCCAAAGGAACCACTATCGGAGCGTCTATGGACTCCGGCTCCGAACTAAGTATAGTCGGAGGAGAAATCTAAATCAAAGCAAATGGAGCCGATGCCTGTTGAGGTGGGCAGGAAAGCATTTTAGCAAGGGCCTGTGACTTCAGCAACCTACTGACCAGTCTCTCCACATCCTGATCCGATAACCTCAAGGATTGAGAGGAGTAGGAAGATGAGCGATGACTAGACTTACTTTGAAGTAAGGGTGATTGTGGCACTGCTGAAATTGGCTCCAATGAAGGAGACCTAGCTCGTTTGTGGCTCCAAGACAGCTCTGAAGTAACAATTGGAGTCGACAGAGGGGTAGTCTTGTCGGTGCCAGATGGCATAGACACACTTGGTTTGTCAAGCTCACAAGTCGGTTCCAAACATGGAGCCGACAGCTTGACTGGTTTCAAAGGTTTCACTGGCTGAGATGCTTTAGTTGGAGAATCCTGTTTTTACAATCCACGGTGGATAAGCTTGTTTTTCCACTCCTGCTTGACCCTTGGACTAAAGGCATGACAAATAGCACAAGAGTCCTGCAGGTGCAGAGCCCCCAAGCAGTAAACACAACTAGCGTGCCCACCTGTCAGAGACATCTTCTGACAGCATGAGTCACACTTTTTAAAACCAGAGGTTTTAACTACTTTAGACATTTTACCAAAAGACAAACTACAATAGTAACAAAAAATTTATAATGATCTTAAAGGAGAGCCTCTAACTTAAACAGCTGTCCTTAAGCGGGGGGGGGGGGATTCTCTAAGTTAAACAAGTTCAGGGAATAACAGAAGGCCAAGCGACTAAGGGTCAATGGCCAACATAGCACAAAAAAACACAGCAAGGATGAGATAAAGGGTTTACAATAAAAGGAACTTACAAACTACTACAAGAGAGAAAATATATATCAAATTTTAAGCACAATATTTGAGTTTAATAGAGAAAAAAAAATTATACTAAGCCTGAGCTAGTATTGATCACAACCTCGCAGCTAAAGAGGCAAATGAGATCTGGGATAAGGGGTAGCCTCAAGCCAGTAAAGAGTTCTTGAGCTATTGTAAGTGGCCGAGTCAGAGCCAAGGATTGGCTCCAAACCCATCCAGCAAGAACGAAGGCAAGATTGGACAACATAACATCTGTAGTTATCCAATCTATGGTGATTTTTTTTAAACTATCTTTGTAGAATGTATTTCCTAGTAATCTCAAGTAAACCTATTTTGAAAGTATGTTTCTATTTTCAGGTTTGATATACTACTTTGTGCAATTAATAAATGAAAAAAATGGAAAAAGTGCCCAAATATAAACAAATAACCAAAAATTAAGGAACTGGAGGGTTCACCAGGTAGCAAACCAACTTTAATAAACACACAAAACAACAAATAATGCCTCGATAGTTATAGTATATATATATATATATATATATATATATATATATATATATATATATATATATACACTATATAGTGATAGTTTTTATGTGGAGAAAACTAATTGAACCTTGAAGGAGAGGGTGCTTGAACACATAAATGATATTCGTAATGTTAAATTAAATGATGCACATAAAGTTGGAGAATCCCATTGTTTCAAGTTTTTAGTTTTACAGAAAGTTAATGGTAATATAAGAAGAGGGGATATGGTTAATGATACTGAATATGTGGAACTAAGGTGAATAATAGACTTGAGAGCTAACCTCATGCCCAGGTCTCAACAATACTGCCTCCTTAAAACCTGTGATTAAGAAGAGATGTTTATTGCATTGAGTAATGTCATATGACTATGCTTTTAACTTTGATTGGTTTAATTGTTGTATATAAAGCTCTTTTACTATGTATATTATATTATGGTCTGAAGAATCGGGTGACCGTGAAAGTGCTTACCATTCTGTATATTTTTATTAAATTGGAATCATCCTCAGCCTTGTGGACGTCTTATCATTTCACATTATTGCTCTTTGTACTCATTCTGGGTTTCACTGCATTCTTTTTTACTGTGAATATTTCCTTGCATGTTTAGCTAGAAGATTACTAAAATAATTTTTAGTGATTGTTGTTATGTGTTCATATGTTCAGAAAGATAGATAGATTTCTAATGTCTTTTTTTCCAATATAAAAACTATCACATGTCAAAGATAAAGCTATATATACTATTCTATTGGAAAAACAATCAAATCCGCCCCGGCCTAGATTTGTCTGTCTGTGCCCTTAATAATCATGTTAGATGAGTCACTGAGAACTCTACAATATTTTCAGTTACTACATGTATATATTCCTTTTTTAGTAGCAGAATTTTCCAGAAGTGATTTTAAATTATTCACACTTTTATATATAAAATCAGTTTCTCTCCTAATACTTTTGTCATATCTTTATTACCCAAAACAATTTTCCAGTTATCCACCCTTAAAGTCTTTTATAATATATATATATATCAAAAGAAATCAGTAAAGGAAATGAAGACTTGTAAGGAACCTGTTTTTTCCAGTTTGCCTCAAAGCAAATACTTCTCTCATAATTTGTTCCAAAAATCCATCATTTTATGTTACAAGTTATAATTCATTAAAGGTGTTTAAAAAAATCCATCATTATGACCTCTTTTTGAAATCATATCCTTGAGGTGGTCAGCAACTAATAAATATTTTTCATCTTCACTGCATGGGATGTTGACTTTGCTTATGTAAGTAATTAACAAAAGTCTAACACACAAATTCCACCTCACCAGGGGTGAAAATCACTAATAAAACCAAAAATAAAAAAATTAAAAAACATGGAAAAAACAGCACAGTGGCAGGAAAGAGAACCAGCTTTATTCGTGACTAAACGCTTTCACCTTCAAATCCTAGGCATTATCAGAGTCACTAAACATACACATCACTTCCTTTTTATAGTAAAATACACATGATATCATCAAAGTCACTCAACATATACATCACTTCCTTTTTACATTAAAATACACATGACATCAGATATATAAAAACTCAATCATTGCAATTCTGGTTTAAAATCCTGTGCAGTATAATTGTATTAAATATAAAACCTGTATAAAACATATTAAAAATACTAAAGTGATTTGTAAACCACCCTTATGACATAATTAAAGAACGCACACTTGCTGAATTAAATATTAAAAGACTTCCATTTGAGAAGGGTTACAATAGAAATATTGTCAATAATACCTGGAGAATTCTTAACATTTTGTGTCAATTGCCATTTTGTTTCTCTTAGTTCTAAAATCACCTTAGTATTGCCACCTCTTCCCCTTTTCTTCACTATGTCAATAATGAAAAAATAAACCTCTTAAAATTCTGACATATGACAGAATGTCTATAAAGCACACTACTTGTCTTCTTATTTTTAATGTCCCTCACATGCTCGGCAATTCTATCTTTCACTCTCCATATGGTTTTACCAACATAGAATGCCAAGCATGTGGAACATGTTGCTAGGTATACAACACTTGTTATTGCATGTTCCCCTACCAGGACATGACAAAGTGCAGGGATAGCCATCCACAACTACAATAAGGGCCATCACTGATATACTTGCAATAATTGCAAGAACCACACTTGTACATCCTAGAGACATGCCCCCTGCCCTGATCTATCTCTGGTAATTCAAGAAGATCTTTGAAATTACTTCATCTACTGTATACCACCTTTGGAGCTACACCTAACCTCTGTTTAAGATCATCATCAAAGACATTTTTTCAAGCAGTGTTTAAAATACTGACAAGCCTGGGGCAATCCTAATTATACTTTAATACCATAACATTATTGCCCACTGCATGTTTCTTACCGGGGTCAGCCACGTTAGATTCTAATGATAAAATTGGTCGATAGAGTATAGACCTCTTTCTCTAGATCTCTCTCTTGGTGTTGAGCAACAATCTGAGTGGGTAACCTCTGTTGATAAACATCCCTATGAGTGGGTACAATTCCTTACTGAAATCATCATCCTGACTAATCAGCCTAGATACCCTACACATCTGGCCCTTCACCACTCCACAATTCTGATGGGGAGGGTGACAGCTGTTGTAATGCAACAGTCCGTTTGAGTAAGTTGGTTTCCTAAAAATCGTGGAGACCAACCTACCATCATTGTTCTTTAACAATATATCCAAATAATCTATTTCTTCAGAACTGTGTCTGTAAGTAAACAACAAAAATTCAGTGCTAGAATCCAAAAAGGCTACAAAATCATCAATTTCAGATAAAAGGCCATTCCACAAAAACAGGATGTCATCCAAAAATCTAAAATATTTAACAATCTTAGGCATGTATTTGGATCTAAACACCACTTTCTTCTCCTATTGCAACAGGACCACATTTGCAAAAACTGGAGCACATTTTGCTCTCATCGCGACACCTGTGGTCTGATGATAATACTCGTCTTCAAAAATGAGGAAATTACTATTCAGTACAATTTCCATCAAACTGGTTAAAAATTAACCTTATCATTAGGAAGCATGCCAGATCCAATTAAACATTCTTCAAATGCCTTGACACTCTTAACATGTGGAACTACAGAAAATAAATTGATCACATTAGTGGCCAAAAAGCTCACATTTTCTAACGTGACAGTGTCAGGCAACATCTCCAAACAATGCCAAGAATCTCTCATAATGTGGTCAACATTTTTAATAACTGGCTTAGTGTAGTGGTCAATATAGACAGTCAAGGGCTCAGTCTTTGAACCCTTTGGCAGCCACATTTTCAGTTACTATATTTATATATTCATTTTTTAGTAGCAGAATTTTCCAGAAGTGATTTTAAATTATTCACACTTTTATATATAAAATTGGTTTCTCTCCTAATACTTTTGTCATATCTTTATTACCCAAAACAATTTTCCACTTATCCACCCTTAAGTCTTTTATAATATACATATCAAAAGAAACCAGTAAAGGAAATGACCTAATATAAACACTTTCCCCACCACTATCAATTTTATGTGATTTTTTTCAAGACTTGTAAGGAACCTGTTTTTTTCCAGTTTGCCTCAAAGCAAATACTTCTCTCATAATTTGTTCCAAAAATCCAGCATTATATGTCACAAGTTATAATTCAGTAAAGGTGTTTAAAAAATCCATCATTATGACCTCTTTGTGAAATCATATCCTTAAGGTGGTCAGCAACTAATAAATATTTTTCATCTTCACTGCATGGGATGTTGACTTCGCTTATGTATGTAATTAACAAAAGTGTCTTTTCTAAATATCTTTGGACCTTTTTTCAGCTTTGTTTAAGATGATAGTTAAATTAAAAAAAATATGATATCACCTCTGTTTGATGCAAAAGTCAAATGACAAGTACTGCTGTTTAAATATTTGAAGTAATGATCACTTTCTCTGGCACCCCACTCTAGTAAAAGAGGAGGTCATCTATAAACCATTTATAAAAATATACTTTATCAAACAATTGATTTACTTTAAAAAATGTTTTCTTACCACCATGCCATTACTAAATTTGCAAACTCAAGTACAACCCTAGCAAACATAGCCACTCCTTCTGTTTATAGAACCATTTTCAAACAAAAAAATGCTTTCTAAAACTGTCTCTAGAAGCAAAAAAAGTGTTAATATATGCATATCTGCAAATTTCATTCAATATTTTCTAATAAATTCAATTCCTTGCTCTTGATCGATAGTGATGCAAAGCAATATGACATCTAGTGTCACCCAAACAACCTTTCCATCTCTGCATAACATAATTTTTCAATAATTCTAATACATGCCAAGAGTGTGTTAAATAAAACTCTGAATTTTTTTACTATAGGATTTAATACACAATCTAAATAAATAGTTGCAATTTTGGTTTTATATAAATCAGGCACTGCTACTACTGACCTAAAGGGTGGTTTCAGTCTATCTTTATGAATTTTTGGAATGCAGAACACTCTAGCCATCTTAGGACAATCAGTTTTAAGAAATTCATAAAAATCAAGACTAATATACCCCTTGGCTAAGCAAATCAAAAATTAATTTGTCATCCTCAGAAAAAAACTTTTTTTGATCATTAATGTTGTCACTTCTTCATAACAGTTGTTATAATTCACCAGATCTAATATTGCTTGTACATAATCATTAGTGATCATTATAAGCATTCAATTTGCTTCTTCTGCTTTCATTACATACAGATTTTATCATTTTCGGATAAGTTATGTAAGCTGTTCTTTTTTCTGATAAATTGGAAAATAAGTAATTTTTGTTCATTCCTAATTTTTGGCTGAACTCTTTTTCATAAACATTGTTAAACACTTGCAAAGTAATATGCAGAACAGGGTCATATGTAGCAGGTTTCCTTTTTTCATAAAATGTGGAATATATGATACAAATTTAATTTTCTTATATATAACTTTAAATGAATTCACCTTATGAGAAGGAATAAAAGAGTGACCTTTTGAAAGAACAGAAACATGATTATCATTTAATCAGTCACTCAAGTTCCAACTATTGTTAACATTTATCATCTTTCCTTTCCCCCTTTCATTGTTGTCTCCCGTTGTTGGTTTGGTGTTGATTCCCTCCATTCAATGAACTGTTGAAATGAAAAGGAGCCAGAAATAAAATATGTAATTGTTCTTTATCAAGTGTTCAACGTGTGTATAAGTTGGCACTGAACTAGAACTAGACCCATTTTTTGAAAAGAGACACTGTTATTTAATTAGTCATTTATAGACTGTTCTCAAATCATACTTAAAATTTATAATTCATTTGTTTTAAAATTCACATAATATCCTGAACCTAGTCTGTATATCTCAGCATTTCACAGATTTTTTTTTCTTTTGTTTTAGTTAATATGGAAACCTACATGTTGAATTTAGCAGCAATATTATTTTATAATACACTACAAGCTTGAAAATATATCTCTGTTTAATACTGTCATACAAAACCCTTATTTCCATCTATATGTCTTTGATCTTACAATGATAGTCATCCATCAAAAGCATCAACATTGTTAATCTTTTGGTATTAAAAAGTCCAATTAAATCATTGTAAACTCTATCACCTTTTTTAATTCCATTTGGAAATTTGAACAGTCTTAACTGAAATGTCCCTTGTTCTGTTATTATGCAGTGTTCTAAATTAAAAATTTCACATTGCCATGTTTTTAGCTTTAGCATTTTCTTTTCTAACTCATAAATCTCTGTTTTACATTGAATAATCAAACGTGTGTATTGTCTTGCAAGTATACAGTTTAATAGTGTCACCTTTATTAATATACTGCCCAAACTGTTCAAACAGATTAATGTCCATCTCATTCAACTTCCTAATATTAGTATTGATGACCAAAATATCCTGGATTAAGATATTTTTGTTTCCCATAATTAAAAAAGAAAAATTTGAAGGTTCATTAATGACTATAAAATACTACTCCTGCTCGTATTCAACCTGGAGCTTCCTCCTTCACCAACTGCTCTATTTCTGGTTGTAATTTAGCTAAGAGGCCCATGTGCTTCCTTCACAACTAAAACTGGTGTCTGCATCAAATCTAATAGCTGTCGAGAATGAATATGTGGTCAAGTCCAAATTTACATCACATAATTCACAAAATACCTTGGCCATTGCTTTTAACCACAACAAATTTAATAAAAAACACCATGCTCTGACAAGGAATGTTCAAAACTCAGAAAATATGACAATGCGCATTCATATAGAAAGCACGCCATGGAAGCAATTTGAATACTATTTGCCATGTTCATTCATTAAAAAATCAGAACTATCTCTGAATAAATTATCCCAGTCAAACATACACAATTAAATACAAATGTAAACTGTCACATGACGTAAAATATACAATGAAGTAAGTAATAAACATCCAGAAATACTCATTACATTTAAAGGTCCATATGTTTACTCTTATTTATAAATTAGTAATACATTAAATGAATAGATGCTCTTGGAATTCATTAATAAAAAATATTAAACTGAAAATCTAAATAAAACCATATATGCAATTACAATGTCTGAGCTAATAAAACATTTGATGTTAATTTGTTCACTAAGCCCTTTTTTTTATTGGCTGACTACCTAATTTGCCATTCTGTTTCTTTATAGTCTATATAGTTTTTGTGATTTAGATCCTTGGCTTTTTTTTTTTTGAATGGGAAATCATTATGGTCATTCCAGTTGTTACAAGAGTCCAGACAGGTACTTACTGGAGTTATATTCAAAGATCACCCTAATGAGTGAGGAGTACAGTGGAACAATTATGTTTGTGGATCTGAACTTCAGATGAAAGATGTGCAGTGAAACTGGATTTCCTTGTAATAATGGCTACATTGTGATCAAATGACAGTTCAGTGTTGCCATAGGCTGTATCTTTAACTACAGTTTTCTGGAGATTGTTATCAATGTGATCGATACAAGGGAAGTCATGCTTGCCAAAGGATATGACTATACATTTTTTGGAATTTAGTTTTAATCCATGATTTTGACACCAGCTCTTTGTATGGAACAGGCAGTATTATTGGCTGTCCCATAGGGAGTTTATGAAGGCTTCAAGTTTGCAATTTTCTGCAAATCTACTCAGCCGGAAATCTTTAACATTAGCTTTGTCCTCTGAGAGGTAAAGGTCACAGAAGTGTTGTCCAAGGACTGATAATTCACTAGTGACAGGTCTTTTGGTGCAGGCAGAGGCATACCCTCATGTGCTAATGTCTATTTGAAACAGATCTGCTATCCAGTGAGTTACATAAGGATTAACATTTACCTTGAAGAATTTATGTATGATATCTGAGTGTGGGATATTGTCAGATGAGTTAGTAACATCCAGATATACAGTGTGCATTTCCCTCATTCATTGCCTGATTTTTTTTGAAGAAGTTAACTAGACAGGCAGAACCTACCATTGAGAAATTTGGACTGGGCCATGTCAAGTGTCTGTAGGTTACCTATATCCCTTTTTTCGTTTCATAATGATCCTTTCCATAGCCTTACAAATGAGACTGGTCAGGCATCTGGGTCTATAAATAACCCAGTCTTTTGGAGCCTCACCTTTGAGCAAAGAATTTGACTCTTGCTATCTTCCATTCATTGGCACAAAGCCTGTTTTAAGGCTAATATTGAATAGCTTCTGTAGGGGTACTGGTGAGTCATGTTTCAGACTAACCAGTGGATAGCTTTGTATGTTAAGAAAAGAAAACAAACTTTGACTTTCCCAGTTGAATAAACTTTACTTTTAGTTAAAAGCTTTTGTCTAAAAGTAGTAGACTTCATTATAACTCAGAGCCTGATATGTTCATCACAAAATTTGTAGTTTTCTGACAAAACGTTGAAGATTGCAGTTACTAAATAACAAGAGACATTTCAGTTTTAGATTTCATATACTTAAAACATGCATGCTAATGCAAAACCTGTTATTCTTGCAACTTTTTAAGTCTATAGGAGCAATACTGTTCCCATTATTTTGGCTTTGTCCAGAATTCTTGCACAAAGAGGCTGAGAGGTATGCTTAACACTAGCAATAATTATCTATTGTATCTTCAACTAAAGGTAAACACATAGCAGTTCATTCATATTTAGGCCCTCCCTTGTATCTTCTAAGTTTGTTCTTAGCTACACATTTGGGAGAAGTTGACAGCCTTAATGAAAGACTGCTACAATATATGTAGAGCATGATGTCTGTATCGCTGCAAGTTTATACTCAGGAAATGGAAAATAGACTGGGAGTGTAGATAAGAATTCAGTGCCTTCAAAACAGATAACAAGTATAATGGAATAGGAAATATATAAGGGAAGAAATAGATAAGAAACAGTAGCCTTACAAATGTTTGGTAATGACAAAACCAGTGACTGTGGAATTAAAACTGCACATAAATGCACTCTGCTGTTGCAAAACCAGATAACTGTTTAAACTGAAAAATAACAAGGGAGTCAGTTTTTGTCCACAAACAACTTCTACCCCTACCCAGCAGTTATAACACCTTTTGTATACACTCCAGATGTGTGATTGTGATAAAAAATGAAGGTTGTGAAATAAATTAAAATTATTATAAGTCCCTTCTCACAAATCAAAGTAATGACCAATTAGATAGCTATAATTTGTGTGTGTACGTCTAAGAGCATCTATATTACCTGACTGAATGTTTAGATTAGCGAATAACTAAATGTCGATCAGGTAATATCGAAAAACTAAAACAGCGAACGGCCGATTTAACGTAGGGAATTAATTCCCTCGGCTGCAAAAAAAAAAAAAAATTTACCAAAATGAAGTGGGGGCCTTTGCCCCCCTTCCTCCAACCCCCCAACTAAATATACCAACTCTGAGATTGCTCTACAGTGGAGAAAGGGGCAAAATTCCTATAAAGGTCAAGGGAATTTTTTCCCTGCATTAAATCGGCCATTTGCATTTTTTTTCTTTCGCTATTACCAGATCGATGTTTAAGTATTTGCTAACCTAAACATTTGATAAGGTAATAGGAACCCCATCTAAGATATCCCGATTTTTAAAAAAATGCTTCTCAATTTTCTTAGTGAAATAATGAGGTGAGCAGCAAAAAATACTTTGCAAACAAAGGGCCATAATCAGAAATGTACAATATTTAAACTTCCTTTTTTAAATATTGTTCTTATTTACCTACAGAGCTGATGCAACATACAGCTTTGCATATAAACTCAAATGTCTGTCAGTATTTAATGACTGCAAACCTCTACAGGTGAGCAGAAAACCACAAATATTATGATGAATAAACCACAAGCATTACACAAAATTCAGGGAGATTCATATATCTCAGCTTATTCACTTAAGAATCAGAGAAAGAAGGAAAAAGAAAACTAATATGGGGGACAGAAATGTCCAAGATTCTCGGATAATTTTAAAATATTACTGATTGATATAAAATGGTAATAGAACAACAGGCTTTACATCAACATTCATTTTCTGAACAGCAAGTAATATAACATTCTAATGGCTGGTTCTATTAATTGACTGTAATCTTTAGTTATTTACCAAAATAAATCAAACATTTTATGAGGGACAGGATAAAAAACAGGAAGTAATTACTAAGATGGTGTGCAAGAATCTGACAGTTTATAGGGTGAAATCAGGAATTGTCAAGAACTCTATTTTTCATGCCTGTACATTATTGGCTGCATATCTGGTTGACTGCCAGGACAGACTTTATACTCCTCATGATTTAATAGCAAGCAGTAGAAATTCATCATCTCCCCAGTAGGTTGCTATTTGACTAGATGTACTGTTCTGTCCTTTATTTATTTGTTTATTCATTCATTAATTCAAAGTAAAGAAATAAACACATTTCTTAGAAAAATAAATAAATATAGGGAAGAAATTTGCCCTTAAATTAGCAGCACCTAACTATGCTAACTTATTGTTCAGTAGAGATCCAGGAAGAAAAGGACTACTACACATGATGTTTAAAAAAAAAATAATAACATTTGTCGTTGAAATAACCTCTGACACTTATGATTAAAAAGTAATAGAAAATCTACCATACTATTGTAAATCAATTAATGAAAATAACCACCAAAGCATATAATTTAAAAGGTGAATAAGGAATAAATAGCATACACAGAGACACTTTGCATACTTAAAGCAACTATAACATACTGATACACACACACACGTACACACACACACACACACACACACACACACACACACACACACACACACACACACACACTTTGACTGAAACTGCCATTTCACCTCATATCAAATTTACAGTGGGCAGGGAAATCATATATGCAATAAGTCTAATTTAAAGTTCGGGAGTGATCATTTTTACATTTTGTCTGCAAGTGAAATTAGTTAAATAGTGCAGCTGCAACTTCCTTTTGAATTCTGATTATAACTACATGGAAGGTATTTTGGTGATCTCTTCTCATAAACAAATCCCCTTATTAGAAATATCCCTCCAAGACAACCTTACATTGCTTTATAACTGGTTCAGCACTAATAGAGTGGAAATAAACTTTAAAACTAAGGTCAAGCTCTTTACAACTACATACTATCTCCCTCCCACTCTTAATAATAGACCGTACATGGTCCTAATTACCTATAGTAAAAGGGCAATGGAACCTCAATATTCATTTTTGAAGAATGAATGAATGTATTGCTGATTCTGGCACATTATGGAAAAGTATTACACATACTGGCAAGAAGGTAAGTGAAGGTAAAACAGTACACAGCTGAACTACAGAATGAACTAGCACTTCACCTGTGTGCCCTGTTCAATCACAGCCTCACCTCAGGCTTTGTCCCTACCGAATGGCGCACTGCTACAGTCATCCCTCTCCACAAAAGAGGAGCGACTACAGACCCTGGGAGCTATTGCCCCATTAGCCTGATGAGTCTGACATGCAAAGCTATGGAACGCATCATCATGGACCTAATAAACAAGGATATAGGGAATCTCCAAACTCTGGATCCCACACAGTTTGGTTATGTAAGGGTAGATCATGCCTGCTCAACTTGGTTGACTTATTTGAGTCAGTCACCAGAGCTGTGGATGAAGACAAGGTGGTTCATACAGCCTACCTTGATCTGACCAAGGCCTTTGATACTATTCCCCACTCAGGAATCATAGAAAAGCTCACTAAGCTTGGCATCAACCGTTATATCACTAGGTGGGTTGCAAACTGCCTCACAGGTAGAACCCACAGTGTAAAAGTAACTGACTCCAAGTCAGACTGCCAACCATTCACAAGTGGAGTCCCACAGGGTTCGGTCCTGGGTCCTCTCCTGTTTGGTATCTACTTCTTTGAAGTCCAGGCCAATGTGAAGGGACTCTGGCTGACAAAGTTCACAGACAATTGCAAGTTGGGAGCTATTGTTAACTCCCCAAGTGATGTTGACATCCTACAGAATGGCCTCACTGAGACCAATGACTGGTGTCAAAACCATGGCCTTAAGCTCATTGCCAAAAAATGTGTCATCATCCTCTTTGGGGAAAAACCTGATTCCCATGAATTACCACATTGATAGTAGTCCACTGAACATAGAAGGCATTATAAGAGATCTGGGAATACAGGTTGATAGCAACCTCTCTTTTGATCACCACATTGCCATTGTTGTCAGAAAGTCCTTCTATGTGGCACATTTATGGGGAGGCGCAGTGGTGCAGCGGTTAATGCTGTCGCCTCACAGCAAGAGATTCTCCGGTTCGATTCTCAGCTGGGGTGCCTTTTGTGTGGAGTTTGCATGTTCTCCCTGCATTTGCGTGGGTTTCCTCCGGGTACTCCGGTTTCCTCCCACATTCTAAAGACATGCATCTGGAGCATTTCTCCCTGGGCCTCCGCTGAAAACAGGATCTGTGGAACCTAGTCGGACTTTCCCAGTCAACAAATGTTAAATAAAAAAAATAAATAAAACATCTCATTAATAAGGGTTTTGCATCCAGGAAGAAAGAGGTCATTGTCTCCCTCTACTCTTCCCTCATTAGGCCAATCATTGAGTACAATGCCCCATTTGGCATGTACATCACTAGACACCTGCAACAACTGGAGAGGCCGCAAAAGTACCTCACAAAGATGATCCTAGGCCTTTAACACTTGTCCTATATGGACAGACTCAAAAAACTTCAACTATTGTCTTTCTCATATCGCCTACTTAAAGGCGATCTCTGCTTTACTTTCAAAGCCATGTCTGACCCAGCTCTGTTAGAAATGCTACATCTAAAGAAATCCCAATCCCTCCACACCGGATGCTCCAGAGAGCTCAACCTCATTACTACAATTAACAGAACATGTTGGAGGGACAGGTTCATACCCCAGAGACTGCCCAAGCTATGGAACAGACTTCCCATACATGTCAAGCAGAGCACCTTGCTGATTCTCTTCAAGGGAAATCTTGATGAGTGGATGGGAAACAGAAAATTCACCCTGGGGATAACTCCAGTGGCTCTACTCAACAGAAGCATTGGGAACTAAGGTTGGGTGGCATTATGCCAGGGTAATCCTATGGGTAAGCTTGTAAAGGCCCCAGGCCCATTAGCTTAGTACACACCTATGAACCTATTGAACCTATACCTAGATCTGGTCAAAGCCTTTGATACAATTCCACACTCAGGCATAGTGGAATAGCTAATTAAATTGGGAATAAGCCCCTATGTCACCTGCTGGATTGACAACTTGTTCACTCGTAGGATGCAGGAAGTCAAAATAGGGGAAGATACCTCCTCAAAGAGATCGGTCACCAGTGAAGGACCCCTGATGACTGCAAGCTAGCAGCAGTCACTGAATCCCCAAATGACATTGCAATCCTGCTGGAAGGTCTATCTCAAATAAATAAACCTACAGGAAGGTTTGTCCCAAATCATGGACTACAATTAAGTGCAAAAAAAAAAACATAATGGAAGTCATCTATCCCAGGGGAACACAAGTATAATGTCCCCCAGACAGATGAGTTAGTTGAGTGAGATTTGGAAACTTATGTGAACAGTGACCTAAATTTTGACCAGCAGGTATCCACTGTTGTAAGAAAGTCCTTCTATTCTACACTAATAAGCAGCTTATATTTTATCTAGATCTACGGATGGCATCATTTATGTTTGAATGTATCTGTCCAGACACATACAATAACTGAAACACCCATAGACATACCTTACTAAAAGGATATAAAGCTTAAACAACTTGCTATACTTGGTATCCTACAAACTAGTAAGATGTGACCTGTGTCTGGTATACACATTCTCTTTCTCTGTAGTAATACTAAAATTACTGTACATCACTAGTCAAATGACATCATAATATTTCTAGGGGATATAATAAACTTCTGCTGCATTAACAACAGATGTTCTGAGGGGACAGGTTTATCTTCAGAGATAGAGGATACCACTGAACTGGAACCAGACTCAACATAAAATAAAGTTCACAGTATTCAAATAGTATTCAAATATAACTAATGGGATCCTAAAGTTCCTAAATGCTTTGTCCATATATATGACCTCAATATATTATGATCCCAGTTATTCTGTTTAGAATAATTATATATATTATTGACCATAAAATAAATCTTCTAAAGATGTAAGACATCTGGCAGGAATATGCTATTTTATAAAAGGCAATTTAAAAGGAGAAGTCAAACATCCCCAGTTTTGTGGAATGGTCATAAAACATTTCCAAAGTAATGAATCTATTCCTTCAAAACAGTATTGTTCTAAGGCATCAGAGAGGATTATAGTTTATATACCATTGCAGCCATTTTAGTGTCTGTTGATGTACACAATGAATAAATATAAGGTAATGGTGGAATTGTACATCTGGACAACATTGTGGTTTAGTGCTCCAGATCCAGAGTCCAAGGATCATTCATTATCTAGGGTCAGTGGCTGTGTGGAGTGTCTAGTTTTACAAAGATGTGCAGACAGTAAGGTCAGGGAATTTGTCCTTTTCTCCACAACAGTGTGCTGTAACAGCTATTTAACACCGTCCACTATGACACTGTAATGAGAGCATTTCATATAACTCTAATGCTGAATCCTCAAACAGAAATTACTTTTGTGATGGTGTATCAGAACCAACCCAAAAAACTTTAAATGGTTCATTAATGATGTTTTTTAGACTGTGTCCTTGTTTGAGAAAAATGTATATCCTCTTTTGTCTTGGAAAAATTAGAAAGTGTGCAGGAAGACCAACTGCAGCTACATAACTCAAAGAATGCTCTCTGTGTTTCAAATAACTAACAACATAATGAAGTCCTGCACTATCTTACCATAATCAAATGGCAGTTTGCAACATTTAAGTTTGTCCAGGTCTACTTCAGTAAACACATCACACCGAATGACATTTGATGACCTTTATTAAACTTCCATAAACACGATTGTTAACCAATATTTATTAATTTCCACCAAGCATAACATATGTGAAAATAACATTTCCACCAAGCATAACATATGTGAAAATAACATCCATGTAATATAAACATAGTACAGCACAGCATAACCGACCCCACTCATCCTGATCAGTAAGCAGCATCCATCCCTCCGCTAACTTACTATGAAGCAGCATGCTTATTTACTTATCAAGCAGAACAACCGCTCACTTAAACATCCAACACCAGAGTGGGAACAGAAGAGGGCAAGCCTGTCCCTCTTCTCCACCCACCAGCCTGACCAGGCTGTTCCCCCTCCCGACACCAGGAATTCATCACCTCATCACCATTAAGACATAAAGCCAAACATCATTCGGTGGATCCCTTCCCCTCTAACCCCAACTGGATCCTTGTCAACACCTCCTAACCCTATCACATAACTAACAAAAACAGCCAGTTACCTAAACAGCTGAAAAAAACATTGACCCCCTCACTTATGCTAAAGTAGTAAACCAACCTCTGGACCAGGAATACTAGACCCAGTGCCACTGAAGCCATGTAGAGGCAATTGCCTACCACCATGCCACATTGCAACCCCATGTTACTGCTCCATTGAAATAACCAAATGACATCTTTTTAAAGACTTCCCACAACCTAACCCCCCATTAACAGCATAACCCAAACATCATTCAGTATACCACTGTAACCCAGCCATCACCTCCCAACTCCCCAATAGATAAACAGCAAAATTATTCAGTTACCTAAACAGCTAACAGCAAACTACTGACTCCACTCCCAAGCTAATAACCATAACTCATAGCCTAGCACCCAACCTCAATTACCCCAAACCATACTACAAACATTTCCTAATGACTCTCAGTAATTACCATCCACTAAACAACCAGACATTTAGCCCACTGCCCCTTGAAACCATGACAAGGCACTGCATACCCTCAAGTCAGATTGCATCTTCATTAACTGCCCAATGAATACAATAACCATATGAAATTTCTGTTAAAATTCCACTTAATCAAAATTTGGCATCAGACCAACTACCCATTATAAACAGTCACCCACTTAAACCTATATGATGGCCTGTAGCAATATGGCCCAAAATGCACCAAGCAAAATTACCAAACAATATACCACCAAACTTGAGAATGGCCCATGCCACCAAGTCAAACAAGGTGTGTGTCCTGCCATCACCATCCAGCACATAGTGAATCAACCCAACCCAGTCTCTCCTGAAACTGCAGTACTCAAAGCTAAATACACACACACACCCAACCCCCCCAACTAGCTAAAAAGCCTAACTTATGCAGTGCAACCCTCTAAACCCTTACTCCTGATGTCTGCAACACTACCCAGCCCATTCCAGTGAAGCCCCCATTACCCAACCCATTCCAGACAATACCCCCACTACTTGTACAACAGTGTGAAATGCAATCATGATGCTCCCTGCAGAATATCAAACAAAACAAGACATTACCTTGTGACTGCAGGGAAGAAAACACAACAAACAAGCAACTCCATATTCAGCCACACACCTCAGCGTGATCTACAAAAGAAAAGACTATAAATATTCTAAACACGCATCATGCAATTTATTAATGGCATTATGCCCCAAGCATCAACTGCATAAAATGCACCCACTACCAGATGCAAAACCCATGAAAGTTAAAATGTCTAAACAAAGATCCCCATAAAATTACCTCCCACCTCACATAGTAACGATGCAACTGATACCCATGCGAAACAAAACATTCCATTAAAATTCGTACTTGCTAAATAAAATCAGTCGTCAAAATCCTGCCCCATGAATTTAAACAAACTGGCAATGCTCTACCATAATACTCCCACATAAAAGCTGCCCCAAACTCTGCAAAATAAACCTTTAAACCCCAAACCTGACTCCTTGTGTAACCGGAACACAGCAGCCATACCACTGCTATATTAATCAGATGAAAATAACTCCTAATCCCAAACTCCCACTAAAACACCCACTCCATATTACATTGAAAGTCGAAATACTCACCACCACCCCTCCCCCAGTAAGCCCTCCAGGTCCTCCATGCAAATAATAATAGCAAATGAACTTCCTTATCTGACAGAACTGCCATGCATTGTTCCCAAACCCCAATTAATTAAATCTCTCCTTCAAACTCCTCTCCAAACCAAAGCTGACAAACACCACTTCACGTCAAAATAAAACACCACCTTGGTCCTCTTCAAACACAATTTGAACTGAATGAGTAGCTGCATCTTCCACCCAGGAGTTCCACCCCTTTCAGTCTTGGTCAAGAACAACCAATGCAACCCATGAACATAAGGTTGACGTGAGTAATAAAAGCTGAGGACAATACCTTGCTCTTAGTAATGCCTTGACCCTCCCCTGCAATCTTCCTCACCATTCAATCCTCATATCCTCAGGTTACTGACCAACTCCCAAAGTAGACTTCCTAGTGTAATCATGCCAATTTCTGGATCTTCGGCCAATAAACTCTGAGCTTCATCATCTGTGGCTCACTGCGAATCACTATCAGCTGAACAACCCAACACAGAACCACAACCTGCAAAGAAAAAAACAAATGTAAATCTCGTGACATAAAGTTACAGAAGAAAGCCCTAAAGTACTTGGAAACAAGGTCAAAGACAGGGCAATTTAAAGTAGCATCCTTCAGCTAGGACTTCTCCTAACCTTTGGATACCCTGAACTATAAATGGTATTAAATCCGAGCCCATTCCCACACATTCTGTAGCAGTTAAAATGTACATTCAGTCCTTTTGCATTTAACTCTTACCCCTAATTGGTGTTATTCTATTATTTTAGCTAGTAATAGTAGAAGTGACCTTTGTGCACTTCAGTCTGGCATACCTTACTGCAAATCACCTCAATAAACTGGATGTCAAAAACTGAGTCTCTTATTAGTAATATCCCCCAGTAAGCATTCAGCTTGGTATCTACCCAATACTGGGACTGCATTAACATGAATATTCTGAAGGGTATGAAGTCTGTCATTATTTCCTAACTTCACTCATAATGCCCAGCCAGTAAACTTCCTTAGGAATAGTCAACCCCTGTAACCATCCATCCACCCTCAACCCCCCCCCCATTTGGAGTTGGGGACAATGTGTCACTTCCACAATCCTCTCGCCCCAAAATTTACACCACCAGGAAATTAACACGGTTGCAGTATCTCACTGTTATCATTCACCTGCACCTACCTCCGAGCTGGGAATTAGCTGCATTATTTTAATAGAGCTGTCCTTCCAGTGTTCAACCCATCTACAGCAATCTACTAATCATAACATGCTTATGTTGTTCTAAGGACTGGTAAAGGAACTCTTACCCCTAATATGCAGCATACATTTCCTGCAAATGCTATACATTTATAATATATATAGGTGCCATCTTAAAGGACCACATTGAGATTCGGATATTAAATGTTCAATTTCTCTGTCATTGTTCTCCTTATTTACTGCCCTTGCTAGGAATAAACAATGATACAGCAAGCAAAGTATTTTAAATTGTCTGCTTCTCTCCGCTAGAACAGTGCCTTTCTATACTGTGGTAGTGTCATTTTCCAAAAACATTTATTCCCCCCTGACAAAGCGTGCTGCAATCTCCAATTCATTGAACTAAAGTAACAAGATCTGTGTTAACATATATTTTCTGAGGGATTTGACATCTGAAACTTACATGTATGTCATTATTCAGTGACTCCACTTATCAGCTCATCCCTGTGGTTTGAGAAGACCACAAATTTTATGAGGACTAGCCCAAAATATGAGGCAAAATCTGAACCATTGAGAGGTATGACAACCACAAAGCTTTCTACAACTTAACCTGACATGCTGACCAAATTGTTTGCATTGGCATGAGTTACCTGAAGAATCCGTAGTTCGCAGCTCCACTGTCTACCATTATTCATACTAAAAAAAAAAATTATAATCTGCGACATGCTACACCAATTCCTCCAAAAGTTTGACACTTCTCCTTACACTGTTCCCTGCAGGGGGGCATAGATAAATCTTACCACCCACAAAAAACAGTCACAGTTCGCACCTTTCACAGCAAACCTGGATATCATGTGTAAATCTGCCAAAACATGGGCCCAAAACCAGGAAAAAAGTCATATCTATCTCACACCACCCAAAACTCAGCCCATACCTCTCAACCTCTTAGAGCAAGAAATCTGGAACAAGCCATCAATAAGTCGGGAACAAAGGCCAAAAAATACTGACTTTTTTAAATATTGCTCTTACCAACTTTCAAAATTGATAAAACAGGTTTTGCATTAGCATTTAATTTTTGAAGGGTATGAAGTCTGAAACTCAAATGTCTATCATTAAACTGCATCAAGGCATCTAAGCAGATGCCCAAATGTCCATACCCCAGTAGGTCAGTCCTGTCACCTACCTGACCCTCCCTCTTAAAGGTTTCAAATTTTTTTTTCCACTTCCCCTTCCCATGTAAACGGACTCATCAACACCCGCACGACTTGCATACCAGTGCAGATATGAAGATTTACGTTGTCGAGTGTTAAAATAAAGCCAATCTATCTCAAGAATCAAACCACAAAACTTTTTGCTATAACGCAACAACAAACTGCAAAACTGTCTGTAATAAAACACACCTCAGAGAACACAATTAAATGCTGGAATGCACAAGCAAAGCAAAGCCCCCCACCAGAGAAACACTGAAACTTATATTTACGCCCTTAGCATGGCTGGCATACCAGCTTATACTTCCCCTGTAACTGTTTGAAGGGCACGTAGTTTGCTGCAAATATAATAGTTGCAAGACATGATGGTTCCACTTCTGACCGTGAGCCACCACGCATGCACAGTGACTCCATCCACAACCTGATTCAGAGCCCGTGAAAGCTACTGGCTGTGTCGGCTGTGAAAAATTCTCACAGAATGGGCATGATAATCTGCCCTTTCCAATGAAACCCATGCAGTCAAGCCCTTACACTTGAATGTGTGCTTTCATGAAATGAAGGCCACCCCAGATATAGTGTAACTATCTGTGCTCGCACATGTTATTGGCAAACCACAATACATACTACACAGAGCCTATGACACCACCAAAACTGCAGACTTCAGCATTCAACAAGCTAACCCTCCAAACCATCACTCAATTCATCAGAAGACTACAAAATTAAAAAGAACACCACTCATCCATGCCCCATAGCCAGACACATTACTCCTTTTAGAAACTGAAGCTATGAGGCAATGTGATGTCTCACCAAGACTGTAGATTCATCATTTACTAAGTTAACCATCCGAGTCATCACTAGATTCATCAGAAGACTACAAATTTATAAGGAACACCACTCACCCAAGCCCCGTAGCCATTGCAGACCATTATTAATGAATGACCCCTCCGAGCCACGACTACAAATTTTTTTTTAATTTATAAGGAACACCACTTATCCGAGCCCCGCGACCAACTAGGAAGCCAAGAATATAATGGGATCATAATGACTCAACAAAAGTAACGGCTCTACCATGGCATAAACTTCTGAGGGGTATGAAGTTTGAGCTTATGCAACTGTCTTTCATCTTCTGAAAACAGCAATATGCTAGAAACTACCATGCTATGAACCCATGCCAACCACCCAAACAAACTGTATCCACAAAACAGAAAATATATAAAAAAAAAAAACTACTCCCTGCCACTACTCCACAGCCTGTAATGTCCAACCAACCCCCACTAGTATTCGTACCTCTCATAATAAATATAGCCATCACACCCCACCCCACTGCTCTAACTCTAATTAAAACAACACATTTACCGACCATACCCTAGTCTTGAGAAGAAAACTTATTTAAGAAATACCTACATACAGGCTGTTGAGAAGAGAAATAAAGAAAGAAATACCTACATACAGGCCACCTGCTACTAACCAGTAGCCAGAGGCCTACCTTTTTCCTGGTATACCTTCAGGTTGTCATGGGCGTACCCTGCCTTTAGCAAGTTCATGCCACAAATGTGACTCCTACTCCAGACACCCTTGCCTAAAACCTCTTAAGTCCCTCCCTAACCTTACCTCATTTCCTCCAAAACCTCCCTCCTACTTATTTAACCCTGTCCTCCCCTTATCTTTCTTGCTTCCAACTACTCTATCTAACCCTATCTGAAGATGTCCCTGGGCAAAATAGTCTTTTCCAAACTACATTTACCACTGCTTTTGTACTGCCTGCAGCTAAATGAATGGCATAACATTTGCTATTTAGGGTTCCACATACAAGATTTTTAGTGAATTTAAATAGAATCTTTCAGCAATACCTCTACTTCTCTTTCCCAAGGAAAGTAGTAAATAAAATATGACAAATAGAACAAGGCACAGTCAGTGTATTATATTTCAAATACCATAATTAAAATCTACATTATATTCTAGCCATGTTTTAACATACTTAAATGTCGAATTGCATTCTGTCACTAAAACAATACTTAGAAGAGTTTAACATCACTGTCATGAACCACATTTTAAACCGTCATAGCATCAAACATACATCTTCACGATACTGCTAACTGTAAAAAAATGCACACAAATATGAGAACACGCTGGTGAGAAAGTACTGCTTCTGGTTCACACGCTTCCAGTATTAATTTCATTTTCCTTTGGGTAACAGTAAAAAATAATCTGCAGTAAACTCATAGCATTTGAAATTTTCCATACTATTTCACATCATTTGTTCAGAAAAAAAAAATTTAGAGCAAGAACTTCACCCACAATTTTTGCCTGAAGTCTTGTACTGAATCAAATCATTCTGAATGTAAGCTGGAGTGACAAATTTCTTTTGCAGCTGAAAGGTACATTTTATACAGTGCTTTATTACTTACCCATATTTATGCAACAAGAAGTTTTATCAGCATAACATTTAACTTGCCTGTGATTTGTCTGTGCTAAATATTTGATATTTATCCCAATATTCTCAGAATAATTTAAGAGAACAGAGAAGTTGAAGTTTTGCTTAGCTGTATATTTAATAAGGAACAGGAGAATTACAGATAGTACACACACAATTACACAGACACACACACATACACCTGTATAGAGAGTCGAAAGCATAATATTTTATGTGTGCATTGTATATGTGTGCGCAGACACACACACACACACACACACACATATATATATATATATATCTATATATATATGTGTATATGTATATAAGACAGACATATATTTATGCACAGCACACACCAGACGTTCATCTAGAGCTGCGGTGCTCGGCTGGTAGGTCTACATCATCAGGTATAAATTAGACTGCCTTAGGCTAACTTTGAAAGTGACATCATGTAGAGTTGGGCAGCAGAGTAAGTTCCCTGACATTTGATTAATATTTTATGTGGATTTCCTGCGAGTTTAAATAAGTTATATAAGACATTGATAGTAATATCTTAACTTTGACACTGTCTGTCAGATCAGCAGTAGTTACCTTTCATTCAAGACCTCATGACAGTGCACTGCAGTTAAGATCAGAATATAATACATTCTGTAAATTGTTTATGCTACATTAGTTCTTCATTTTTAACTTTTATAAAATGGCATTGCTTCTTTAATAAAGTAACAAGTGCCCTTGGTTTGTTCACTTTTCTTTACTCAGTTCATCTGCATCCATCATTTATATTCTTTCTGTAACAGCACACCTTTTGAGTCTAAAATCAGATCTACATGTATTATGGTCTCAGATCCTTCCTTGTATCCACATGATTCTTTGACACCTAAACTTTGGTGAAATATTTGTTGCATACAGTCATGCCGTTTATTGTACTCATTTAAGACAGTATCCTTTGTCACTGCAATTACCTTTCAAATTATATTCCAACAGCATTATGTATCATATTCCAGTGTAATCCTCTTATCATCACAACTGTGTACCTCACTTTCAAATGCTCAGCAGTGTCCAAACATCCCTGCTAATGAGTGGGTGTCATATTATATCTCAATAACCACTTATTCAGCAGTGCTGCATTCATTTCCTAACATTACTCATTTTTAAGGAACATAAGTTTATAAGTTCAGGTTTGAGTGCTAGTGTTTAGACTGAAGGCTTTAAAGAGGCACCAACTCCCTTAGGTTTATTTATGTAACTTTTAAATTGTCTTATAATATGAAAATATATGGAACTTTATTTCTAATTTTTGGTATTGAATTATCTAATAACTTATGATATTTTTTTCATTTTAACTTTTCTTTTAAATTAGTTTTTATGTCTAAATGTGGAATGACCTGTGTGGTTGTGTGTGTATACACACACACACACACACACACACACACACACACACACAATCTGTGACTAAACTGCCATAATAAAAGTTGGCAATGAAAATTCTGGATGCAAAAATAAATTTACTTCTGTATTAATGATACTGAATTGAGAAAAGATTTCATTTCCAACACTTTTGTTGCTAATCTAGTTGGTAAACAAATGGTAGTCATCTAGTAAATCCCCTTGCAATATATTCTAACATGTTCTGTTTTTGTTTCAGAAACGTGTTTATGAAACTTAAAATCATTGCTGATGCATATTGCCAAATTCTTATAAAATGATACAATCTTCAAACCTTTATTTACCAGCATTAAGTGAACATTGGTCTTCTCTGACCAAAAATTATAACTATCCTGCTGAATTAAAAATCAATAAATTTTGACCTATCCAAGTTGACTGATAAATAGTGATTTACTGCCTGAAAGCTATAATTTCAATCAACAGTACATTCAACTTTACAATAGTCTGAATGTTTATCTCCCTAGCGCTTGTTAGATCTTGGTGCATTATTAAAAATACATTAGAATTTGTTAGATTCAATACTGACCCTTGAGGAGCTAACGAGTTCTGAGGAAGTTTCACCATCTTTTATTGTACAATACTCCTTGTATTCTATCCTTTAAATAATTCATGATCTTAGTAAATTACAAAGTTGAATGAAGAGCCATGCCCAAAAAGTCAACAGCTATTGTTAAGCCATCATAAAATTCAACAAGGTTAGTTAATGTAAATCTTTCACTGAAGAAACCATGTTTGCAACATCAGCGGCTGAACTCACCACTTTATGTTCATGGAGCACTTTAAGTATGCATTACAGAAAATAGTTTCCTAGAATAGATGTTAGACTAATGGGCCTATAATTCTAAACTTCTATTGAGTTATGCACCCCTTCAAAATGGGTGCCGCATTCTCCTTTTCCCTATTGTTATAACCATTACAATCTTTACAAGTTTTTATATATGTTAAACAGAATAGCCAATACATCCTTACATATGAACACATGATTTGTATATGGTATAGCTAGTAATTGATCAGATGCCACAGAGTTTTTACTAAGGCATTAGTAAGCATGTCAATTGTTTGTTTTTGACAAACAGCAGGCCTTAAGTATTGTTCAGTTAAATTTAAGTTGCTGATGTTGGTGCTGTATCATTTAATACAGTAAGTTACTTATTATACTCATCTGCAGTATGTTTTGATTGAAGTAATATTTTGCTTTTGCCAGTGTATATGTGCATTCATAGATATAGATATACTAAATAATCACCTATTCTCACAAACCATATTTGAAAATCTATTAATAAAATAGAGAATTAAATTACTAGCCTTATTAAATAATTATTTTTTAATATTCATGGACTCTCCTCACTACCCACATATTTGTCCTCAAAAAATTCAATTTGTAGCTTCCATAATCTTACCTTTATTACATCCTCCACATAATTATCAACCATTTCAAATGCCTCTAGTTTATATGATACTGCTTTTATTTAGTGATTTTCTTTGACTGGTGGTTAGCACAGAAAATTAAGGTCATTAACTGTTAATGAGCTTTTTCATATAGTACGAAACAAAATTTTGGTAGTACAGCTGAAGTCAGCTCAAATGAAACACAATATCAGTAAAACAACAGAGAAGCTTTACATCTCCACCAATTTTAATATAAAAACCACAAACAGCAAGGCTTTCTAGCATGAGTAACATATTATAAAGCAGTCCTAGTTCAGATATAACTAATTACTATTAGGGTGATTCAGAAGATGCCCCCTATTTTAGAGGGGATTCCTAATCATCATCATGTCACTGGAAATGATATCCAACAATTCAGGGCATCCTTATGCAAGAACACCTCAGGGCTTACAAATTCTGACAAAGGTTGGGTTATTGTAAGAGCCAGTGACTATAGTACCTATAACAACTTTTTGTCAGATCATTAAGAAAATGGTAATGATAACAACTGTTGATTAGATGTAGTTATGCTAAAAGCCACAATATTGGCTGGTGGTCAGATCTTAATGCAACTAGTCCTGATAATACTAGTGGTGTCGAGAACCTATTAGGCCAAATCAATGGCCAGTGGAGACTTTTGCTTATATTACATTATATTATATTATATTATATTATATTATATTATATTATATTATATTATATTATGTTATATTATATTATATTGCATTATATTGCATTATATTATATTATATTATATTATATTATAAAGTTTTGACACTTCTGGGCCCTTGTTTCAGACCCTTGTACCCTTAATTTTCAGATCTTAAGGAAATAATCCATAGCCTTCAGCTACAATACATAACTGTTCCAACACTTTTTGAAAATATGTTTTTAGTTTGTCTAGAATTTAGCTGTTCTAAAAGCTGGTTAAAATTTGATTTCACTTTTCCTACACAATGGCTAAAATTCTCTTTAAAATCTTAGACTGTTTTGCAATAGTTGTTTAGATTTGCAGTAGAATAAAAACTCTCGCACTCTAAATATTCAGTGGTTTGAATTTGTATTGAAAGATGACTGCCTTCTTCATAAGACTTCATCACAGATAGTTGAAGTTCTCTTCAAAAACGTAAATATATTTAGTAACAGCTTAGCAGTAGCATGATGGGAACTTTTATATTAAACCTTCATCAGATTTCTTATAAATAATGTCTTTTTCTGCACAGCAGCTCAGACTTCCAATCTGCCTACCTTCCTTCTATATGTCACTTCACACCTATCCTGACCTTGTTTAATCACTAGACTTACTTTTCTTTTCCCTGCTTTTCATACAGCTCATTGTCATCTATTTTAGACCTTTCTCTGTACTTCCCAATTTTTCTTCTACTAAGTTCCAATTCCTGTAAAAAAAGATCTGTTCTTTTCATCTTAATCTTAGCTAGTACTTTTTCTCTAATTGTCAGGCTACTTCTTCCTCCTGTACAATTTCCCTAGGCCTAATTATTGCATAATGGCTTGAGGTTACAACCAGCATATGCTTCTTGCAAGCACTAGGCTTGCATTACTGTAGGCAATTTACCCTGGAAACAACTAATGAGATAAACTGCCTGGGATGCTCTCCCTATTATTTACCTCTTAGCCTTCTCTCTTCTCTCAGCATCATCATCTCACCAGTTATTGCTATTCCTTTAGTTAATGTCCCCTGGTGAGTCATAGCACGTCTTGCAAATTGCAATTTGCTACTTGTTTAGCCTTGAATCACAACTTATCTTCCCAAAGCATACTCCCTTCTGTCTATTTTCTTGGGATGATTTCTTATAATACCACCCACATATCCAGAAAAGTGAGACAAAAATGTTTAATATTGCATAGTCAAACCTGGCTGTGTTGAAAGTAGTAATTCCCATAGGAACATTTTGACTACTGTTAGTTTTGCAGTCCACATTCTCAATCTGGTGGACTCGCCCCCATTCAGGAACCATGTTAGCACTTGCTCCTTCTTCCCTGCAGATAGGTAGATTCAGTGTTTGATACATTTAGTACTTCAGTATTACAGGCTGCCAATATGTTTGTTATATGATTGCTGTTTCTAATATAGGGAGATTTGACCATGCTATAGTAAACTGAGTAAAAAATGCATGATTAATGTGGTAATTACTTTGCACCCAACATATCATCTAATTCAAGAAAACTATATTGAATGTGCAGTCATATGGTACAGGACTATAATAATTCAACCACAGTGAAAATTGCCTCCCCTCCAAAATAGAACACAATAAACTGAGCAAAGAAGGTTAAGAAGTGCTCTGCCCTTTTGTTGAACTGTATACTTGAAAAAAATAAATAAATAAAAATGCTACATCAAAGCTGCTGTTTGCTTCTGTTCTGGGTGGGGGGGGGTGCAAACTTGCGTATCAGCTTTAACTCCTTCTGAACTGTTTTTGTTTGGACTGTAATATTTCTCTGTACACAAGTGTCTGGATCTTGGGCAGCTGCTTGGCTTATTCTATATCTACTACACACACATACACACACACGTTATACGTGTTTATTAGAGATGGATAGATAAAAATATAGGCTCATTGACATGTTTTCATTTTATTTTGCTGAAATCTCAAAATATTGAATTTTCTTTTGCCATCCTAAGAAACTAATTTCTCTAAATGGCAGCTCCTCTGTGTATAAGATTACAATACTTTGAATTTGCCATTTGTCTACTGTTGTACCATCTCTGAGTTGTTACATATAATTAGCAGGGGTTGTAGGGTTCCAGGGGTCTTGCTCCCTGCATAAATATTTGCTTTATTGTTTATATTTATTATGTGATTTTAGACTGATCTTTTTTATTCAAAGATTTTAGAGTTCAATTTCTGTTGAAGATGACTCTCTCAAAGGCAATTTCACTATAAAAAGAATTCAGTCAGGTAAAATGCCTGAAAGACATTTTAATCAGATTAAAAGTAATTTGAAACATGATATAATTAAAATACCCATGACAAAAGTATTCAAAACACTTTTTTGCAGTGGTATGCCCCCCCCCCCCCGTAGCCCCACATTAACTCCACAGTCACACAACCTTGTAGAAAAAGTGAAAATATCACACACAGGGAATCATTGCCAATGCATGTATACAGACCAGATGAGCAGTGATTTTGGTAAGTCACTTCAAGCATCAGCTAAAGCTTCTTCATACATGCCAAATATCTTTGCTTCTTTATTGTAGAACAACATCTGGCCACACAACGTTACTGGATTTCAGATTGCAGAGGATATTACTTGAAATTATAACATGAAAGTAAATGCAAATCAAGGAAGGAACTAGACATAACACAAATGATGAGTGCAGTATATTTCAGAGAAGCATAATCTGTTGCTACAACAGGAAAGATGATTCAGGAAGTAATTCCGAAACTACCAGTGAAAATTATATTACCCAGACTCTGCACTGTACTTACCTGATGACTTTTAACCATAATGCGACTTCTGCACCTCCTTTAATAGCACTAAATGAATTAATTAGCCAAATGCAGCTGTAAGTTTTATATATGAATGATGTTAATTGTCCAGAGGTTAAGTGATAGTACCTTGCTGACAAAGCTATTGTAATATTTATCAGCACTAGTCTTAACAGGAAAAGGAAGGGAACTACATTACTTGTAGTATGCATGGAGTGTATATGATGTAGCTGTTCTCTTGACAATGGTAGCAAGTGTCTGCCAGACCAAAGAGCTTGCCATATTGGCTTGGTTTCTTTTATTATGTATAATATGCAAAAGGGCATGATAGCTGTGTTCACTGCAATGGTAGCAAGTGGCTACCAAACCAAAAGTTTGATCTTTTGATTTTTTCTTGATAAATTTTCCTTAACATTTCTTAGCATGGATTTTGTCATTATTTGGCTGTGTTATGGCACTTGTTTTATTGTATACAATTAAATTTTTATTTGGCATGGTTACACCAGAGGGAGGAATATGCATTGGTGCAGAAAGCTGTTGGTTCATTTCCCGCAGTTGCTGCACTCTGTGCCATCCATCAAAATGTTAAAACAAGGTTCCATCTGCTTGAGCTGATAGCAGCTCTAGTGGATGTAAAAGATCCCCTATCACCTATTGGAAAGAGTGGGGATCCTGTATTATACAAACTTATACAATTTACATATATACATGTTTACAAAAATTATATTAAATTTACATTCCTCCATCACCATCTTAATTTTAAATTCGTATAGACCTTACTCCTTTTTCCATAACTGTTATTTGATTTTTCTGTATTATTTTTGGTGATATCATCTTTGCATTAAACATAATCTCATTCAGTCTTTCCTTCCATTTTATCCATATAATACAAAACATTTACTATATTTCTATATTCAGTAATACCCATATTTATCTGCTTATAATCTTGTAATTTTCTCAAAATTTTATTTTGTATTATTCATTCCCATACATTTTTAACCCTTTTACAAGTTAAGAAAACATTCTCTGCTGTTCCTAATTCACCACAAAATGATATATCCTTTCATTTACTTATTTATAAGGCAAATTTCCTTTTACTAGCAACATATTAACTTGTAACCTCCATAAAAATCTTGACATACAAAATTCTTCATACCCCATTTGTTTGTTTTATGGCTTTAATTTGTTCTTCTGTCAGATGTCCCCATGGGTTCATACAGTAATTTTAATTTTATACCATATTTTCCAGTTTTTCCTGTCCCCACTATACTTAATGTCCACATTTTTATTTTTCTTGATATATCCTTATTTCTTCATTTCTCCATTCTCTCTCTCTCTTTTATTAATTATTAATTTCCATTTCCTTTCATATTTTTCTTAAATTTTCTTACTACCAACTTATATTCCTTTCCATTTGTAAGAATTATTACTTTAGAATGCTGGTAATGTTTTTTCCCAGTTAGGGGTTGCCACAGCAGAAGTCCGGTCTGCTAATGATTGGCAGTGGATTTTTACGGTGCCGAGTTGCCAGCCCGATGCCCAACCTTCAAAGAAGGCACACCCATTCACACATGCCCCTAACTGCATGTCTTTAAATGTCACTCAACCACAGGGAGGACATGCAGACTCCACACAGAAGACGCTCCAGCTGAGAATCGAACGGGAGAACCGCTTGCTGTGAGGTGACAATGCTAACTGCTGCACCACCGCGGCATAAAGTTGAACTGGAAATAACTTGAAGTAACTGGATTGCGACTTGAATGAATGTCTTTATCAGTTAGTTACCCAGAACTGTGTTGAACAGGTGCCATTTTCTACTTTATGTGCCAAGTGTTCTTGTACCTTTTACAATAAAGTCTGCAAATTCTATAGTTCAGTTAAGAACACCTTATTATGCACAGTGGAGGTAGATATTAACAATATCTGAATACTGTCTCCAATATCAGTGCTGATTAACTGAAATAGTCTGTAGATTCTGCGCTTATATTCTTTATATTCCTTTCCTCTTGAATAGTATAATTAATAATCTGGAATGCTGGATATTTCCCTTGACTTCTGTACCACACTGACTTTCTGCATATCATTTTAAATGAAGTAACTGAGTAACAAACTGGGTCTGAAGTATCTCCTAATAATACCAACCCCCTGTAAATGTCTATACACCTCTTTAGCCTTGTTTTGCAAGCCTTGTAAAATCTGTTTGTTCTCAATGTATTGCACATACAGTTCTCATCATTATTCTAGACTGAAGGTTATTTTCACTGGTTGAAAGAACATTCGCTGAAACTGCATGCAAACTGCAAAGGCCTGCTTTAATATGGCTGCATTTCTAGACTTACACAGAGAGAATACAGAATTTTGTACATTTAAATGAAACCTGATCTTACACCATTTATCCATTTTAATACCTTAAATAGTTTTAACGAAACCCCATATCAAGTTCAGTAAACCCACACCCTCATTCTCCTTATCCATATATAACACTCTTCTTTTAACTGGATTTGATATAGATCCCCATGTGAATCTAAATATGATTTCAAGAAATTGCTTCTCCAATTCTGTTGGTATCACATATACACTAGCTATGTATGATACATTTCCCATCCATATTGTATTTATTAGATGTACTTGTATCTTAAAAGACAACCTCTACGTTTTCCACATGACACTAAGTCCTTTTAATTCTTTCAAAACTTTCTCCCCCTGTTCATTTAATATAGAATATTTACCAGAATTACTTCCTAATATTGATATCTTTTTTTTCCAACCTATATTCCTTCCAGCTGTTTTTCATCACCAAAAGCCTTACATTTTCCCTACTCATTTTAAATCTAACATCTTGCAAATTTTTATGCACATATACAATGATCTGTTTCATTTCCTGTCCATTTTTAGCCATTAATATTATATCATAAGCATAAGGCATGATAATAGGATATGAAACACCAATTTCCTGTACATAAATACTTTTTTCCATTCCTTCATTTATCCTCTTTACTACACAATTCATGTGCATTACAAACAAAATACTCTTTGGATAGCCTTCTTTTAAACCTCAGTTCATTTCAATTTCTTCATTTAAATAACTATTTACTAGGATTCTTATTTTAGTATTTTTTCTGTACTGTTTCCCATTCTTCTTTTATTTGTATACTGCAATTACATTGTTCCATTATTTGCCATAAAGTTTCATGCTCTATTGAATCAAATGCTTTATTTATATCAGTCACCATTATTTTTTATTCTTTTTGTTCTTTCTTAATGTCATCCACCATTCCATAGATTCTTAGACTGTTACTAGGCTAATGACCCAGGAGTCTTTCTAAGCCTCGCCACGTTTTCCCAAAAGAATAATGATATCCTGCATACAAACTCAACATTGAGGACCAGTCATTTATAAGCTACATCTGTCCATAAGGGATATGGGTGCTAGGCCTGGTGTAAAATTCCTGTTCCCCATCCACTTCTCTAGGTTATACTTATAGGTTCATAGGTAGATGCTAGGCTATCTGCCTGAGGGCATTTATAAGCCTAGCCAGAGTGTGTCGGCTTTCATCGCCCCATTGATTAATTAACTGATCCTCTGTCAAGCAGAGCCAATGAAGTGATCCCAGGGGTGTATTTTCTGTTACCCATCCACTCTTCAAGTTTTCTCTTGAGTGTTAGTGAGAGGCTCTGCCTGATGTAATTTGGAATTTTGTTCCAAAGCATGGGGAGTCTCTGTGACAAGAATCTATCCCTCCAGCATGTTATATTTATCGTTGTGGCGAGGTTTAGCACACTAGAGCATGTGGCTCACACTGACTTTGATTTCTTTAGGTGGAGCATGTCCATCAATTTTGAGTTGGACATGGCTTTGTAAGTCAGACAGAGATCACCTCTGAGTAAGCGATATGCCACTGAGTGCAGCTGGAGTTTTTTTAGTTGGGCTGCATAGGACATATGTTTGAGGCCAGTAATCCTCTTGGTGAGCTACTTTTGTGGTCTTTCCAGCTGTTGGAAGTGTCTTGTGAGGTACATCCCAAATGGGGCATTGTACTCTATGATGGGTCTAATGAGTGATGAGTAGAGGGGCACTATAACCTCTTTATTTGCGAACCCCTTAGTAATTTAATGGGCTACATAGAAGAATTCCCTAACTACTTTGGCAATATGATTGCCAAAGGAGAGATTACTATCTACCTGGGTCCCCAGATCTCTTATTACCTCTTCTGTATTAAGGAGGCTGCCACCTATGTGGTAATTCATGGGTGTTTTGTTTTTTCCCAAATGGGATAACTATGCATTTTTTGTCATTTAGCTTGAGGCCATGACTTTGACACCAGGTGTCTTTCTTAGTAAGGCCCTTTTGGAAGATGTCCATGTCAGCCGGAGAGTCAATTATGGCTCCCAGTTTGCAGTCATCGGCAAACTTGGTTAGCCATAGTCCTCCTGTGCTTGCCTGTACTTCTGAGAAGTATATGCCAAACAGTAGAGGTTCCAGGACTGAGCCTTGTGGGACACCATTTGTGACTGGTTTAGAGCCGGACCTGGAGCCCGCTATTCTTACCGTGTGAGTTCTGTCTGTAAGCCAGTTGGCAACCCATCTCATGGCGTAGGGGTTTATGCTCAGGCTGATGAGTTTTTCTGTAATACCTGAGTGGGGAATGGTATTGAAAGCCTTGGCGAGGTCATGGAAGGTTGTGTGAACCACCTTTCCCTCGTCTGTGGCCTTGGTGACTGTCTCAAAGAAGTCAACCAGATATAGTAGGCATGGTCTGCCCTTAACAAAGCCGATCTGGGTCAGGTCAAGTGTTTGGAGGTTCCCAATGTCTTTGTTAATGAGTTCCATGATGATGCACTCCATAGCCTTGCAGACCAGGCTAGTCAGGCTTATGGGGCGATAGTTACCAGGGTCAGTTGTGGCCCCTCCTTTGTGGAGAGGAATAACCATTGCTGTGCGCCATTCTATGGGCATGTAGCCTGTGGAGAGGCTGAGGTTGAACAGCGTGTTTAGGTGGGGGGTTAGTTCGTTCTGTAGTTCATGCAAGACGCAGCCTGGGACACTATCTGGTCCCACTGATGCTGTGTTTTTGGCTTTTGAAAGGGCTGTTTTCACCTGTGCATCTGTGATTCTTGGGACACTACACTTTTTCGGTATTGTTGTGGGTCCTTTTGGAGGTGAGAGGGGGGGTGAAGTTTGCACTGACTCTATCTACCAGGATGTTGGCAATATCAGTAGGGTCAGTATATTTTGTGCTATTTTGCACTAGTTCAGTGCATGTCTGCGAGTTGCCACTTAGATTCTTAATGTAGCTAAAGAAGGCTTTGTGGTTATCTTTTGAATGCTTGGCTATTTTTCTTTTGAAGTTAGCCTCGGATGATTTCATGAGGGACCTTAGTTTCTTAATGATGCTGATCAGGGAGGTCTTTCCTTCTTGGGATTTGCTTTTTTTCTGAACTAGTTTCCTCCTTTTATTGTATAGCCTGTTTATTGCAGGGTTCCACCAAACTGGTTTCCTTTTCTTAGAGGAGTGAGTCTGGGTTTGCTAGGATGGCATGATCCATGCATTCTTGTAGGTGCTCATAGAGTGCATTTGTAAAGGTTTCTGCATCTTGGGCAGTGTTATCCTTTAGCATGGTGGCTGTGAAACTTACCACCTCTGTCTTAAGTAAGGTGAAGTTTGCTTTAGAAAAGATTTTTACTGTAGTTTCCTTAGTTGGGGGTGGTGGTGGGGTGTGGACATCCAGAGTGATTAGTTTATGGTCTGATCTAACCAGTAACAGGTTGACCTCCAGTGTGGAACACCTGTCGCCCATGTTGGTGATGACCAGGTCCAGTATGTTTTCATCTCTGGTAGGGGAGTTTACCAGCTGATCCAGGGCATTTGATTTGATGAATTCCAGGAAGTGCTGGGCCAGGGAATTTGTACTCGAGTAGTTTTCCCAGTGAATGGTAGAGTAATTGAAATCGCCCAATATCAGAGTGTTCGGTAGGACCTTCATGCTTTCCAGTGCCTCCAGAAAGGTGGAGTGGTGGTCCTGGGTCATGTAGCAGGCCACAATTTGCATTTTGCATTGCAGATTTGCCTAATGTTAGCTGCACATGGATGATCTCAGAGGTATCATGCTTAGTTCATAGTTCATAGTTTTAGTTCATAGTTTTAGTACTAAGCTAACTGCCCTTGCGAGCCATTTTAAGCTTAGCCAATTATCCCTTGAGACTCAAAAAACCCACCTTTGTGTTGTTTATAAGGCAAACACCTTAGCCATTAAGCCATCTTCCCAACTGCTGCACCACTAACTTGGAGGTGTAGGTATCCTTGATGAATATGGATACACCCCCTCCTTTTGTGTTTTGGTCCATGTTCTGTGGCCAAAACGTGTGGTATGAGTTGTAGCCCAGTAGTGCTGGAGTGCTCTCTGGACCCTTGAACCAGGTATCAGTTACTGCACAGATGTCGACGTTCTCCATACTGAGGAGCGCTTCGAGCGGATGCATTTTGAGATTTAAACTCCTGGTGTTGAGTAACATAACCCTCAGTTTTTTGTTAATTTTGCTATTTTTGGGGGTGGGTTTGACTTTTGAGCTTTGCCTAAAAAAGGCACTTTGGGGGCACCAAGAGTCTTGGCCATTATTCAAAAGCTTAGGGGTGACAGGTGCAAGCCGTCTCTTGTGAAGCAATGTGGCTTGTCGAGCATGTCATCCCAGGCTGACAGACACTGGATCCCCTTTGAATTACACCAGAAGCTTAGACAATTGTTGAAATTGATCATTTTTTTTCTTTATACTGAGGTATCATTCTTGGTGAGGGCAGGATGCTACTCAGGGTCAGGGTCATACCAGTCTGGGCTGCATGATCAGAGACCTCTTCCATTTCTCTTTTCATGTAGTCCAGGGAGGTATGTCTCAGGTCATTCACACCAACATGAACAATGACAGAGTCATATTTGTACTTGTTCTGGAGTGATATGAGTGCTTGTGTTATGTGGTGGATTCTGGCTCCCGACAGGCAGCTAACAGTAACCTTCTGCTTGTCCAGCCTAGTGAGTGGGATGTCAGTGTGCCTGACTATTGAGTCACCTATTACTAGTGTGTTATGTATGTTATTTCGCCTTAAGGGCTGTGATTGTGCGGCACACTGATTTTGTGTTTTATGTGTTGTCTGGTTTGTGACGTGGAGTGCAGGTTGTTTGGGTGTCTGCTTTGGAGGTCTCTGATGCTTTTGCAGGTTTTTATTTAGAGCCTCCGAGTATCATTTGGTGTATTTATGTGTATTTTTTGCCAGTGCTGTTTTAGTAGGTCTGTGTGCAGCTGGAGGTGAGGTGCAAGTGTTAACCTTCTCCTCTTGACTGTCTGTTCCAGTCTTGGGTGGAGACAGCTTAGCTTCCAGTTTGGCTGTATAATTGCATCTCTTGCATATGTTAGTGTTTTGTGGTAGGAGGAGAGGGTTGTCTGTGTACATGAGGCAGTTGTAACATTGTCCCAGGATACCGAGATTCACCAGCTGGATTGGAGAGTGCACCTGAAGTTGCCTTTTGGTCATAACTGAACAGTAGGGTCAGCTGCTTAGTCGCTTGGTTGGTGAGGGGTGAATAAAGAGCCTTGCCCTGCTGGACAATCAGTGTCAGGGTATATTAGTGCTTGCTATTAGGTCTGAGCAACTGCTAACCAGCACTGCCTTGTGCGCAAAACCATGCAAATGTGGTTTTTGTAGTAGGGAAATAAAATAGATAGAAATTAGCCCAAAATTGCCAATAAACTACAAACTTCTGGGCTGGAACCACTCCTCCAGGGACAGATATGTTGCTCAAAGCTCCCCTCTCTCACAGGTGAACAGAGAAACTTCCTTCTATCCAAGTAAGGTATGGGCATCTCAGAAACTAGTATCACAGCCCAGAATTCAGCACTAGTCTGAAAACTAGGCTATAGTAGCTTAGAAAGGTGGAAACAAGGAATTTTTTTTTTTTTGTTTTGTTTGTTTTTTTGAACTGATAAGGCAAAACAGTAAAAAATACACTTAAAACAGCTTTAAACAACTACAAATGATCAGAAAAGGCTATCGCACTTTAGTGTGTAGCCTACAACAGTTAAACAAATTATTTAAACAAAAAACAACTTTTTAAAACTGCAGGCAGTCAAATAAGTACAGTATGTGAAAAAAACAAGCTTTTAAATCACAATAAATGATGGAAAATCTGCCTTTAGGTCGAAAACAGTTAAGTACAGCAAAAAAGTATAGAAAACTGATACTTAATCACTCCAAAGTCTCTCTTCTAAGCTAGAAGGCTTGTATCAGTTTAAGGCTTTCTAGTGCTATTCAGTAGGTTACTTACAGGAAAGATGGGAAACAAGCACAGATGTGGTCTTTTAAACCAGAAAGTTGAAAGAGACGAACAAACTGTCCAAATGGTCAATAAGCTACAATTTCTGGGCCAAGAACCTCTTCTATCGTGGTAGACAGGCTACCTAGTGCTTACCACTCCCACTGATAAGCTAGAAGGATTTCTTCCAAAACAGAAAGGCTTATGGGGCTCAGAAGCTTACCAACAGTCCTGGATACAGCAACTCTGTATCTGGACTAGGCTAGTTGCAGGAAAGGTGGCAAGCAAGCGCAAGTGCGGCTTTTAAACCAGAACGTTGAAATAGATGGAAAAAAACCTGCACAAACGGCCAATAGCTACAATTTCTGGGCCAGGAACCACTCCTCTTGTGGTAGAATAGGCTACCTAATGCTTACCACTCCCACTGATAAGCTAGAAGGCTTCCCTCCAACACAGAAAGGCTTGGGGGGCTCAGAAGCTTACAAAGAGTCCTGGATACAGCAAATCTGTACCTGGACTAGACTAGTTACAGGAAAGGCGGGGAACAAGTAGAAACGTAGGCTTTACACCAGCATGTTGAAAGAGATGGAAAACTGCCCAAACAGCAAAATAAACTACAATTTCTGGGCCAAAACTTAAACTTTGAAATTGACGATCTCATCTTTGCATGGATGGGAAGCCTTTTCCATAGGATTGGCAGCCTCTGGGACACATCTGTCTCGACAACATGTTCTGTTTATGTCACAGAGAAAATTCAGGTCCCTAGACCATGCATTTCTGATACTTTTTGACTTAAGAATATGTAGGAGTTTCATAAGCGTAAGGTTTGCAGAAGCCTTGTAAGCCAGGCAAAGCTCATCCCTCAGCAGTCTATGAGAGAATGAGTAAAGGGAAAAGGCTTTAAGGTATTCTGTATAAGGCAGGTTTGTTACACCTTGTATTCTTTTTGTTAGGACCATTTGAGGTCACTATAGTTGCTGCATATCCCTGGTCCGTACATACCGAAGGGGGCATTGTACTCTATGACAAGTCAGATAAGGGTGGAGTACAGGGTAATAATAACTTATTTGGACCTAGATGCTATGTTCTTACTTATAAGCTGTGCAACATAAAAGGATTTCCTCACCACTGTGGTCATGTGGGGGTTGAAGGTAATGTGACTGTCTATGTGTGTATCCAGATCCCTGACCACTGGGTTAACTCTTAGGGGTGTATTATCAACACAGTAATTAGTGTGGATGGTGTATTTCCCAAAGGGTACAAATATGCCTTTCTTAGTTGAGTTTAAGGCTATAGCTTTGGCACCATGGTCTGAGATAGACTTTCCTGAAGAATGCTAGTGTCTGCAGGGGAGTAGATGATAACCTCTGGCTTACAATCATCTGTAAACATATTCAGCCATAAACCTTCAGCATTTGCTTCCATTTCAGAGAAATATATGCAAAAAAGGAGCAGACCCGGTATTAAGCCCTGGGGACTCAGTTAATTACTGACCTCTTGCTGGAGGTGGCCTCACCTATTTTGACCTTCTGGGTCCTATCTTTGAGCCAGTTTGATAGCCAGTGGGTGATAAAAGGGTTTATACCTAAATTAGTGAGCTTATCTATATTGCCTGAGTGGGGTATTGTATCAGAAGCCTTGGCCAGACCAAGGTAAGCTGTGTGCACAGTCTTACCTTCTCCATTCAGTGCTTTGATGACCCTTTCAAAAAGGTCTACCAGATTTAATAGGCACAACCTTCCTGTAACAAAGCCAATCTGTGATGGGTCCAGCATTTGCAGGTTACCTGTGTCCTCATTTATCATGTCCATGATGATTCTTTCCATGGCCTTACATATGAGGCTGGTAAGACTTGTTGGCCAATAGTTACCTGGATCAGTGGTTGAAACTCCTTTCTGCGGGGGAATGAATGTAACCATCTTCCATTATGTGGGCACAAAATCTGACCGAACACTCCAGTTGTAAAGTGATTCAAGTGGACCAGAAAGAGGTCATGCTTCATGCTATTCATTAAACATCCCAGGATGTTATTGAGGACCATCATTGTAGTGTTTTTAGCCTTGGAAAGTGCATTAATGACCTGTTCTCAAGTAATAACAGAGAGGATTGTGTTATGTGGGCATTCCCTTTGGACTATCGGGAGGGGGGGCAGGGGGATTTGAGCTGAACCTGTCAGCCCTGATCAATGTGGGTGATGCCATTTTCAATAAGATCTAGGGGTGTATTTCGTCTTAGGATATGGACATAGCTATAGAAAAATTTGTGGTTGTCCTTTGCCTGAGATGCTATTTTTATTTCAGGTTTAGCCTTTGCAATATTAATTAACCCTCTTAGCTGCCTGTTTATGTTATGAGGGTTTTTTAGTATGTATCACTTTGTTCATCTAACTCTTGGCTGAGATTTTTTTCTTTTGTTGTAGAACTGATTGATAGTGCAGTTCCAGTATTATTGACTGGCTTGTCTTTTGAGTTTGTCTTGTTTGTAATACAAGTGAGCACAGCTTGTTCTATACTGCTATCAGTATGGCTGTACAGAGATTTTGTAAATAGCTCAGTATATTCAATGGTGTTTACTGGGTTTGCGGGTTACTTGGAATTTAGCCAAGATGTTACTTCGTAGAGCAAGGTTAGCCTTCAAATAATTCCTAAATGTTTTTGGTTTTAATGGATTCCTGGATTTAATTTTTATTTCAAGTAATACTGCTTTATGGTCAGATCTGATGAGTGAAGATATTACATTGGGTGAGAAACATTGCCCCCCCCCATGTTTGTACCCCTGGTAGGAGAATTTACTAACTGGTCCAGGATGTTGTTATTAAAATAGTTTAGGAATCACTGGGCTTTTGCATTAGAAGTGGTATAGGATTCCAAATCTATAGAGGGGTAGCTGAGGTCCTCCATGAATATTGCAGTGGGTTGAACGGTGAGGAGTCTGGTACATTAAGATAGGTAGTATGGGTTTCCTGGGACATGGAGAGGGACCTATATATTGCAAGGATATGGTATGGCACCCTGTTTATGGTAAGGTGCACATTATGAATTCCAGTGGGTCATACACTTTAACTATTTTAGATGTGAGATTAGTCTTAGTATAAACTGAAACTCCTACACCTTTAGATATCTCCAGTGCAGTATCTGGTCTAAAGGTGTGAAAGGCATTATAACCTTGCATTGCTGGGGTACTGTGAGCAACTTTAAACCACATCTCCTTTACTACACAGATGTTTACATTCTCCAGGGTGGAGAAGGCTTGCAGGGAGTGAATTTTCTTGTTAAGACTTCTAGCATTGAGCAGTACCACCTTCAGATATTCTTTCATAGGTTTAGTTAAGTTGGTAGGTTTATTAGTTTGGCATTTCCTAAAAAAAGGCACTATGTGGGTTGAAAAGGTATTTGGCAATATCCAAAAGCCTAGAGGGGATATGTGCAGACCATCTCTGGCAAAGAAGCATAGTCTGTCAACAATGTCCTCTGAGGCCATTAAATATTGTACCCCTCTGGATTGACAACAGAAGCTAAGCCAATTGTTAAAAGCAATACTTTTCTGTTAGTAATGTGGCATCATCCTTGGAGCAGGTAGTATGCTTTTCAGTACTAGGCTTATACCTGCCTGAGACATATAGTAAGTGAGCTCAATCATGTCTTGCTTTATATAATCAAGGAAGGTATGACTCAGGTTATTAACACCTATGTTAGAGTCATACTGGTAACTGTGGTTCAATGAACTGAGTATCTATGTGACTTGATGGATCCTAGCCCCAGAAAGGCAGTTAACCATAACTCTTCCCTTACATACTCTTCATAAATAGCTTATAATCACTCTTCTTTAACATTACTGATCTACAATTTTTATTTTATTCTTGTCCCCTTTTTTCTATATAAATCTCATAACCCTGTACGTATTTCTATATAACAACTACCATCATTTACCATTCATTAAATATTTCTCCAAAAATGTTTTTCTGCCATTGCGTCAAGTCCTTATACATTAGGTATCCTATATCATCTGGTCCAACTGATGAACTTACATTTATTTCCTTCATTGCCTTCTATAAATCCATTCAGCCTCCACTTACTTTTCCCTGCGTTTCTTCTTTTTTACCATCTCTTTAACAATATTCACAGTATTTGGTTGATCTCATTCAATTTCTCTATATTCATTTTTCATTTCTCTCATTATACCACTATGTTATTTACTTTTTATTTAAATATGACAATAGTTTTTCCTTCTAAAAATATTTTTGTTACTATAATAGAGCCTTTATTTTTATTGATTATTTTGATAAATCTCTTCTTCTTTTCTAAAAATATTCCCTTCCATTCCTATTCAGATTATATAAAACATGTTATGCATTTTTCTGTATTCCTTTTTATCTGTTTGTCTTTTTCTATTTTCCATAATTAGATACTTTCTTTTATATTAACATTTAAATATTACCCAGCATTCTGACCAGTTATTATAAACATCTCTCATAGTTAAATGTTCAATCTATAACATTATTATAGCTTTTTAACCTTTCTCATTCCATTCCTTTTCATTAATTCTCTTTATTCCAGTTTTTATATGTTCTTTATTCTATCAATCCATACAGCCAAATGATCCAAAAAATGTTTTCTACTATATCTTCTGTCACTGTTCTTTTTAGTTTTAGATAACACAACATAATCTATTCCTGTTTTTAATTATCCTTTTTTATATGTACTTTTCTTTCAATTCCATAATGCTAGAAAGCCAACATTTCATTATTTCTTCCATTATTTTCTTATCTGTTCTGTATATATGCTTTTACATCTCAAGTCACAATTACAGTCTCCTGTTATGCCCATATTTATAAAATAACTATAACATAATTCAGTATGTCTTTAAATAATTTCTCTTTTTTTACATATCATGTAAGCATATATTGCTATAAGTCTGTAAACTTTCCCTTCCACCTAAAGTTTTCTACTGTTAATCTTCCAAATTTAACTAATCTTGTCTTATATAAAGTAGCAATCCCTGAACATGTTTATCTGTCCAAATTCCATATTTTACCTCCTAACACTATGTCTGTTCTCTTTCTTCTTTATTTAAACCCCTAATATTGTCTAATACTACTGAATCTACCTCACACACATTACAACATTTTCTTACTCCAATCCTTCTTACTACATTTTTACACTATTAACATCGATAGATAAAATTCTAAGGTTATTTGTTTTCCTCTCTTTCATTTGCAATAAATTATTTAGCTATTTTCTTTTCCTGTGTTTAACCCTTTTATCAACCAAACTTTTGTTTTTAACCATTTTCCAAGCTATATGTTCTCCATCATTAGCTTCTGCTCCACTTTCCTTCTCCCCTCCTGTTTTTGTATATTAATTATATTTTCTTCTTGATTATTGTCATTGCTCTCCCTTTTATCTTTTTGTTTATTCATCTTGTTGTAGTTTGTCTTTATTATGTACCTCTTCTCTATTCTATACTTCTATACCATATTCCAAACGTATCCCTTTCTCACAATCCATTCATAAATGTCCTGTTTGTTTCTATTATAACATTTTTCACATTTTCTAGCATTACGACCAGTAACCCCATGAAAATAACATTATTTATCACATTTAGTTACAAAATGTCCCTCCCTCTCACAGAAAAAAAGCATGCTTTTGGTTGTCCTCAATACTTAACAATAGCTTTATGACTATCACCATCACCTTTCCATACTCTCTGAATCCTAATCTAACCCCTCCCTAACTTTAAACCAGCCAAGAGATATAACTCCCCTATATTTGTCTTCCTTGTTCTTACATAAAGTAATACTTTATACAGGTTTTCTATCCATTAACATACTTACCTTCCTGTGAACAGCAGTGGCTGATACTTTTTCAGCTGGTCTCTCTCACTCTGTTGCTCCATCCCACTCTGCTCCCCTACCCTGCCCCCAATTTCCACCTGCCCCCACTACTCCTACATTTATTTCACTACTAGACACACCGCCATCCTACTCCACTCCAATCAGATAGATATCATCATAAACTCACCAAACCCTTCTTATTGTACATTGCACCCACTATTTAAGTAACCTACCTCCTCCCCTATTACTTAAGTCATACTACTACTCCTCACCTGTTCCTCCAATCTACCTCCTACCTTCTTGTTCATTTCTCCAATCATCAAAATGTGTACAACATTCACCCCTTTACAATTTAAACTACTGATTATCTTAGCATTCCTATCTTCTTTTGTAAATGCTTACCTCCTAACCTCCTAACCTCCTATGAATACCCAATTTACTCTACTCTTCCATTTCCCTCTAAACACACCTCTACACCTATAACACCTCTCTCCCCTACCTTCTTAAATCTCACTACTCAAACCTACTACCTACTAGCCAAATACCACAGGCCAGCACACTTCAAGTTTAGCAAACAAAAATCTAGGAAACTAATTGACTGCTTTTACAAACTTCTCCAGCCTAAATATTTTAAACTCTTCCACTCACTGTTGGATGGGGATATTCATCCTAACCCTGGCCCACACCATGCCAATACCAATGCCTATAAAAATCAAAACAAGCTACTTCTTTATCATCTACTATACCCACCAACTCTCTCTCCATTGCTCATCTCAATATACGAAGTATCTGTAATAAAATTACTGAAGTCCATACCCTTCTAGAAATCCACCAATTCGATATTTTATGTTTAACTGAAACATGGCTAAAGCCTTCCATTAAAGACAATGAAATCACCCCACCAAGGTATAACATCATTAGACTTGATCGCACTGCCAAAAAGGGAGGAGGTGTAGCAATTCTCTATAAAGCACAATTCCAAATTAGTACTATAAATCTGATTTCTACCCTAGATTATAATGCCAAAGTTATCAGCTCCAAACTACAACTCAACCTTACTAAATCTATAAACATCTTTTGTGCATATCTCCCTCCAGGCAATAACATTAACACACTAGAAAGTATCCTCAGTTCACTCGCCACCAACCTCCCACAAGAAACATTAGTCCTAGGTGACTTTGGAATTCCTGTAATAATACAAACCCCCACCTCTCATATAAACTTACATGGCTTTACACAACTCATCAATTGTCCTACCAGAACTAATAAAACCAATAACTACGAAACCACCTTAGACTGGATTCTTACTAATACTCCCCAACAAGCCCACCAATCAGGTACCCTTCCAGATGATCTAAGCGACCACTCACTAACTTATGTCATTAGCATTAAACCAACCTAACTTTACCTACCACTTATAGAACATTACGTTCAAAAAAGAAATTTAACTCTGAGCATTTTCAAGCTGAACTAATACAATATAATTGGTCCCCACTAAAATATCTCCCACTTAATGAAGCAGTAGAATACTTCAATTCTACATTCTTATCTATCCTGGATCATCATGCCCCAAGTCATACTATTAGAACCAAAGCTAAGGCAGCACCCTGGTTGACCAACAATACTAGGCAAAATAATCATTCTCAGAAACAAATCTTGGCCTAAATGGCATACCACTAAGAATCTAACTGACCGCCAGAACTTCAGAGAGCTTAGAAACAGTACAAAAAAGCATAACAGACAAAAAAACTATTAACTTCAATTACAACAAACCTCCAAAAAGGAACCTAAAAAATTCTGGGCCGGTATTAATAACCTTTTATCCCCAGGCCAGTCTATTACACCTAACCCTCAGGACTCTAACCCAGAAAATCCCACAAAGATAGCCAATGACTTTAATTCTTTCTTCACTAATACTATCCAAACTCTTGCTAGTCACCTATCTCCCGACACCTCAAAGCTACTCTTACCTACTTTAAAACCACCTCCCTCCCTTCATCTACAACCTGTTTCTACCTCCTTTATCTCATCACTGCTCCAAAAATGAAAACCTACCACCCCCTCTGCAGATAAACTTCCTGCAGAATTCTTGCAAATAGGAGCCAAAGCTATTGCATATCCCATTTCTATTCTGATAAGTAGGTCTATAAATGAAGAAATCTTCCCTTCTATCTGAAAGATATCTCACATCATCCCTCTACACAAAGGGGGAAACTCTAATGATTACTCAAATTTTCGCCCCATAGCACTTCTATCACCTATAGCTAAAATCATGGAAAAATGTATCCATAAACAACTATTTAACCACCTTCTCCATAACAACCTACTTGCTAACTGTCAGCATGGATTTAGACCTTCCCACAATACCACCATTGCTTTACTCTCCTTCACCAACTCCATCAGCAATAACCGTTACAACAATAATTTATCATCTTCTGTCTTCATTGATTTATCTAAAGCTTTCGACATGGTTAACCACAAACTTCTTCTGCACATACTAAAATCTCTCTCACTTGATACCCTTCCTTAACTTGGTTTACATCTTACCTAGAAAACCGTCAGCAGGCAGTACTCTGGAAAAACTCACTATCTAATCTCCTTCCTATCTCTTTAGGTGTACCTCAAGGCTCTATCCTTGGCCCCCTTCTATTTTCTATCTTTATTATCGACCTCCAATCAGCTATCCCAAACACTACCTGCATACAATATGCAGATGATTCTACTATAATCTGTACTGCTACCTCTCAAACTGAACTTCAGGCTCTTACCCAAAAAGCTTTTACCTCTGTTGAACAATGGTTCTTAGACCATTGCCTACTCCTCAACCCTAAGAAAACTAAACTGTTATTATTCTCACCTACCCGTAAATCTACCCAACTAAACTTCACTCTCACATCTACTGATAGTACTGTCATTTTTCCAGATTCAACTATAAAATTATTAGGAATAACTATTGACAATAATCTCAGCTTTGACACTCATATCAACAATACAATAAAATTAGTTAATAAAAAAATAGGATCCCTTTACAGAATCAAACCCTTCCTTACACCCATAGCAAGGACTACATTAGCCAGATCTCACCTAATCTCTACTCTTTTATATGCTTCCCCCATTTACACTAATCTCTCCAAAAACAACCTTAAGAAACTAGCTAAATCTTATTATAATATTGTTCGATTTGCTACAGGATCCCCATTTAGAACTCACCACTGCCTGAACCTAAGGCAACTAGGTTGGCTTGAACTCCCTAACCAGCTTGTACTTCAACAGCTCTTAATGACTCACAAGATCCTATACCAACCAACTAAAATACCAATACTCTCTAACCTCATTTCACCATACAATAACCTGAAACATCTACGTTCTTCTAACAAAACTACTGATTAATATACCCAAACCCAAAAACTCTGCAGGTGACTTCCTCTTTTCCAGATTTGTTGGAAAAATGTGGAACAAACTCCCCTCTGATATCTCATCTTTATCCTCTCTCCCACTTTTTAAAAAGCAACTGAAAATGCATCTTAATAAACACTGGCTTTGTTCCTGCACCAACCCTGATTAACTTTCCTTCTTCCTCTCTCTCTTTTCTTCTTACATGATTCTTTCTTTTTCTTCTCCCTATATCCTGATAGCTCTCCCTCTTCATAACATCTATGTAGATATAAGCTATCACATATACACTGTATGACTTTCATAATAAAAAAAAAAAAACTTTCTTTGTTTTTAATACATCATATGATTACACTTTTGTTTTTTGCTCCTATCATATTTATGTATTATGTGTATTAACTAGCTCTGTTTATAAATTTTAATCTTGTATTGCCTATTCTCTATTTAATTTGTAATGACCGTTGGAGCTTTTCTCCCCGGGCCTCTACTGAAAATGGACATATATCCAGCTAGACTAGCCCAGTCAACAAATGTAAAATAAATAAATAGATAAATAAATTATACCAGGAATATGTGCAATTTTTCAATTTTCCATTTTCCATTTTCAAAATCTAATTATAGTCCTGAGCCCATGTCCAAAGACCTCTGTTATCAAGTGCATTAGAAATGTCCTTCACTTCTCTGCAAAAGGTCTTTAGTAAATACTTTTTTCAGTTTCTCTTTGATTTTTTGTCCAAAATTGTATATTAACTTTTTTGGTGTTTCAGAGAAAAAAAAGTCTTTACATTATATTCATTCCATGCACACATTTCTTTTTTTCATATTTTCCCAAAAAAGACTTGTAATATTTCAGCAGTTAAGAAAATATCACAATAAGTCTCTTTTTAGTCAAAATAAAAGCTTTAAATTATTGTGCCCTGATTTCTATAGGCACAACAGTGTTGTCCCATATTCCATACCTACCCATTTCTAATTCTTCTTTACTCTGACATCTTGCTACATACTACTTTATTTCCATTTCTTCTGTTTTCCTTTTCTCCCTTCTGTCTTTCTTCTGTTCACTGACCAGTTCAGTGAAAAACCTTTTCTTCAATTCTTATCCCTCTTCCATATTAATTTTTTCCATCATATCTCCCCATGATATATCCTTCCCTGTATCTGTCTCAATCTCTTTTATAAGTTCTTCTTCCAATATATCATTCCACAACCCTCCCATCTGAATGGTTGTAATAATAACTTTTACCTTTTGTTGCTCCTCACCCCTCTACTCTCCATTTTTTTGAAAACATCTTCCATATCTTCTATTTGATCTCCTTCTTGCTTTTCCATATCATATCTCTCCTCATCTGATTCAAAAAACAAGTGTAAGGAGTCAGCATTTGCCTTTACTCCACACTCCTCCTTTGCCATATTTTGTGTGCCATTCTCATGGCCACCACTAGTGTTGCAGCAGTAGGGGTTATTTATTAAAATATACATACTTATTAACATATTTACAGTATTTACATTATCTACAATATACGTTTCTATCACATTGTTTTTTGTTTTCTTACCACCCCCCAACTCTAATATCCACAACCAAAATCTTATTTTCTTTAACATCATAGCCAAATCCCATTTTTGATTAATCATAATTTCCTTCACCTTTTGATTCCAAATTATCCATAAAATACAAAACATTTTTCTATTTATTTTCTTGACATAATTTCTACTTGTATTCTTGTAATACCCCAAATGTATTATAACCATATTTATAGTGTTTTCTTCTTTAAATTCCTCTACACAATTCCACTTTTAAACTCTTTTACATCCTAAAAACACATGTTCAGTAGTTTGATTCTTCACAATGCAAACACATCCTATCTTTGTTTACTTTTATAAGTTAGATTTGCCTTCACTGCTAATTTTTGTATAATCAGTCTCCATAAAACAATCTTGGCATTCTATCATTTCTTTACATCTTAGCATCCTTGCCTGTATTGAACTCATTATTTCTTTATGCAGCCCTTTCCATGGATATATCTGAAAATACTTTTCCAGAATGTTATTGCACCGTACTTTCTGTAATTTTAACATTAATTTTCCATAACATGATGTTATCTTGATAATTCTTTATTTCTTCATTATGAGAGACTATCCTTCTTTTTAAGTTAATTAAATTACACCATTTTATATTTTAAACTTTATATCTGTGTTAAAACTGAGCCATCACTGTCTTTTATACATTTCATTACTTTATATAAATTCAGAGATGCACTGTATACTACTGGATTTATCAAACCTATTCTACCCTTCTCTTTTTGTACATATAAAATCCCCCATTTAACTAGGTTCATCTTGGAACCCCAAATGAAGGAAAAAGTAATAGTATACATTTCTTTTTCTAAAGACAAAAGCAAACTGAAAGCCTCTGCTAAATAACCTATTTTAGATAACACAATCAAGTTAATTTTAGGCAATCTAAACGATTTGCAAAATAAACACATATTCCTAATTTCCTGTAATTTCTCTTTCCATACTGTTTCTATATTATCTTGCTTTCCAAACAATATTTTTGTCATATTAAATTTACTTCTTTCAATAATATGTTCAGATTACAATCCCTGACTTTTCTCTTTATTTATGGAAATCCCTATTACTTTAGTAGTTTCTTGTAAATATTTTATCACTCTACTTATACATGCTTCATCTTCAGTAATAATAACAATATCATCAGCATATGATAGCATAATGAGTATATTTATCCCTTCATTCAAAGTATAAATCATTAATCTCATGCTTATTTTTATCTGTATAGATATCATATTAATTACCCACACAAATAATATACTACTCAAAGGACTATCTTGTCTAATCCTTTTCTCAAGGTGTATATCTTCACTAAACCTCCTGTCTACTAATATTTTAACAATATCATACTTATACACTGTAATACAAACTTGTTTATCTTTTACTTGTATTACAGTCTTCAAATATTTCCATAATACAGAATGATGCATCAAACCAAAGCTCTACATAAATCTCCCAACATTAATGTTGCATGTTCATTTCTATGCAGTATATGATTTACTATTTCCCTGACTATCAATAATAAATCCTGAGCCCTTGCTCCTATTATACCATATGCATATCCCTTTACAATTTTAAATACTTTCTTCTCTATTCTGTTTGTAAAATATTTATGAAAATTTTGTAATTGATATTATTTAATACTATTGATCTCCAATTTTGTAATCCTCATGTATTACCCTTTTTTTCCAAATAAATCTAACTACCTCCCTATGCAATTATTTATACATGAATACTTTATGCAACCATTCATTTAATACACTTATAAACCATTCTTTTTGAAGCACTGTCATATTCCTGTACATCTTTCAACGAAAAAAAGAAAGCACTTCCATCTGCCAAGGGCTTCTCAGATTTATCATTCAAGTTTAAAATAGTTTTTCCACACACACGTGAACTTCCACAATGTATATGCATATTAAACACTCCTCAATAAGAAATGGGGTGAATACAATGCATTTCACTTAAAACAAGCAATGAATAACCTTTTATTCCAATCTAAGCTCCTTCATCTATACTTAATTATGGACTTCAGCAAATCTTGGTTTTATTCCTGTGCTGTCCTGTTTTTATTTTAACATTTAGTTTTAGATCATCTGTTTGGTTTAAGTTACTGGGACACTAATCATCAATTGTTATACTTTTTTGAATAGGTTATTACTGACTAGAGAATTGCAAACTGTACATTAAACCCTGATTGGAGAATAAATGTTTTATTGCTGGGTGTTAAAATCCAGGTAATGCCTGCTGAAAAATGGGTATTTGTTAAAATTACACTAATAGTTTTGCTTGTTGTTATTATTGAAATTTTGAAAAATTTTGTTTTAGAGAAAATTAAAAAAGGTTTAAGTGCTTAATCATAGTTCTGATGACATTTCTGTACTACTGAGAATGAAAGTGCTTGCCCATTAACCCATTAACCCATTAAAATGAGTCTGCGCTGACATTTTTTTTTAATATTTGATTTTAGATCATCTGTGTGATTCAAGTTGCACTGACATTAATCAACAATTATTATTCTTTTTAAATAGAAAGAAAGAATGTTCTCCAGCATGGTGTTAATCTGCAGGTAATGTCCACTGCAAAATGAGTCCTCTGCTTCATGGCAGCATATTAAGATGTAGTGGAGCTCAGACTCTAAGGAAGCTAACAGCTGCCATTATTTTATGCTTGCTAAGCATTGTTTTCATTGCTTGGTGAGTGTAAAATTAAAAGAAACATAAAATAAAAACATAGAAACGTTTGTGAGCATGGGTAGTTATGTCTGTGAGTGTATGCATGCATGAAAGTGAGAATTAAACTCATCAAGACATTATTTTATGCTTGTTAAGCAAAGGTTTTGCTGTTTAGAGAGTGTATAATATATTTTTTTTAAAAAGAAAAAAATGTGTATGTATGTATGTATGTATGTGTGTTTGTATCTGTCTGCATGTGTAGGCATATGCATGCTTGTGTGCCTGAAAGTGTAATTATGTGTGCTCGTGTGTGTACATGAGAGAGATTAATTGAGTAATCAAGTAGTTATAGCAACAGTTAACATTAAGAGATATACATACTTATCAATCTCTTAGCTCAATAAATCTGTATAAAGCCTAAAATAAAGGGGGGGGGTGGGCAAAGTCTCAAAAATAGGAAAATAATTTAATCATTGCTGTTAAAATTAGAATGCTGCTAGAATAAAAGGATGTGTTTAAGTCTTTAGTTTGGGTAAGGCCCTCTTGGAGGATGTTCACATCACTAGGGGGATTTATGACAGTGCCCAGCTTGCAGTCATCTGCAAACTCGGTCAGCTACAGACCACTGATTTTTCTTTGCACCTCAGAAAAGTATATCCCAACCAGGACAGGCCCCAAGACCAATCTGTGGAGTACGGTGCTTGTTACTGGTCTACTACTAGAGGTGTTTTCTGCTATTTTGACTGAGTGGGTTCTATCAGTGAATCAGTTAGCTACCCATCTGGTAACATATGGGTGGATGCCTTGCTGATAGAGTTTATCTATTATGCTCAAATGGGGAATAGTGTTGGAGGCTTTGGCTAGATGAAGATAGGTTGTGTGCACTGTCTTCTCCTCATTCATGGCTTTGGTGACTGTTTCAAAGAAAGCAATCAAGCTTAACAGGCATGATCTCCCTTTGGAAAAAACAAACTGTGTGGGATCAAGCATTTTGAGGTTGCCAATGTCCTTGTTTATAAGATCCATGATAATGCATTCCATGGCCTTGCAGATCAGGCTAGTTAGGCTGATGGGCCTATAATTGCCTGGGTCGGTCGATGCTCCACCTTTGTGTAGAGGGATGACAGTGGCTGTCCTCCATTCTGCTGGCATGAAGCCGGTGCACAGGCTTTGGTTGAACAGGGTGCCTAGTGGTGCTGAGAGCTCTTGCCTGAGTTCATGTAGTACACAGCCAGAAATGTTGTCAGGTTCCATGGAGGCTGTATTATTTGGGATTTGAGAGAACATTAATGACCTGCTCCCTGGTGATGAGGGTAGGAGGTCAAGTGTTGGGGATGTCCTGGTTGGGGGAACAAGGGGGTGAAGTTTTCATTGAACCTGTCTGGCAGCAGGCAGCTTGATCATTTATTATCTAAGTTATCTTAGAAACTTATTAATAGATCCTATTGGTGTTCCCATATCACAATCCTAGCTGGGATAAATGGTTTATATGTTAGCTCACTTGGTCACATGAAACAAACTACTGAAAACATAGTACTTGATTGCTCTAATAAATTAACAAATTAGAATGTAACTGATCTTTTAGCGGTACATAGTATCAAACCTCAAAGAACTTGAAATCAAGTACACATAATCACATCTGAATTTATGTTATCCCAATGCCAGGTGTTTGATAAGAAGAGGGATAAACTAAAATCGCTTGTATTCTTATACTAATATAACATATCAGTTATTTCAGAAGAATGGAAAATTTCCAGTATATGCCTATCTGTCTTTACAAATTCTGAATGCCTTAAGGAACAGACTCAATGAAGTGGTATAATTATGCTGGCTTACAAGACAGCTCACTGTACATTGCTTTATATTAGTAGTGGAAATTCCCAATATTACAAGGTACCCAATCAGTAGATTCATGGTACTATCCTTTCCTAGTATAGGTTACGAGCAACATCAAAACTGATTAAATTAATCATCACCGATGTCAGACAGCTGGCCAAAAAGTTTACTTGGGGACTTCAATGTACCCCTCACCAACTAAAACAGTATTGATTGTTGTATTCAAAATGATTAATTTCTGGACAAAGTCAGTTCTGAACTCATTTCCTGTAATTCTGTGGGGCAACAACAGTCTTGATCTGGTGCTGACAAGCACAATCTGTGCTGTGATTAAAATGCCGAATTATGACTACTTGCTAATTCTATTTTTTAAACACCTTTATTGAATTATCACTTGTGACATAGGAAAATCTGATCATGTTGGAATTCAGTTCACTATTCAAGTCAGTTCAGCCACTTGACTTGAATGTCTGTGTGCATCATTACAGCAGAATGAATATTAATGTTTGCTGACAATATCAGAATTGTTAACTGAAAGCTTGTAAGAACCGTCTGCTTAATGGATGGGCAACAAATGAGAGTACCATTGCATAAGACCCTCTAATTAGCATAATGTGCTGATGTACCCATGTGCACAGTCAAGGCAGTGGAGCATTAACGCTATATAAATCTATCTTAGTCACGTCCATAGACCAGAGTGGCTTAGTACACTACCAACTGCCTTGAAAGATTGACTGCAGTCCTTTAAAAGAATTCTGAGTAATGTTGCTCTTACTTTGCCCTGACTCTTGCAAGATTATTTCTCGTGCTTCAAGTTCCTGTCAGAACCACAGATGAACAACACTGCAAACAGTCCCTATAACAGACTATGTGTCGCATGAGTGAATACCAAGGTCAGATTCAAAATACTCAGCTGTTGATGGTCAGAACAATAACAATTCTCAATGCCTACATCAGTGGCACTAGTGATACCTGAAAATCAATCCAAAGTAAAAGACAAAGTCATTGGAATATAGACATGCATTAAAACCTTTTATAGGACCACCACAGGTTTTGCAGTTACTTGAGATTTTGAGCTGCCTAAGACCTTTTTCAGGAGTGAACTTTCAATGAAGGGCTCATTCCAGCTGAAAAACAAAAGTAATTGCAAAGTCTATGTTGGTTCAGTGAAGGGTAGTACATCCCATTTATGTTTCAGTACCTTTGGCCCAAAATAAAGTGAATGCTGGAGAGAAATCAGCAGAGACAGAAATACAACTGTGATTGCAGATGCATAAAACTACTAGACTTGTAGAACTTATAGAATGGAAACAAGACTGAATTCAGAAACAGTGTGAAAGTCCAAAATCTGAAGGTGAAAGAGAAGGCATGACAACTCAGCCAGGAACCTTTGTAGATTTTGGAAGAGATGATGGGCAGGATAGAAGAAACTGCAGATATCTGTATAAGATAAAATACTTCAAAATGACAGGTCCAGAAAGATGTAGTCAAAATTGGTATAATTTCATTGCTAAAAAAATACGATCCTAGAGGCCCCAATGTCCTACAGTTTGTGAAAGGATAAAGCAAATAACAGGAGAAAGAAACAGTCAGAATAAATGCTGATAGTCCACAGTTTCAGAAACAGAATCCTGAAGTCTCCTTTCCAAATCCAGCTGTTATGCAGCAAAAATTCTGCAAAAACAAATATCAGATGTCTGGTGTAATGAGATCTGTTGATTTCTGCAAGTATGAAAGAAGAGTCCAGATTGTTCCAGAGTTAAATTTCCCTGATCAATGAAAAAAATATTGAAAATGTAATTGGGAAGTGACACAATCCTAATGTCATCTAGAATGCACACTAACACTGAGCAGCTTACACTCTACCTACAACAATCAAAAATCACAGACAACTGAATTAAATATATATATATACATTTGTAGTATAAGCAGATGGAAGAAAACACTGTCAAGCAATGAAATGGCTACCTATACAGGATAGAGTCACCCTCCTACTGGGAACACTGCTATTCAAAATTCTTAAAACAAGATACCGTCCTCTTCTTAAAAAAGAAAACTACCACTGAGAGAGCAAAATTACATATTTAGAAATAAACAACCAAGCACTCTTGTCCTCTCCTGCCACAGGTTCAAACTGACAATTGATGAAAACCTTTCTCTAGAACAGAGCCTGAACTTGGAAACCCTTGTCTAGTGATGTTAATAACAATGCTACAGTTGATACTTTATAAATATTATTAAAGGACTCTTTCTTTTAGGAAACCAGTGCTTTCATCCCTCCATCTATCCATCCCCAACCCCTTTTCCCATTTTTGCACATGAGTTGGGGTGTCACTTCAACAGTGACAATCATCCAGAGGGTTTACACCATTGGGTGGCTAGCTCTGCCACTGTAGTTTATCCATACCACACACTCCAACACACACACTCATACCTAGGGCCAGTTTAGATGTCCAATCCACCTGATGCACGTCTTTGGAATGTGGGAGGAAACCAGACAACCTGGAAGAACCCCACACAAATGAAGAGAGGAATGCTTTCATGATCCATGCTAGGAAATGTTACGTAAATTATTCAAATGCCCAAATATTACTGTATATGACATTTCTGTATGTATTTATTGTATATATTGTGTCATGCATTACCAGTGTTTTCATTTGAATAATATCCTACCTTGTTTCAGTGCTACTTTAAAATTATATATCTGCAACTGGGTCATGGCTGGAAAGGGTCATTTTACTAGTCTACCGAACCAGTCAGCAATTAGTAATAAATGAATAAATAAATATAACATGATATGCCTAGTATAATATTTGGATAAGTATTAGAAAGAGATCAGTTTAATAATTTAAAGCATTTTGCATGCATGTGTGTGTGTGTGTGTGTGTGTGTGTGTGTGTGTGTGTGTGTGTGTGTGTGTGTGTGTGTGTGTGTGTGTGTGTGTGCGTGTGTGTGTGCATGTATTTATATATGTGTGTGTGTCTATATATATATATATATATATATATATATATATATATATATATATATATATATATATATCATATATTTCTACACACACAGACACACACACACACACACACACATATATATATATATGTATATATATATATATATATATATATATATATATATATATATATATATATATATATATATATATATATATAGATATATAAAATGAACATCGCAGTTGTTTGATGTTTTTTTTTTTTTTATGCTGCTGGTTTATCCCAGTGGGATCTCCATTTGCTCAGAGTTTAAGTGATACCAGTCAAAGATGATCAGGACTTTCAATGTAACTAAATCTATACAAACATACACACCCTCTACCAACCAATGGAAAGCTGTTGCTCAGACATATACAGACAGGCAGACATTCAATGTTAATCAGTCTATCCATTTGGTGCAGAGGGTTAAGGTCATGCACTCTACTTTCTTTAGGAGAAAGTTTGGTTCCTCCAGCCCTTGTTTGTCTGCTGTGTGACCTTGACAGACACAGACACAGACACACACACACACACACACACACACACACACACACACACACACACACACACACACACACACACACACACACACACACACACACACACACACACCTGCTGCTGTGATAAAGACCACTGCATACATAGGCAGCAGTCGGTGTTCATCGACAATCGTCCTCTCTCACTGATTTTGTTTTAAAAAGAAGAAGAGAGAGCTTGTCTTTGAATCACTCTGCTTCATTTGTTGTTGCTGATGTGTAGCTCTGGGGTAGAGCACATGACTAATTGATATTAACTTACTCCCTGTATTGCCAAATTGGCATACGATGCTATCCAGTAAGACTGCTGCAGTGTGGTATTCTGAAGCCTTCCTGCCTCTAAAATGCTACAGTAGCCTTTGAATTCCATGCAATGTTAGCAGTCCAAAATCACAACCAGTTTACATATGGACAATTCCTGTAGGAACCACAGCTGTAGGCACTACTCAGCTGTTCCCTTTAGCTTCAGCACCTCACTGAAACAATTTAACATGCACTGGTCTCAGTTCACATCTACGATACATCCCTGCTAGGCTGGCAAGCATCATAAATCTTGGACCATCTGGTAAAGCCCTGGCTTTAAGAAATTCTGAACCTCCACCTCTGAAATTTGTTTTGGGATTTACCTTAACATGCAATTTGCTTTAATGCAAATACCAAATGTCTATTTTTCTAATATAATCAGTTTAGCTGAATGAAAATAAGTGAAAGTTTTTAACTTACATTAATATACTAAGCCAATACTGTCCTCCCAAAATTCACAATAAGCAATAGGTACCCCCCTTCCAGCTCAAAACCATCAGTTTTGGTGCAGGTGGCATATAGTGATAAAGGCCTACAACAGCCCAGGTAATCCATGTTTGATTAGTGCCTCACACACTTGATGTCACAGGCTGGGAGGATGGGTAAGCGTATCCATGGGGAAGTGGCAAAGGTTCTTTTTAGGCTTATGCTTCTACTTCAATGACAGGCCCTTGGCTAGACAGCAGAGGCTTGTAATTAAATGGAGAGGGGTGTGTGAGGGAAATGGGAATGTGGTCATGAAAGTGTGGTAGTAGCCTTTTTCAGTGTATGTAGGGAGCATGTGCTCATGGAGAGAGTGGTGTAGGGTACCCTTGCTGCCATGCAAGCACTGATGTCGCTGCTGGGGTGGGGTTAGGTCAGAACTGAAAAATGTACTTATTGCCAACAAAAGCATTAAGACCTTCATGGCTGCTCAGATGATGACCACCATTGATTGAGGAGATTTTATTTATTTTTTTTCTCATAGTAATTCTTTCAGTGAATCTGGTACTCTCTGTGGTCTCATTCTAACCTCCACTGCAGATGTAGATCTCTTTTATATTCTATCAGTGTATCTCTTACCAGAATGCTTCAGAACATTCCTTTGTTCTTTAATAAAAATGCTGTTATTTCCTGCTTTTTCTACTTTTGAGTAAGATTCTTTTGGCTGAACCACAGATATAGACATCTTGGTTGATCTTCAGCTTGTAAGATCTCTGAAGAATTACCTGTTTGTTTCCATGGCTATAGCCTTTTAATATGATAGGGTTATCCATGTGTGTGTTTTTTACACTGTCTAACATTAGAGTTAACTACATTTATTATTTTAAAGCGTATCAAATGGCCTCTGCCACTTAGCCAGAAATGTGTTCTCTATAGCAATTACTAATACTTGTACTTGGTCTCCTGGGTTAAATTCTCTAAGGTGGGCATTCCTATTACAAACTTGTTGCATTACCTGGCCTTTCTGCATGTGCTCCCTTAGTATGGACATAACCAGTTTCATTCTGTCTTGCAAATTGTCAAGTTGTTATATCATATTTTAAATACAGACTTTTCCTTTTGACATATTTCACTAGCATTGTCAAGCGGCCTTCTTCTGCAGTAGGGAGGGTCAAATGGAATAAACCCATTTAAAATGCATGGTACCTATCTAACTGCAAACATTAAGTAGGGAATCTGTATCTGCAACTGTCCTCAGCATGGATTTCAGTGTTTTTTAACTCTCTACTAATCGAAAAGCCTATGTATAGAAGGACAATGTCTTCATCTGTTTGACTTTGAAGTAGTAATATAACTAATACAGTGCCCTTGATATAAATGGAGTGTGTTGATCACAAATTATCTTCTTAGGGATAACCACTGTGGCAAACAGTAGAGTTTTCTGGCAGTAGCCTTATCATTATATTTTTATATTGGCACGGCTTGTGGATATTTGTTAGCATAGTCCATTATTGCTAACATCTACTGATTCTCATTGATGGAATTTACTATTTGCTGCTTGATTTCCATAACAATACATTCAAACATGTTTTTTTTTATTTTTCATCAGATTATTTCATTAAGTTCTTTTGAACTGTATCAGGATAAACTTTACTGCAAGAATGTTGTTATAGGTTCAAAGTCATACAGTGTATCAGATTGCCACTTTTTCAAGGAATGCCATAAGTCATCAAAAGAGTAGGCTCGGATGTTGTTCCACTGTAACTGCAATAATCAGTAAATCTCATTTCTGACTGTATTTACTTAATTTATGTAAGTTTGTTTACCAGGGTAATACACTGCTGGAGCAGTTACAGGTATAGCACTGCTGAATAATATACTTCTGTATTTTATAGCATATGCTAGATTCAGTCTTGTTGAATCTTGGCTGTTTAGTATTAATTAAGCACTAAAACCTTCCAGCCTACATTAAGAAGCCCTCCTACACCCTTGTTGCAGAAGTTTGTGATAGAACTGTTTAACTTTGCTTGTATTTAAGCACCATGTTTGTGTGTAGCTGTGCACTGCACAATGAGGGTTAACGGGGTTTAGCATTGCCATGTACAGACATAAAAGCTTCAAAACACATTTTTTCTCTTGATATCAGCTAGAGAACCCACCTTAGCTTTACTGCCTCTCTGTATGCAATGCAGCTGCGCATTGCTACCCAGCAGTCAACTCAGATGTGCATTCTGAGCTGCTGATGCAGTCTTTCACCCATAGCCCTCTACAGAATAGCCACCTTTGTTAGTCTCAGAAACAAACCCTGGTCCATCTAGCCCATCCCCACTAGTTACTGCAATATATACGTACCATATTGGATAGACAGTTTCCCGCCATTTCTTCAGTCAGTCTTATTGATATGGAAATCCTGAGGCTATGTAGCAATTGCCTCATGCATACTGACAACTACTTGCTCCTAAAGCAAACAAATGCAGTATGTGAGAGATGTAACTATACCATGAAATTAGAATCAGTCCTCTCACATGACAATAAGCAAGACATACAACAGGTTGGTAGAACACACAACTCCTCTCTTACACAAGATAAGGTCAAGACACAAAAAAACACATATGCAGAAGTACTCACTAAAGGCCTGCTGAAAGACCAGAGACCTCCCAAATGCAAACAGCATACACATACTGGTATAAGAACAGAATCCACCACTACACATAACAACACACATATAAGTGTCTCAACAATTAAGCCCCTAAGGCAAAACACCTCAAAAGAAAATGTTCTCGTCATAGGCGACTCAGTACTGAGACACACAGGTGTCCTCCTGAACTGGCTGACCAAGTAGAAGGCCACGGTCAGCTGTCTGTCAGGTGCCAGGATGCATTATATCATGCACGCACTCAAGCCTCAGCAACAGTTACAGTTATGACTCTGAGATGTATTTCTCTGGACTATATGAAGAGAGACATGACCGAAATCTCAGACTGCATGTCCCACGCAGGTATGTCCCTAGCCCTAAGCAGCATTCTACCTTCAGCTAGGATGCTGCCACTATGCACTCAAAAAAAAATGATCAATGTCAATAATTGGCTTAGCTTCTGGTGTCACCCCTGGGGGAGTCAGTATCTGTCTACCTGGGAAGACATGGTCAACATCCCATGCTGCTTTGCTAGAGATGGCCTTCACCTGTCTCTGCAAGGCTTTCAGATACTCTCAAAGATGCTTGCCTCCCCCCTGTACCTTTTTTAGGCAATGTCCAAACAACAAAGCTTGTGACGTAAAGAAATCCACTAAAGACCAACTAAACGTCATGCTGCTTAATGCTAGGAGCTTAAACACCAAACTGTACTCCCTGGAAGCACTCCTCACCTTGGAAGATGCTGACATTTGTGCAGTCACTGAGACTCGGTTCAAGGCTGCTGAGATCACCCTGGCCATACAAGGCTTCAATGCTTTTCAGGTGTTCAGACCCCAAAACTAACATGAAAGAACCAAAGCTGGAGGTGTATCCATCTTCATTAAATCCAAATGTACCTCGAGACTGGTGAAACAAGATGACCATCTTGAGCTGCTCCAGGTCCTGTTTAACCATAGGGTATCTATTAACCATAGGTAAAATACCCTTCCACATCATCGCTAGCTACAGGTCCCCCACCATGAAACAAGAGAAGCAAACTGCCTACCTGGCTTACTAGAGTCACTTACAACACAGCCAAACACCTCGGTCATTTGAGATTGGGCAACTTACATGAGCACAAACATAATTGCTTTGAGATTTTTGGAATTTGTTATTTCAAATCCTCTGGAACAGTTAGTCCACATCCCCACAAGGGGCTCAAATGTATTGGAGCTAGTGCTCACCAACATGGATGGTCACTGCACTGTTCCCTATGTGTTGCCCTCCCTTGTAAGGTCAGACCATAAATCTGTCTCTTTTGGAATAAACATCAAACCTAACACCCCCATAGGAAACATTTCTCCAAAGCAAGCTATTGCCTACTAAGCGACGGTATAAAAAGTTTCAAAGCCCCTGCCAACATAGCCAACAATGACTTCTATACAGATGAATACACAAATTCCCTGTATAACTACTTAAACAAATGCATTGAGTCAGCTGTACCTAACAGAAACAAAACCAGGTCTCTTCTTGAAAAACCAAGCCACCCTGGTGAACTGTACGTATAAATAAGTAATAACAACAAAAGAGAGAAACTGATATCTAAGAAAAGAACAGGAGAGAACTTACTCAACAGAAGAAGAATACCCTCTGCAGCTTGAATAAGTAAATCAAATATCTTGTTAAGTCCTCTAGGCTTGCTATTAGTCTGAATTAGTATCCCTAGCTAAAGACAATCATAAGGCATTCTTCAGCTACATCTGAAACCTAAGAGGGAATGCTCAGCTGTGCGCCAAACTCTAGTGGATAGCGTAAGTCACACTGAACTGAAAAAAATTGCCACACTGCTAAATGACAGATGTGGTAATAGCTTCACCTCCCCTGTCCCCACCAGTTATACCCCATAGCATTCCTAACACTCATCCCCCACTGAGTATCTCCAAAGAAGAGGTCATACAACCACTCTCCAAGGCCAAAGAAATTGCCTCTATGGGAACAGATAACATCTCAGGCTGCTTACTAAACAATCTAAAATAAGATCTAGCAGAACCACTCGGCACTCTCTGTAACCACAGCTTGAGAACTGTCTTTGTCCCGGCATAGTGGAGAACAGCAACAGTAAACCCCTTGAACAAAGGGGGTCCATCAACTGACCCTGGGAACTATTGACCCATAAGCCTAATCAGCCTTAGTTGCAAGGCTATGGAAAGAATCATCATGGAGCTTATCGACAAGAACATAGGCAGCCTTCAAACTCTTGACCTGGTCCAGTTTGGTTTCATCAAGGGTAGATCATGCTTATTAACCCTAGTGGAGTTCTTTGGAGAATGTCACCAAAGATCTGGTTGAAGGAAAACTGAACATACTGCCTATCATGATATAGCTAAGGCCTTTGACACAATCCCCCATTCAGGTATTATAGAGAAACTCTCCCATGTGGGAATTAACCCATACATTACTAGATGAGTAGCCAACTGGCTCATGGACAGAACGCACACTGTTAAAGTTGGGGAGTCCACATCCACCAGTAGACCATTTACCAGTGGAGTAGCAGAAGGATCTGTGCAGGGTCCTCTACTATTTGAATTCTATTTCTCTGAAGTCCAGGTGAAGGTATATGGCCTGTGGCTTACTAAGTTTGCAGATGACTGTAAACTGGGCACAGTCATAGAGTCCTCCAATGATAACGTATTACAGAAAGGGCTGACACAGACAAATGATTGCTGCCAAACTCACAAAATAAAACTTAACGCAAAAAAATGCCCCTTTATTCCCTTTGGAAAAGAAGTAACCCCTGATAATTATGATATAGATATCACCCATCTAAGCTCAAACTCAGTGGTGCAAGACTTGGGAACACAGATTGACAGCATTCTAAATTTCGATCACCATGTGTCCATAGTGGTAAGAAAAGCATTCTACATTGTACATCTCATAAATAAGGGCATTACATCCATGATCAGGGAGGTCATAGCTCCACTGTGCTTGACCCTTATCAGACCACTAAGTGAGTACAGTGCTCCCTTCTGCTTGTACCTCATCAGACACCTGCAGCAACTGGAGAGTCCACAGATGTTTGTGACCAAGAGAATCCAGGGTCTCCAAAACATGAAATACATGGAAGGACTGAAAACCCTGTCACTGTACTCTGTATCATACAGGCTTCTGAGAGGCGACCTGTACCTGGCCTACAGAGCAGTTTCGGACCCTGCCCTAATGGAAATGCTGCACATCTGCAAACCAAATGGGACAAGGGTCACTCACTCCAGGGATCTCAACCTAGCCTGTGACATTAACAGAACATGCTGGAGAGACAAATATATCTCCAAGCAATTGTTGCTCCTCTGGAATATAAGCTCCCACTCCATGTGAAGCAGAGCTCTTCAATGACCCTGTTTAAGTTCAACCTTGACAACTGAGTTGGTGACCATAAATTCACCCTGGGGGTGGCACCTATGTCATGGACATGGGCAGTCGGTGCTGATCACAGAATCTCTCTGCTAACAATGACTATCTAACTATGGTCAATAAGGCTACTTGAGTTTTTACACAGCTAGGCTTGTAAGGACCTTAGGGTCATTAGCCTAGTAACCTCCTCTGAATCTATAAAAGTATACAGACATTGGTAAAAGTAGTAACCAAAAAAGCAGAAAACAATTTTTAACACACATTTATGTAGACAAGAAAACAATTAATTATATGGTATTTACATGATACTTGCAAATAAGAGTTGAAGCTAGTATATTTATATTTGTCTCCTAAAAGGGGAAGTTAAATTATATAAAAACAGTATTTAAAAGCAAGAACAAACCCTGCAAGTTTATATTCCCTAGTAAAGGAAAAGTATCACACATTCGCAAAAAAGAAATAAATAAAATCTTAATTTCCAACATATCCTGTAATATCTTGCAGTAACAGTATTTCACATTTAAGAAAAGTGCATTGCTTACCCAATGGATAACTTATAATCTGCTTCTTTATGCTACAGTATAGAGACATCTCAATGGAACACAATAATCTTACCATATATTTCCCCAATTATGTGTATTATGTGTGGATTACTTTGCCCTTGTGTATTGAGCTATTGAATGCCTTGACGTAAAATTTATAGATGGAAATATTATATGGAGGAAATAATTTTTGTACCACATTCACAATATCTCTTGTGTGGCTGAATTAAGCATTTGCATCAAATAACTGCCACTACAATGCTCATTGTGATATAATGCAATGCAGCAGATCTTGGCAGAAATTTCCCCTAGCACTTTGAGTAGAAATACTGTATGTTTACTGTGGAATGCATTCTTAGTTATATCTAGTATTCTACAATGATGCCAGTCTTTCTCCAACAACAACATAGATTAAAATAAAAACATTTAATATGATAACCTTGTAGTATTTTATTAGGTGCACTTATAAAAATCAGGGCCATTCTTTGTATTCAGCTTTATTAATGGAGAAATTAAATTGAATAAACAATCAAAAG